>NC_064808.1:79285164-79338866 GCF_023721935.1 Panthera uncia | reverse complement strand
CACAGCAAAGGAAACAACCAACAAAACTAAAAGGCAACCAACGGAATGGGAAAAGATATTTGCAAATGACATATCGGACAAAGGGCTAGTATCCAAAATCTATAAAGAGCTCACCAAACTCCACACCCGAAAAACAAATAACCCAGTGAAGAAATGGGCAGAAAACATGAATAGACACTTCTCTAAAGAAGACATCCGGATGGCCAACAGGCACATGAAAAGATGTTCAACGTCGCTCCTTATCAGGGAAATACAAATCAAAACCACACTCAGATATCAACTCACGCCAGTCAGAGTGGCCAAAATGAACAAATCAGGAGACTACAGATGCTGGCGAGGATGTGGAGAAACGGGAACTCTCTTGCAATGTTGGTGGGAATGCAAATTGGTGCAGCCACTCTGGAAAACAGTGTGGAGGTTCCTCAAAAAATTAAAAATAGACCTACCCTATGACCCAGCAATAGCACTGCTAGGAATTTACCCAAGGGATACAGGAGTACTGATGCATAGGGGCCCTTGTACCCCAATGTTTATAGCAGCACTCTCAACAATAGCCAAATTACGGAAAGAGCCTAAATGTCCATCAACTGATGAATGGATAAAGAAATTGTGGTTTATATACACAATGGAGTACTACGTGGCAATGAGAAAGAATGAAATATGGCCCTTTGTAGCAACGTGGATGGAACTGGAGAGTGTGATGCTAAGTGAAATAAGCCATACAGAAAAAGACAGATACCATATGGTTTCACTCTTATGTGGGTCCTGAGATACTTAACAGAAACCCACGGGGGAGGGGAAGGACAAAAAAAAAAGAGGTTAGAGTGGGAGAGAGCCAAAGCATAAGAGACTCTTAAAAACTGAGAACAAACTGAGGGTTGATGGGGGGTGGGAGGGAGGGGAGGGTGGGTGATGCGTATTGAGGAGGGCACCTTTTGGGATGAGCACTGAGCATTGTATGGAAACCAATTTGACAATAAACTTCATATATTGAAAAAAAAAAAGAAAATATTATTCCTAAATATGTAACTCCAAGGTTACTGCAACTAGAAAGAGGTAGACCAAGAATTTAAACGTAGGTCTATCTGACCCTGATATTTGTTGTGTTCCACTGGGCCTGTCTTTTGGTGAAAAGCTATGACACCATCAACAAGTGCTGTGGAACTGTTGACAAATAATGACTCCAACCTTCAATGTATTGAGAAGCTCTAAGTTTATGCTGACAGCCTATTAGAAGTTGATTTAGAGTATAATATAAAAGCATACTAAAAATGCATAGGTTCATTGTTGAACATCTCACTATTTGACAGTATTCTGATTTACTTGATTAATAGCTTGTTTTCTTAAAGCTTAAAGGATTATCTCTTTGATTACATAACTTGAGCTCTTACAGGTTGTTTAGAGCTTCATAGTAAAAGGACTCCACCTACAGGAGCAATTCAATGATATAGCAAGACAGAAGTAGCAAAGTTAAATCCCATACACTAAGGTCTAAAAATGATGACAGTTTCAGAGAACTGATGTTTGCTCTGATATGCACAGTACCTGGTTTTCACCAAATCTTGAACAAAGGGAAGAAGGTGAAGATACTATGGATGGAGCTAAGGTAAATGAAATTACTCTGGGATTTGTTACATAAGTTCCGTGGATCAACCAACATACCTGTAAGATACCAAAGTGGCTCAACTCTGTGAAGTCAAAAGCATTGATACACAAAGACCCCTGCTAGGTCTTGTGAGAAAAAAAAAAAACAAAACAGAAGTTGAAGGTCACTGTTATCCCTAGTAACTAGCAACAGCCCAATATTGTGTAGGTATTTAGTAAATGCCTACTGCTGAAAAAGTACACATAATTTAAAAGGGTCAATAAAATTCTATGGTTGAACAATCTTTTTTAAAAAATTTAATTCCCATATAGTTAACAGTGTTATATTTTTTTCAGGTGTACAACAGTGGTTAAATATAGTGATACTTCAATTAACTGTGGTTCTTTTACTTCAAAACCTCAATTATCCAAGTATGAACGGGAAGCTCGAAATTCCCTTGTGCATCCAAAGGAAAAATCAAAGTTTATTCTTCAAGTGGTCTCATTTATATGCTCTTTTAATAACAAGCATTTATTAAATGACACATACCTCTACTAGCTGCTGATTGTAAAACAAAACAAAAAACCAGAAATATCAAAATACTAAAAAATTCCATTATTTCAGACATATTCAGATAAAAAACCAAAGCCCACTGTGGATGAGAAGAATCAATTTTACAAGGGGAGGAGAGGAAAGCAAAACCTTAGAAGCAAGCACATTAATAGCAGTAAGATGCAACAACCTGCGTCTTTTTTACAACAGAGTGAAAGGTAAAATCTGAAAAACCCTGAATGAAGTACTGCACTCAAAAAAAGAGCAGTTTAGATCAATCAGCCTAGAGCAACCCAGTGGCCATTAATAATAAGCAAATTTGTAATGCATGTTCATAAAACTTGTTCCAGAAAAAGTTCTGTAACTTTTAAAAGTCATGAATATACCTTTGAAAATTTTCCACAAATTGTCATCAAAGGAGTCTTTAGTATGCAAAAGGTTATGACAACTTGTATCTTTTAGAAAACTTGTTTAGAACTCTTCCTTTGTGAAGATTTTAGTAAATAAGGCATCAGTGGAACAGTCTGAGAGGCTATATGCTGTTTATAGACATGATCTTCCCCCCCACCCCCACGCCCCGTGTGCAAGACAGTGAGTGTGGATTTCACCATCTGCAGAACTGAAGGTCAGAGCTGTCAAAGATGACTCAGTATGTCAACAAAAAGCAACAATGTCACCACTACTTTATGTATTTATTTTTTCATTTTAAGGGTTTTGAGAACTTACCGGCCAGAAGAATCCAGTTTAAGTGAACCAACATTTTCAAACAGTTGGGCTTTTGCTGCCACACTGAAAATAATTTTAAAATGCGATTTTCATTAAAATAAAAATTATATTATTCAGTTCAAAGTATAATTCAGGGTTATAACTTAACACAAACCAAAAATAATTAGTTAAGAACTATCCTCAAAATTTGATCTGAATTTTAATTGTTTTAAGATTTAATGTGGCAGAAATTTTTAGATCTAGTCTCCAGCTCATAGAGTACCAGATGTAATAAACCTATAGCTACCTCCCCTTCCCTTGGGGATCTTACTGTTCTCATCTTTTCTACTTCAAAAAACTATGGGAACAGTAAAAAAGAACATTTTCTCCCCACTCAGCTTCTGGCAGTGATTTTGACTCCTGTGGAGCCACAGGGTAGAATCAAATCATCAAGACAAAGAACTGTTGTTCATTCTGATAGCTAAGACAAAACTAATTCTAAAATGTTTCATTTTTTTAATTTGAACACAGTTCCTATAAAGTGAAAAGAGGGAACTCTGAAAATACGGTCAATGAATACATCTGTGGATTCAAATCTTATTTCAAGTCATGGGAGGCTAGGCACTGTCTATTTGAAAAAGTGAGACTATATTAAAACTAAGGCACCAGGGGTAATTAGAAAAGTTTCTATATTTACTAGAAGAGAATATCAAATTCCTTGAATGATATTTTAAACTAGATTTTAACATGTATCTTATTTCTTTAATTGATCAACTTTTCTCCCAAAACCTAGCCAGTTGATAATCAGAAGGTTCATTTTATACGTAATATGGAATACACTTTATCTCAATTTTAATTCATACTTTGTCAGTACAGTTGTAAGACAGAAGTGAATCTTCTCTTTCCCTCACAAAGGATGGAGTTTATATTCTCTCATCTCCCTTGACATATTGGCTTAAAATTTAATTTCCCTTAATGGCTAGAACTATACATACCGGGCAGTAGACAGATATCAAATATAGTATTGGTCTATATAGTGGTACTTGGATTTCTGACCAAGAGAGATAATGTATGGTAAACACACTCTGAAAATAAAAGGTTCTTGTCAAAGAAGGTGATGAACGAATGAATTTAAGACACTGTTTCTATGGAAACAGGCTTAGTGAAATGCCTTACTGGACTTTCAATGAATAATTAAACTGGTTCCTTAACTTTCCAAGTATTAGTTCTCATTATCTCTAAAATGAGGTTTCTACTACCTACTGTGGAAGTACATGAAGGACATTAAGAGATAACATATGTAAAGATGCCCAGTAATAGCTCATATGGCATTTGGAAAACTCAGTAAGTCAGGAAAACAAAATGAAAGGGATAACAACTTTCCTGTTTAGATTTTGCTTGTTTATCTAAGTTCTTTTCTTTGTCCCCTTCTTATTTACATCGATGTACCTATCCTATCTGCCTTTACACTCCTGGGTGATGTCTTTTGAATAGAAGTACCCCCTCTCACCTTTCAAGCTCCTGTTCTCCATGAGCTTATTTAAATCAGTGAATACTCAGATAGGGGAGACAGATGATGGAGAGGAGAGAAAATAAACCCTCACTATCTACACAGTAGTTGTATTTCTAACAAGGAGGTGGGGAAGTTGAGATATAAGGACAGTTTGCTCAGCTGAGAGGTAAATGTCTAGCTTTTAGAATGTATACTTTGAAAACCCAGAACTATTACATTATACATCTATTCTCATGTCCTTAAATTAAGCCATTGTTCTGCTTTGTAAGGCAAGTGACTGAAATTGTATGTGTCTGTATATGTATACACATACATACTTTAAGCCTATTCTAACTTGTACATCATTTGTAGAAGGGGATAGGGTCCTACAGAAGATGGTTGTTCCTACTCTGCAGATGAGGTATTCAGTTGTGGGATTCCTAAGGGTTCTTTTGGATATACTCAACTCCTGTGTATCCCTGGAAGATACAACAAATACACACTCTCTCTCACTTACACAGAGCCAGGTCGCTGGTAGCCATTGTTTGAGGCAGTGTCTAGCCTTAACCTCCTGCACATTTTTGGAGGCAGGTCTGGGTTTGGTGGGGCTTTGGGCATCTCTTTGCAACCTACAGAAGTTAAGCTTTGAATGGATCCACAGTAGCTCTTGTTTCCTAAAAAGAAAGCCCAAGAAAACAGGCAAGGTGCTATCAGACAAAATAATAGCAGTAACACAGTACATGCTCATAACAAAAGGAAGTGTTTTTTCTAAGCCCAAATGAGAAGGTACAGAATGTTCTTTGAGCACAGCAGCCCATCATTCAGGGAGATCACAATCTATAGTAATTACAAAGACATCACCTCACAGAGATGGAAATAACCAGGAAAGAAGTCACAGTGCACAGGAGTTTTAAATATCCTAGCTCAGGAACAGCATTGTTAGCCCCTTCACCATTAACTTTTCTCTGCTTAATCATGTTGAGCAATTCGGCAAGTGGCACAGAGACAATGACATTTTACATAAGCTCAAATCTGGTTTACCTTCAGCTGCAGAGATGGATCTGAGAGAGGAAGCGGAGGCTCTTTTCAGTCCTGAAAGCCCATAAGGCCCTTTCTTGACCAGGTCTACGGGTGGGGAACCATCCCCGGGGCTGGTGACCGAGGCAACACTCTGGCAATCTGATTCTGCATCTGTTTTGGTCGCATCCTCTTTAGAACTTGATTCAGGACTAGTTGTCCAGAGTCCAAGACTTTTCTGTCCATTGGAGGGTGATGGGGATACAATCCAAGGAATTCCTCCAGATTTCTCCCTGGCCTGGCAGGAAGCAGACTTGGTTGTGCTGTTTTGTTCAGAGGAATGAGAGGAGAGGGACTCGATGCTCCCCATGGGCGTGCTGTCTGGGCTGCTGCTGTAAGAGTCACCTGAGCGGAAGCAGGAGCGAGAAAACAACAGGGACCTTCTACTGAGAACAATACAACCCAAACCCTTCCACATTCTCCAACGCACGTGTGCCCTGTGGCCACCTGAATTGACCCCACTGTCCCCACTGAATTGACAGATCTTTACCCAGTATGGAGAACTTTTCTCAGTTCTAAGAAAGGCTGTAAAACGTGCATTTTAACTTAGTGAATGCATTTTTTAATACTATTCAAGGGAGATTTTACATGTACCCTGACCCTATGAAATAATGTTACTTCTTAAAGGATTGGGGGTTGACTCAAATTCAGACAAAATTTGCTTCTGAAAAAGAACTCACAAGTAGTACAAATATGATTCTTTGATGACATTATAAGAGATCAATGGAAAGAGGGATATTAAAAGATCTGTTTCTGCCTTTTTTTACTTTTCTCATGTTATAATGCATCTGATTCTTTCTTCATTCAAAGTCACCAGTAATGTCAGCTGCAAATTATACACTGCTCACATTTTTAAAAGAAAAGACTTTTTCTTTTCCTACCAAGATTATAGCAACATAAGAAACTGGCTATTTAACAGATTATTTTTTAATGTTCCTAAAACTATAATAATTTGAACATATCTAAATTAAAAATTAGTATTTTTTGTTAAGTACTGACTGTGAGAAAAATTGGGAGGCTTAAGGGTATAAAGTAAAATAAGAACAGCCACAAATTTAACATCCACTGTGGGCTTAAGCTGCCACCCACTTCACTGTGGTGTTGGGTTCAGAACAGGAAGTTAGTGATAATGTGTAGTGTGGTTTCTCTATTTATTTCTTTTTTCTCTCTCTCTCTCAGACACTTTGATACCCAAGAGATGATGCTTTAAGGACATAATGTGATAGGAAGAAAGAAACTGACGGTTTCAGCCAGAATTTTTCTTGCTTTCTTCTCTACCTCTTTAACAATAGGACAAAACCTGCTACAAAGTAGTACCTGATGTTCTTAATCACAGTTGCAGAAAAAAGGGCACTGAGCAAACTACTTTTTTTTTCCTTTGTAGTAGTAATGAATTTGTTTGTTCAAAGTACCTTGTAACTATACTGACAAAGAATATATAAATGTGGGGGGGGGGTGTGTTTGGGAGACAGTATCATTAAGATCATCTTCTATTTATTTCTACCCTAATTATCAAAAAGGTGAAGTAAGGCTAAATCAAAGAATGAAGAAAGCTTCTCCCTAAAGCAGTCACACTTACTGTCAGGTTCTGCCAAGCATGGTGTATACCTTCCTCTGGGCTTCCTGGAACCTGTGGAAAGGCAGATTGCTCTTGTCCTTCGGGATCCAGATCGAGACTGAGGCTGAGGAAGAGGAATGCTTGGGTCTGGGGCAGTATGAAAAATCTACATACAAAAAAACCAAACAAATGGATAGAGGTCAGTAAAAGGGGGAATTGCCATTTTCATGATAAAATTATATTTTAGAGTTATTAAATAATCTCAGAACCATTTGCTATTTAATCAGCTTCATGGTAAGAGATGCTTGATACAAAAAATATACTACAGCAATTATACTTTTCTTTTCCACTTACACTAAGTAATGTTCCTTCTCTGTGTTTTCTTTTTTATCCTCTCCAATTTCCCAACAATGAATTTCAGAATATTTTCCAATACTTTTAAAGAAACCTTTCAAATATGAACAAATGTCTGTGTCAAGATATCTTGACTCTATTCTGTGATATTTTATTTCTCACTTCATGCTGAACATAGCCTGAAGGGAAAAGGCTCATTCCATATCACTTCCAAGTCAAGCAGTTCCTTGCTTCTCAGGAAAAGGTGCTGTCACGAATGTGACATGCTGCAGGTAGAGGTCTGTACTCGGCTACAGAATTCCCCCATGTGGTCTTGGGTTGTGAGTGCTTAAAATCTTAGATAAATGAAGGATATTCTTCTACAGGTACCAGGAAGGGACTAAGGGAAGGAGAGGGGCATAGTCTTTCACAAACACTAGACCAGGCATAAATGAATCACAAATGTTTTGATGTTTAATGGCTGCATTTGCTTAATAATCCAATCAATTTGACTTTCCCAATTTCCATTTCCACAGTTATTCTAAGATCTCAATCTTGTTAAAGAAACCATGTTTAAGGAGTGGATGTAGAGAGGACTTTAAGACTCTGTTCCTGGAATTCTTTTGCTTTATTGAGAATATCACTGTTGTTGTTAAGTCTAATTCCAGGGAGATAAAAAGGTTAAAAATAGACTTAATTACCAAGTGATTCTAACAAATTTCTCTCAATATGAGTGAAAAATTCACCACATAAATACTAAAGAAGAAAATCTTAAAAAGTAAATGATGTAAAAGGAAAGGAAATCATTTACCTGGAGAATTTTGAGAAGCATTTAAAAACTAAACAAGAAAAAAGGAAATCAATGTCCTCATGAAGAAGCAATTTATACAAAATGGACAGGACTGATACTTTATAAGAATCTGAGATCACAATGAACTCATAGATAATACAAACAGAAAATTCCTTCCTAAAAGCAAAATACAAGATTTGATACTTCAACATGAAAATTCAGCTTACCTTTTCAAATTTTTTTTTTTTTTTTCAACGTTTTTTATTTATTTTTGGGACAGAGAGAGACAGAGCATGAACGGGGGAGGGGCAGAGAGAGAGGGAGACACAGAATCGGAAACAGGCTCCAGGCTCCGAGCCATCAGCCCAGAGCCTGACGCGGGGCTCGAACTCACGGACCGCGAGATCGTGACCTGGCTGAAGTCGGACGCTTAACCGACTGCGCCACCCAGGCGCCCCTCAGCTTACCTTTTCATAGTGCTCTATCAGAATTTCAACCACAATATTCTGAAATTTAATATTCATCATGGCAGCCACAGTTTCTTCTTGTGCTCGCATTAGAGTTGGGCCAAATATGACACCAAGGTTTGAGACAGTCATGAGATTTTGTTGGCTGTGTAGTGATACTCTGCAAATACAAGCAACAAAAATAACATAAGTTAAAAGTTTAATAAATATGAAAGGTTCTCATTTATCAAACTTGTGGCATAAATAGAATGTAAAATATGCCATTATAGGTTAATTTTCCCAAATTGTCAGGTTTAGCTACTCCCAATTGTCATGAGTGGGTATAGCCTAAAAAGACATAAAAAGTTAAAATTAGCTAAGTAAAATTAATTACAAAGGTTAATTAAAGGAATAAATCTTGGGGCGCCTGAGTGGCTCAGTCGGTTAAACATCTGACTTCAGCTCAGGTCATGATCTCACAGTTCGTGAGTTCAAGCCCCGCGTTGGGCTCTGGACAGGCAGCTTGGAGCCTGGAACCTGGAGCCTGCTTTGGCTTCTGTGTCTCCCTCTCTGCCCCTCCCCCATCTCTCTCTCAAAAAATAAATAAACATTAAAGGAATAAATCTTGATATCCTAAATAGAGTACAATTATCCTGCAGAGATTATCAACTGTTAGGTATTCTCTAGGGCACTATACTTCTTTTAGAACAGATGGTTCAAATTTGGTTGGTTGGAATTGTATTCAGATATGCTAAACATATTATTGAGTACCTAGTGCCAGGCATTTTCATAGACATTATTTCATTTAATCCTCCCAGAAAGTCAGTTTTTCCTATTATGTAGGTTAAAAACCTCCTAAAGTAAAAATGATGTACTCAAGGTCACAGAAAATTAGGGACAGAGATGCTCTTTCAATTCAGGTTTTCTGAATAGAAGTCTGTGGTTTTCTTAAGCTCCCTACATAAGACAACTGGCCAATGCAAGTTTCTATCCTTCCTTTTTTTCCTTCCTTATTTCCTTCCATCCATCCACCCATCCACCTATCCATTCATTCAAAACTTCCCTCAGTGCCTCCTTAGGGCTGGGCACTGTGGTTGGCAAACAGTAAAAGAAGGAGATGTGGTCACATCAATGCTGGCTTAAAAATGGAAATGAAAGAAAAAGCCTCTGGTATTACTGACTTTAGCAAAGTAATCCCAGTAACTATCAAAACTGACTTTGACTAGGGGTGCCTGGGTGGCTCAGTCAGTTGGGTCTGACTTCGGCTTGGGTCATGATCTCATGGCTTGTGAGTTCAAGCCCTATGTCGGGTTCTGTGCTGACAGCTTAGAATCTGGAGGCTACTTTGGATTCTGTGTCTCCCTCTCGCTGCCCCTCCTCTGCTCATGCTCTGTCTCTCTCTCTCTCAAGAATAAATAATAAAACATTAAAAAAATGACTTTGACTACTTAATTTGGGAATTGGACATATTCCTAAAAGAAAACCTCATTCATTAGACCAATCTTCTAGGTTACACACTGCCTTTTCTATCTTACTTCCAGGCATGTTGTTAAAATATGAAGTTCTAGAAAGGAGCACTGAACACAAGATCATGGTTATACCTGACTAAGTGTGCATCACTAACTACATTCCATAAGCAAAAGTAAAATTTTATGGGGAATCCAGGATTTTGAATACCTACGTAAATCCTAGCACAGGACCGGAAGAGCTAGCTGACTGTCTCACTTACTGAATTTTTCCCTTGTGCCCGAGAAAGCACTAGTTAAGAAGCTCTTGGTTAGAATAAGAAGTTTCATTCCACATTTCCTTTTTATATAGACAAATATTATATATTTACTGTTTAGTATGTATTAAAGAATCTACTAAGAAAGTAGTATGTAAAGGTACTGAGTCTGCCTGCATTTAAAGCTTGGATCCATCCAACTTCGAAGCTGGGTGCAATTAGACAAGTTATTTAATAACTCTAGGCTTCAGTTTCCTCATCTATAAAGAATAACTATATTTGCAAATGACACATCGGACAAAGGGCTAGTATCCAAAATCTATAAAGAGCTCATCAAACTCCACACCCGAAAAACAAATAACCCAGTGAAGAAATGGGCAGAAAACATGAATAGACACTTCTCTAAAGAAGACATCCGGATGGCCAACAGGCACATGAAAAGATGTTCAACGTCGCTCCTTATCAGGGAAATACAAATCAAAACCACACTCAGATACCACCTCACGCCAGTCAGAGTGGCCAAAATGAAGAAATCAGGAGACTATTGATGCTGGAGAGGATGTGGAGAAACAGGAACCCTCTTGCACTGTTGGTGGGAATGCAAATTGGTGCAGCCGCTCTGGAAAGCAGTGTGGAGGTTCCTCAGAAAATTAAAAATAGACCTACCCTATGACCCAGCAATAGCACTGCTAGGAATTTATCCAAGGGATACAGGAGTACTGATGCATAGGGGCACTTGTACCCCAATGTTTATAGCAGCACTCTCAACAATAGCCAAATTATGGAAAGAGCCTAAATGTCCATCAACTGATGAATGGATAAAGAAATTGTGGTTTATATACACAATGGAATACTACGTGGCAATGAGAAAAAATGAAATATGGCCTTTTGTAGCAACATGGATGGAACTGGAGAGTGTGATGCTAAGTGAAATAAGCCATACAGAGAAAGACAGATACCATATGGTTTCACTCTTATGTGGATCCTGAGAAACATAACAGAAACCCATGGGGGAGGGGAAGGAAGGAAAGAAAAAAAAAAAAGAGGTTAGAGTGGGAGAGAGCCAAAGCATAAGAGACTGTTAAAAACTGAGAACAAACTGAGGGTTGATGGGGGGTGGGAGGGAGGGCAGGGTGGGTGATGGGTATTGAGGAGGGCACCTTTTGGGATGAGCACTGGGTGTTGTATGGAAACCAATTTGACAGTAAATTTCATATATTAAAAAATAAAAATAAAAATAAAAAAAAAAAAAGAATAACTATCCCTATAGGGTTGATAAAATTAAATAATGAGTTACAGGAAATATGATCTCAACTAACAGTCTTCCTTGTAATGAAATTGGCTTTAGGCACTCTTGCTAAAATGTAAGAGTTCCTGGTAGTGTGAATAAACTGGAATACGATTAATATCAAACTCATGGGGAGTGAATTTGGAATTCTTAAAAAAATGGTTTTGAAAAGGTGAGTTTATGATTGTGTTGCTCAAGAGATGGAATATTTTGATGAGCAATTTTCTCTTCACTGAATTTCCCTTCCGCTGAGCTAACTCAATCAATATAGACACTTATCACCTCACATTTCAGCTATTTCTGCACCTCATTTCCTCAACTTGTTGTATGGAACAGACACCCAATTGCCCTTTTAAAAATTCAAAGTTAGAGGGGCGCCTGGGTGGCTCAGTTGGTTAAGCATCTGACTTTGGCTCAAGTCATGATCCCATGGTTTGTGAGTCTGAGCCCGCGTTGGGCTCTGTGCTGACAGCTCAGAGCCTGGAACCTGCCTCAGATTCTGTGTGTGTGTCTCTCTCTCTCTGCAACACCCCCACCCCCACACTCACACTCTGTATTTCTCTCTCTTTAACATTTTGTTTTTAAATATTCAAAGTTAGAGTCAAAGAAGAGACCACAGATGGCCTTTGTTTTAAAGACAAAGAAAAGGAGTCTCAGAAAGGAAGTAATGGTTTACACCATGTCTCAGAGCTAATTAATGGAGATTTGCAATCAATCTTTTAGTCACTGGTCCTAATTTAGACCAGTAACCAATCCAGACGACTGGCCTTAAATTCTCTTCTTCAGATATATTAAGGTTGCCAGGGACCAAGAATGTTATTACTTGTTTGTAGTCTACTTAAATAAGTCACCTGTGATTGGATACACATTCCAAAAATACTGCTTAGTCAGTGAAGATTGACCTTTATATAGGTTCAGGAAAAAAGCCAGGAATGGTGATGAAGGATGGGCAAAAGAGCTTTAAGCACTCTTCTATGGCCAGATAGTATCCTTTGCTATTCCCTGTACTAAAGTCATGCACATTCACAAAGAGGGGGGAGTTTGAGTTCACTTAACATTCTGGATAATTAAACAAAAAACATTTTATGTGACACTCATGTAGCTTTTAAAAGCACATTTAAGGAGTGGTTAAGTGTCTGACTTCAGCTTAGGTCATGATCTCTCGTGGTTTGTGAGTTCAAGCTCCACATCAGGCTCTGTGATGACAGCTCGGAGCCTGGAGCCTGCTTCAGATCTTGTGTCTACTTCTCTCTCTCTGCTCGTGCGCTGTCTCTCTCTGTCTCTCTCAAAAGTAAATAAACATTAAAAAAAATTATATATATATAAAAAAAGTGTGTTTAAAAAGACTTTGCTAGAGGGGTGCCTGCGTTGCTCAGTTGGTTAAGTGACCGACTCTTGATTTCAGCTCAAGTCATGATCTCATTGTTCCTGTGTTGGAGCCCCATGCTCTGCATTGTCAGTGCAGAGCCTGCTTGGGATTCTCTCTCCCTCTATCTCTGCCCCTCCCCTGCTCATGATTTTTTTTCCCTCTCTCTCTCTCAAAATAAATAAATTAATAAAGGCTTTGCTAGAAAATTAGCTTGAATACAGCAAGAGAATGCCCAATACATACAGTGTGGTTAAATTTCATGAACAGGTCACACAATTCAAAACATAATTCAGGACTAAATCTGAGGAAGAGTCCTTGTTCACTAACTAAAAGAGGTATTGCCATGGCAACAGTTTATAATGAACTTGAAATGAGTAGTTTCTAATGGATTTCCTTATTTCAAGGGGCAGGAGGGCAATTCGTATTATCTCATCTGCAGGTTAAGATGAGACTTATTGATATGTTATGTAGCACTATTTCAAATGTGCCTGGCTCAAATTAGCATAAACTGGGTTACTACTTGTAGTAAGCAAGGAAGGAGTAATCATTTCATTGTGAATCACAGTACTTACTAAGATGGAAAATATCCTGATTTGTAAATGAGGCTGTAAGGAATTCTTAAGTTTAAAATCTGAATTTGGACTTTTGTTTACAGCAGCATGGCAATTGTGTGTGTGTGTGTGTGTGTGAAAGGGAGAGAGAAAGAATCTTCAGACAGATTTATGAGGCCATAGTACCCAGATATTTGATCAAACATAAATCTAGATCATTCTGTGAAGGTTTTTTTTTTTTGCATAAGATTAACATTTAAATTAGTAGACTTAGAGTAAAGTAGATTACCCTCTATAATGTCAGTGGGCCTCATCCAATCAGTTTAAAGTCTTAAAAAAGACTAACTTCCTCTGAGGAAGAGGCAATTCTGCTTCTAGACTGCCCTGGATTAGAGCTGTAATGTCAACTCTTCCCTGGGTCTGCAGACTACCAGCTGCCCTGCAGATTTTAGACTTAACAGCCTTCACAGTAGCACAGCCCAATTCCTTAAAATCAATCTCTCTCTCATATATATATATATATATATATATATATGCACACACACATATACATACACCATACACACACACACGTGTACGTATAGCTACATATACACAAACATCTGGTCGGTTCTGTTTCTTTGGAGAAACTTGGCTAATACAGTATCTGTTTATAGACATTTAAAAATATATAGATGAACTAACAGCAGAGTCAGAAAAATCTTCAGAGACCAAGTGATGCTACGAATTGAGAAAAAGAAGCTAACATTACAGTGGCACTTTGACCTGGCAGAACAGTTGACACTCGTAGTACAGAGAACTGATCTTCAAACTTAGGGCTTCAAACTCCTTCATATTTTTAAGTTGACATGTAAGGTTTTCATCATTAATTTAACAGTTGCAAAGGATATTAATCATTTGCATAGTGTAAACATACACAGGTACACACACACACACACACACACACACACACACAGATATATCTTAAAAACAAACTACCACATCATTTTTAAAACATTCAGTGGACTCTAATTATAACAATGTTATAGCACCATCATACACTTTAGAAAGATATGAACAAGGTCTAACTTTAACAGTTGAACAAGTAGTTAAGTGAACAATATAAATCAGATAATTACTTGACAAGGTGCTTTATTAAGATGTCCAGCATCTCTCTGTTTTTTTCTGGCAATTTGTGCACCAATGCATGTACAGCCTCCACCCGGTAGTTTTGGTCATCAGATTCTATAACATAAAGGTTGAATGATCAAGTTTTAATTGCATTCAAATGTGTACATAAACATTAATAATCTAAACATTATAAACACTCCCACCCTCATGCCTTATAAACATTGCTTCATGCAGTTCATCACTATCATTCTCTAAGGCTTAGAGAGGTTGAGTAACCTGACCATGGTCATGAAGTTAGTTAAGTAAATATGCCAGACTAACCCAGTTCCATCTAATCCAGACCTGTGCTCATAGCCACTGAACTTCTATACAACCACAACTCATCGCCTGCTTTGGTTTTGCTACACAAGGACAAAATCAAAACTTTAGCAATGGAGTGATCACAGCTATTGGTACAGACTACCTAATGTGCCAGGCAATATAATATACTCTATCACACAGAAACCTCCTAGTGACTCCATCAGACAGAAGGAAGAAGGCATTCCTTTCCAAATTTTGTAGATTTAAAGATAACAGGGAATTACTTTTCTGAGGTGTCAGTATTATTATGCAGAGGCCTAATAGATTCTAAGCCCATGCTGACAATGGGAAATCTGAAAAGAAGAAAAAAAAAATCTAAAGGAAGTCTAGTTTGCCAGGCAAAAGACAACATGTTGACATGTCTGTTAGAGAAAAGGCTAACACTTTAGAATGAAGATCTATTAACATACTCTTACTACAATAAACTAATTCTAGGGTGACTATCCACCATGCCAAGCCCTTTCTCTGAAAGGTGCGGAACATGAGGTGGGAAAAGAGCTGGCTCATGCTGGGCCAAACACAAGGTCTCCCAGGGGTTGGAATGGAGACATCAAAACTCTGATCTGTCTGCTGAGTATGTGAAATGGCATATAGTGTAAAACTAGGGATGACATAACCAAATGTGCTCCAAAGCCAAGAAAATCTAACTGGAAAGGGAGATAAGAATGAGGTAGATATGCAGCAAAGAACAGAGAGAAGAGATGCTCCTAAAAGGGTGGGGAGAGAAACATAAACTCCCAATTCTGTAGTTTCTAGTTGCAGGCCCATGGAAGGCCTAATCCATACTGTTTTCCAGGGAATTCTGTGAGGCACCTTTTAATTTGTGAACAACTTCCCTTTTTACAGAGCTAAATTTCCAAATAATACTTACTTTTATTACCTTATTATCTACTACATGGGATTATCTTTGCGGCAGACAAAAGATGAATTCTTATACATAGGAATATATTTTAATTACCATGGTAGTGAATAATGTGATTATTATTTGCCATGGAAGTGGAGAAAAAAAATCTTATGACCAAATGTTTTTATTAAAACAACCAGATCGTTTAGCACTTAACTAAGTGTCTCAAATGCCATGTTATAACACAAAATTTCTGTAAGTAAGTTCTAGGTTAATAGTCAAAAAAAATTGGCTTATAGCCCTGATTTTGCCATCAATTTACTAGTATCCGTGGAGAAAGTCACTTGCCCACTCTGGGACCTAGTCAATAAAATGAGGGGTGAAATTATATATTTCTAAGGTCTTGTTCATCTAATAGATTCTGATGAAGAGAATAAAGAGTGGAGAGGTTTCAGGAGAAAGCTAAGTGGTATACGTGTTTATGAGACCATGTGATCAGTCATGTATGCTGGACTGAAAACCAAGGTCACAACGTTATCTGACACTTATCAGCAGACAACATTACCTGTGACATTATAATGGATGGCAATAAATTAATGCAAATGCTTTCTTTCTTGGACTGTGAAAAATACTTGGTACAGTCACACCTCATATATTTTAACAATGAAATGCTAATGCCTAGCAGTTACAAACTGTTGTGATGGCTGAGATGGCAACCCAGCACTTTCATCTCAGTGTTTTAAAAGTACATATTTCTAATTTTTCAGGTTACATGTTTTTCACTGAGCCCCTCCCCACAATTTTTGAATTAAGCCTATCTATATATCTCCTATTGTGGCAATCATAGATCTAAATAAATGACATAGATATGTGATAATGGGGGGGGGGGGAGCGAAGGATTGTTGGAAGTGCCTGTTACCTGCCCCAAATACCTGACTTTACTCTCCAGATTTAGGAATATAGCACATGAGTATGAGTGGGTGGCATAACTGCATTTTTGTAGTGTTGTCAATTTAACAATAAAGTTGCTCTTGTAAGGTACTGACATTCATCGACTGAGTAAAATGTATTTAAAATAATTCCTGTTAGCATACCAGTCACCCCAAAGAAGTCTTATTAAGTGACAAAATCTTTTAACTCATTCTTCAATATTTTTTTTATCTTTTTTTTTTTTTTTTTACATTTTTTTTATTTTTATTTTTGGGACAGAGAGAGACAGAGCATGAACGGGGGAGGGGCAGAGAGAGAGGGAGACACAGAATTGGAAGCAGGCTCCAGGCTCCAAGCCATCAGCCCAGAGCCTGACGCGGGGCTCGAACTCACGGACCGCGAGATCGTGACCTGGCTGAAGTCGGACGCTTAACCGACTGTGCCACCCAGGCGCCCCATCTTCAATATTTTTTAAATCAAGGAAAGTGTATTCTTAATTCCCATTATCTATTTCTCCCATTCCACTCTCCACCTCTCTTCTGACAACCACCAGTTTTGTTCTCTGTATTTAAGAGTTTGTTTCCTTTTTGTCTTTTTCTTTTTCTAGTTTCTTAAGTTCCACATATGAGTAAAATCATATGGTATTGGTCTTTTTCTATCTGACTTATTTCACTTAGCATTATACCCTCTAGGTTCATCCATGTTGCTGCAAAGGTCAAGATTTCATTCTTTCTTATGGTTTAGTAACATTACATTGTATATATATACCACATCTTCTTTATCCATTCATCTATTGATGGACACTTCTGTTGTTGTTATGTCTTGTAAATAATGCTGCAATAAACATGGGGTGCATTATCTTTCTGAAATGGTGTTTTCATTTTCTTTGGGTAAATACTAGCAGAAATACTGGATCATATTCTATTTTTAATATTTTGAGGAACTTTCATAATGTTTTCTAGAGTGGCTGCACCAGTTTGCATTCCCACCAACAGTGCAAGAGGGTTCCTTTTTTTCCCCCTGCATCCTCACCAACACTTATTTCTTGTGTTATTAATTTTAGCCATTCTGACTGGTGTGAAGTGATATCTCATTGTAGTTTTGATTTGTATTTGTCTGTTGATGAGTGATGTTAAGCATCTTTTCATATGTCTATTGGCCATCTGTATGTCTGCTTGGGAAAAATGTCTCTTCAGGTCTTCCCTTTTTTTAATCATATTAGTTTTTTAGTGTTGAGTTGTGTAACTTCTTTACATATTTTGGATATTAACCCCTTACTGGATATAACACTTGCAAATATTTTCTCCCATTCAGAAGGTTGCCATTTTGTTTCATTGATGGTTTCCTTCACTGTGTAAAACCTTTTTATTTTAGTGCACTCCCAATTGCTTTTTGATTTCCTTGCCAGAAGAGACACATCTAGATAAATGTTTCTTTAGTTAATGTCAAAGAAACTACTAATGTCTTCTGGTTTTACGGTTTCACGTCTCACATTTAGGTCTTTAATCTACCATTCTGCAATTTCTTATTTGCTTACAAACCATATTGTCAGCTATTAAGCATCAGATTGATAGTTTCTTAAGCAATATGTAGGAAAATCTTAACTAGCTGGTTTAAATTTATACCTCTAAGTGATACAGCATAAAACTATATCAATTATAATGCATTCAATGGAAGTGTACTTACTAACTGCAACAATAAAATCTTTGTGTAACTTGTAAGTCATCAGTGGTTCTGCAAGGCACCTACAACGGAGAAAGAAGAGGGCATTAGAATGGCAATATCTTTTTATTTCCCCTGAACTTCTAGTACTTCTTTAAGAATTGGGTAATTAGGGAGTAGGATAAAGTCCTACTAGGGTGATTCCAGGCAGTCCCAAAATGCAGATCTCAAAGAAGGCTCTTTAGCAGCATTTCTTGGCACAACTGTGCTAAAAGGACAGACTGGAAAATGATTTTTTCACTTTGTAAGAACTGTTGAACCACAACAGCAAAAATCTCTCTCAGATATGGGGACTATAGTTAAATTAAAAACAAACAAACAAACAAACAAACAAACAAAAAACAACTTTCACTTTCAACTTATTTTTAAAAAATACATGAAAACACTACATTCAAATTTAACATGAAACAAACTATTATTTAGTATTCATAAAATATTGCAGCTTCTAAAGTTTATTAGTTGAAAAACCAAGTATAAGTTCCAAAACACTAAACATAAACATTACCACCTTATGCTATTTCATGTGAGGTGAAAGAATTGCTCTAAGGAGTGAAGCTCACACACAGGTATTCCATGGAGTCATATGGCAATGCCCACAGAGGTTAAGAGAGACATCACATGCAGAGTACGAGTTAAACACTCCTTACCTGAGGTAGTTTTTCAGCCCACTTGTTATTGTCTTATTATCCCACAATTCAATATCAATGTCAATATCAGGAGGGGATTTTGGAGCTGTAAAGAATAAAAATAAGATGTTTAAACTGTACAACTCAAAACATCACTTGCACCATTAAGAAGATGGACACAAACTGGGGCGCCTGGATGGCTCAGTTGGTTGAGTGTCTGACTTCAGCTTAGGTCATCTCAGTTCGTGAGTTTGAGCCCCGCATTGGGCTCTGTGCTGACAGCTCGGAGCCTGGAACCTGCTTCGGATTCTGTGTCTTCCTCTCTCTCTGCCCCTCCCCTGCTTGCTGGCTCTCTCTCTCTCTCTCAAAAATAAATAAACATTAAAAAATTTTTTTAAAAAGAAGATGGATATAAACATAGTAGGTCAGAGACATTGATTTCTTAGGATGCCAACAGAGTTAACCTTAGGATTGTTGTTTGTGTGAATTGGTGCAAGTTTCACTCTTGACACTTTATAAACCTCAAAGATTTCTTATGGAATAATAGTTTTCCAAATAAAATTATTGTTAATTGCTAACATCACTGAGCATTTGTCATGTGCCAGGCATGCTTCCAAATACTTTTATGGATTAACGTATTCAATCCTCACACTCTGAGTGAAGCAGGCACTATTATTATCTTCTCCATTTTATGAATGAGAAGATTGAGGCACAGAGAAGTTAAACAAATTATCCAAAGTCACAAAGCTTTTAAGTGATGAATTAGGATTCCAAGCCAGGCAATCTGAATCTAGTATCCATAAATCTCACTGTGTCTCTAGCTAACCAAAGGACACTTGAGAAAAAGTTCAATATCATGAAAAGGCTCTCTCTCAAATTCTGATTGATCACCTATTATAACTGAACATTAAAAACTGAATGCAAATGTAATTTTAAATATTTCTTGAAAATATTCAAAGAACAGCAGTAGTATATATCTCAAAGAAACCTATGGTATGGATTATCTATAATACAAAAATTAAGTAACTAGCTTCATTCAAAACTTACAAAATGTTGTGTTCATGAGTTTCTGAACTTTGGAGTTCACTCCTCCTATTCGGTAGAGGCCTAAAATAGTGATGCCTAATGAGAAGGAAAAACCACAAAAGAATGTCTTTAGACATAGCATCACAAGTACAGAATGTTGAAAACATCTGGCATTTCCCTATGCAGAATTTGAAAGTTACTTATCCAATTTTGCAGTCTACCTTCAGAAAATCTACCCTGGAAACACCCATCAGACATATATTTCTCAGAGCAGACACTAATCAGTGATTTGAAAGTCTTTCAAAGATCTTCAAAGTAGCAAAGTACTCTGCTCATTCACTACTATCTCAATACAAAAAGCCATCAAAGATGGGAAAGAATGATTAGAATTGCTCATCCTCTATTTCTTCAGTCATGTAGTCCTACATGTTGAAGAACTGGAAGGCCTTAACAACTTCCTTCATTTTGAAGGTGAGGAAATAGATTTAGAGGATTTAAGAAATGTACTTAACTTCTCAAAATGTCTAAATGGCAGCACCAAAATTTGAGTTTAAGTTCACAGAATTTCAAAGCCCATGAGTTTTGCTTTAGACAAGTTTTCCTGGAAATGGAAGAGTGTAACAGGCAACTAGAGTGGCCTTCAAGGTCATGACTAGAGAGGGTAAAGGTGCTAGAATTGTGACTGTGAGTGAAATCACTGAGGGGAATAACATTAAGAAAGGAGGAAGACCAGCTCCTTAGGAATCTTACCTCCTCTAAAGCTTGAAAAACATTGAAGAGGAGCTTAGAGTAATAAATAACACAAAGTCTATGAAATGGAAATAAATCAGGCCTTTATTATGAAAAATCATTAAACAGAATATACAGTATGATTTTTGGTAAAGTTCAGACTATAGCTATTTGCATATTTAGATAATTTTATACATTTATATAGTTCTTAAAGTTAATCTCATGTTAATGATAAAATATATCCTCATTTTTTGAGAGGTTCCTATATAAGAATGAACACTAATGATATACCTGTCAGATAACACTTACCTCTTGTTTCCACAGCCTGAATGCATTTTCTCACAAAATTGAACCCTGCTTCATTTAAATACACTGAAAATAAAATAAAATCACAGTAAGGGTTTATACCCAACTTACATTACTCCTTAGTTGGCTCTCTTGTTTTATGACTTAGTGGCACAGTTTTAGTTAAGAGTCTGAATTTTTATTTTGGGGTAGAAGTAGGGTTCACATTCACCAAAGTTATTACATCAACTTACTTCTTTAGAAAACACAGATCCTTCACAGAAGGTAAATATGTTACAGTGATCCCATCCATTTTACCTAAAATTAGCATTAACCTTCACTACATGTTTTTCCAGATGATAAAAGCAAATGTACTAAGAAAAAAAAACTTTATTGTTTGTTACTAATTATATTACAAAGCTATTCATATATTCTTTTCCATGGGATTCTCAAAACAACATTATAAGGTAGAGAGAAAGCTTTGTAATATTAAGATGGTTCATGACGTTGCTGAGAACCTCAGTTTCTTTGTTCCAAGCTTCAAACCAGGATTCTAACATAGATCACCTGAATCCGAGCCCAATATTCTTTCTACTACATTTTTTACCATATGCAAAATAATTCAAAATATGTTTAGTTTACCAAAAATCCCCTAAAGATCCTACATTATGAAATATCAGTTTATTTTCATTGCTTTTGCTAGATTTTAAATCTGTTATAATTTTCTTAAGATTCTGAGGCCAGATCAAATTAGATTACTTATTTAAAAAAAAAAAAAGTATTTAGGAATACCAAATAACACCTTGAGGAAAAATTCAAATATTTTGTTACTATAATGAAAATTTTCATCACATGTGGTGGAGATATGATATTTCTTAATATTCTCCAGTAATATATGAAAATAATTCAAGTCAATAAAAAATTAAAACTAGCTTCCATTTAAAGATGGTGGATTTGGGGTACCTGGGTGGCTCAGTCAGTTGAGCACCCGACTTCGGCTCAGGTCATGATCTCAAGACTCATGAGTTCAAGACCTCATCAGGCTCTGTGCTGACAGCTCAGAGCCTGGAGCCTGCTTCAGATTCTGTGTCTCCCTCTCCCTCTGCCCCTCCCCTGCTCACGCTCTGTCTCTCTCTCTCTCAAAAATATACATTAAAAAAAAATAAAGATGGTGGGTTAGGAGGCTGGAAGATGGTGGAGCAAGAGGACCCTAAGTTCACACTGTCCCATGAATACAACTAGATAACACTGACATCAGCATAAATAACTCAGAAACAACCCAAAGACTGGCAGAATAAACTCCACATCTAAAGGTAGAGAAGAGTCCACATCAAAGAGGGTAGAAAGGGTGGAGATATAGTGGAGAAGCAAAACAGAGGCAGCCATCTGTGGTCTGGAGGGAGCTGGAAGCACTGAAGAAGGGTGAGAAACAGACTATCACACCAGGGAGCTCACAAGGAAGAGAGGAATCCTCATAACATTTGGCTTTGAAAGTAAAAAGGACTGAATTTACTGACTTCTTACAAACAAGAGGGACTTAAATCCTGGAATTAAAAAAAAAAAAAAGCTAGCTCCATTTTGGAAGATCCTGAGGGCAATAGGAAAATAAGTTTCTGCCCTTAAAGAGATAGCAGGACAAATAGCCTTTAAGATACAGGCTAGAAGCAGCACTTTCAAAAGCACCAGGGCATATAGGGGGAAGAGTTATTTACTCATCTCAGAGGGTATCCAGGGGAAGACTTGTCCAGGAACAAAGGAGCTGGAAGGTACCATTGCCTTCTTTCACCCCTCAGCACAAACACATGGCCACCTGCAGAAACTAGCATGCTCTGAATTTCACTACCTAATGTGGTTACACTAAGTCCCACATCCCTGTGCTTCCACTTATCCACTCTTTCCAGTCATGCCTGCCTCAGTCCCAGCACTGTGGGCCCCCTCCCACAGCACAAACCTTGCCAACATTGCCTCTTTCCACCCATGCATTTTGCAAGACTGCAGCTCTGGCAGCAGCAGCTGTGGACCCTGAGGAAACCCTAGGAGCACCTTGGTAAAATTATGCACCCTTTGCATGCAGCTTGGATCCTCAAAGCTGTAGGTCTCATTTTACAAGCATAGCACACCTTGTTAAAACTGCACACCATTTCCAAGCTAGGTACAAAACACTGCCCACAATAGGAAAGACAGCCTCTGCAGACAACTGGACTGAAGGAAAAAGGAACCAGGACAAATGACAAGCACATTCAACACATATAGGAGACACCATGTGAAGCACTAGGTGGGAAACAGGGGAACTGCATTTCAGGGGACTACAAGACCTCTTCTTCATAAGGCCACTACATTCAATAGCAGGAGATATAGCTGAATTTCCTGACACAAAAAAAAACAGACTCAGAGAGTTAGGTAAAATGAGGAGAGAGAGGAGTATGTCCCCAATGAAAAACAAAACAAAACAAAACAAAACAAAACAAGACAAACTAAGACAAATGGATACAAGTAATATGCCTGATTAGAGAATTTAAAAAATGTTCAGAAAGATACTTACTGCACTTGAGAAAAGAGTAGAGAATTATCAGTGAGACCCTTAACAAAGAGACAAAAAAGAGCCAATCAGAGATGAAGAAAACAACAAATGAAGTTAAAAATACACTAGATGAAATAAATATCAGGCTAAAGAAGCAGAAGAATGAATGAGCAACCTGAAAGAAAAAAAGTTATGCAGAGGATATATATTCCTTATGCAAAGGAAATATATATTCAGATCCAGGAGGCAAAGAGATCCCCCCCCAAAAAAAATCAACCCAAGGAAATCATCACAGATGTATAGTAATAAAAATGGGAAATATTAATAATAAAGAACCTCAAAAGCAGCAAGAGAGAGGCACCTGGTTGGCTCAGTCAGTGGAACATGCAACTCTTGATTTTAGGATTGTAAACTTGAGCCCTGCACTGGGTGTAGAGATTACCTAAAAATAAAATCTTAAAAACAAAATGTTTTTAAAAGCAGCAAGAGAGAAGAACACAGTTACATACAGGGGAAATCCCATAGGCTATGAGTAGATTTTTCAGCAGAAACTTTGCAGTGTATAAGTGACTGACATGCTGTATTCAAAGTGCTAAAATGAAAAAAAATATGCAGCCAGAATTCTCTAGTAAGCATGACTACCATTCAGAATAGAAGAGATAGTTCCATAGACAAATAAAAGCTGAAGGAATTCATGACCACTACACCAGCCCTA
This sequence comes from Panthera uncia, assembly GCF_023721935.1. Taxonomy (NCBI): domain Eukaryota; kingdom Metazoa; phylum Chordata; class Mammalia; order Carnivora; family Felidae; genus Panthera; species Panthera uncia. Next base: position 79,314,529 of record NC_064808.1, on the reverse strand, counting down.
TAAGAAATTTAAGGAAACAATCTGAGTGGAAAGGAAAGATCGTAAGTAAGAGTATGTAAAGTAGGAAACACAAAAGCAGTAAAAATAAATATATCTGTCAAAATCCGTGAAAGATTCACAAAATAAAAGGATGTGAAATAAAGACACCATATACCTGAAACATGGAAGGGAGGGTAAGAAGAAAGAATGGGTTTTAACTTAAGTGACCATCAACTTAATATAAACTACTATATGCAGATGATGTTATACACAAACCTAATGGTAACCAATCAAAACCCAGTATCAGATATACTAAGAATAAAGAGAAAGAAATCCAAGTTTATCACTAAAGGAAGCCAGCAAACTGTGAAAGAGAGAAAAAGAAGAAAGGACCATAGAAAAACTACAAAAATGACCACAAAACAGTAACAAAATGGCAATAAATACCTATCTATCAATAATTACTTTGAAAGTAAATGGACTAAAAACTCCAGTCAGAAGACACAGGGTGTCAGAATAAAAAAATCAACCTGTCTAAATACTGCCTATAAGAGACTCATTTCAGAACTAAAGACCCATACAGATTGAAAGTGAAGGGTTGGAGAAACATTTATCATGCAAAGGGATGTCAAAAGAAAGAGTACTATACTTATGATAAAACAAATTAGACCTTAAAACAAAGACTGTAACCAGAGACAAATGACACTATATAATAATGGAAGAACAATAAAACAAGAGATATAACAATTCTTAATATTTATGTACCTACCATGAAAGCACCCAAATACATAAAAAAGTTAACAACAAACATAAAACAATTAATTGATAGTAATACAATAATAGTAAGGGATTTCAATAGCCCACTTATATAAAGGACAGATCATACAGACAGAAAATCAACAAGATAACAGTGGCTTTGAATAACACACTGGACCAGCTGGATTTCATAGTTATATTTAGAACATTCCATTCTTAAAGAGAATAGGGCTGCCTGGGTGGGTCAATCAGTTAAAAGTCCAACTTCAGCTCAGGCCATGATCTTGCAGTTCATGCATTCGAGCCCCATGTCTGACTCTGTGCTGATAGCTCAGAGACTGGAGCCTGCTTCAGATTCTCTGTCTCCCTCTCTCTCTGCCCCTCCCTGACTTATACTCTGTCTCTCTCACCCTCAAAAATGAATAAATATTAAAAAAATAAATAAATAAAAGAGAATACACATTCTTTTCAAGTGCACATAGAACATACTCCAGAATACATCACATATTAGACCACCAAAAAAGCCTCAAGAAATTCAAAGAAATTGAAGTCATACCATGCATCTTTTCTGACCACAATGCTATGAAATTAGAAATCAACCACAAGAAAAATCTGGTAAGAGAACACATGGAGGTTAAAAAACATGCTACTAACCAGTGAATAAGTCAACCAAGAAATAAAAGCAGAATAAAAAATTACTTGAAGTAAAATGAAAATGAAAACCTAATGGTGAAAATGTTTGGGATGCAGCAAGTGATCCAAAGATGGAAGAATACAGGAATTCAGGCCTACCTCAAGAAGCAATAAAAATATCAAATAAATACATAAGCTTATACCTATAGGAGGTAGGAAAGGAGGACCAAACAAAACCCAAAGTCAGCAGAAGGAAGGAAATAATAAAGATTAAAGCATAAATAAATGATAGAGACACTAAAAAAAAAAAATAATAGAAGAGATCAATGAACAAGGAACTGTTTCCTTGAAAAGATCTACACAATTGATAAACTTCTAGCTAGACTCAAAAAAAAAAAAAAGAAAGAAAGAGAGGATGCAAATAAACAAAATCACAAATGAAAGAGACATAACAGCCTCTGCCAAAGAAATACAAACGACTTAAGTGAGCATTATGAAAAATTATATGCCAACAAATTGGAAACTAGAAAAAAATGGACAAATTCATAGAGACAGATAACCTACTAAAAGTCAACCAGAAGAAACAGAATATTTGAACAGATTGATAACCAGTAAACAGATTGAATCAATAATAAGAAAACTTCCCAAAAAACAAAACTCCAGGACCATACAACTTCAAAGGTGAATTCTACCAAATATTTAAAGAAGAGTTTATACCTGTTCTCAAACTTTTCTAAAAAATAAAATAGTAAGGGAAACTTTCAAATTTTTTCTATGAGGTCAGCATTACCTGATACCAAACCAGATGAAGACACCACACACCAAAAAAACAGAACTACAGGCCAATATTTCTGGTAAACATAGATGTAAAAATCCTCAACAGAATGTTAGCAAACTCATCCAAATACATTAACAAAACATTCACCATAATCTAGTGGGACTTATTCCTGGGGTGCAATGGCAGTTCAATATTCACAAACCAATCGACATGACACATTACAGGAATAGGAAAAAGGATGAAAAACCATATTATCATTTCAACAGATGCAGAAAAAAGCATTTGACAAAGTACAACATCCATTCTGAAAAAAATCCTCAACAAAGTAGGTTTAGAGGGAACATACCTCAAATCATAATAAAGACTTTATATAAAAAACTTACAGAAAACATCATAGTCAATGGGGAAAATTGAGAGCTTTTCCCCTAAGATCAGGAACAAGACAAGGATGTCCACTCTTACCACCTTTATTCAACTTAATACTGGAAGTCCTAGCTACAGCAATTAAGACAACAAAAAGAAATAAAAGGCCTCCAAACTGGTAAGGAAGAAATAAAACTTCCACTATCTGCAAATGACATGATATTATACATAAAAAAACCCTAAACACTCCACCAAAAAATTACTAGAACTAATAAATGGAATTCAGTAGGGTTACGTGATACAAAACCAATATACAAAAATTTGTTTTTTTTTTTTTTAATGTTTATTTATTTTTGAGGGAGAGAGAGACAAAGTATGAATGGGGGAGGGACAGAGAGAGAGGGAGACACAGAATCTGAAGCAGGCTCCAGGCTCTGAGCTGTCAGCACAGAGTCTGATGTAGGGCTTGAACTCACAAACCATGAGTTCATGACCTGAGCCAAAGTTGGACACTCAACTGAATGAGCCACCCAGGTGCCCCAGAAATCTGTTGCATTTCTATACATTAATAATGAAGCAGCAGAAAGAAAAATTAAAAGAAAAACAATTCATTTACAACTGCACCAAAAATAATAAAATAGTTGGGAATAAACTTTTCCAAAGAAATGAAATATACTTCCTATACACAGAAAAATATAAAACACTGATGAAAGAAATTGAAGATGACAGAAAGAAATGGAAAGACATTCCATGCTCATGGATTAGAAGAATAAATATTGTTAAAATGTCTATACTACCCAAAGCAATCTACAGATTTAACACAATCCCTGTCAAAATACCAACAGCATTTTTCACAGAATTATAGAACAAAGAATCCTAAAAGTTGTATGAAATAATAAAATGCCCTTAATACCCAAACAAGTCTTGGAAAAGATAACAAAACTGGAGATCTCACAATACGATACTTCAAGTTATATTAGAAAGTGATAGTAATCAAAACAGTATGGTACTGGCACAAAAACAGACACACAGATCAACAGAACAGAACAGAAAGCCTGGAAATAATTCTAAAATTATACGGTCAATTAATCTTTGAAAAAGGAGGGAATAATTTGCAATGGGAAAAAGATGGTCTCTTCAACAAATGGTGCTGGGAAAAATGAACTGCAAAAGAATGAAACTGGACCACTTTCTTACACCATACACAAAAATCAACTCAAAATGGATCAACTCAAAATGTGAGACCTAAAACCACAAAAATCCTAGAAGAGAGCACAGCCAGTAATTTCTCTAACATCAGCTGTACCATTTTTCTTGGTATGTCTTCTGAGGCAAGGGAAATAAAAGCAAAAATAAACTACTGGGACTACATCAAAGCAAAAAGCTTCTGTAGTGCAAAGGAAACAACCAACAAAGCTAAAAGTCAGCCTACTGAGTGAGAGAAGATATTTTCAAATGACATATTTGATCAACGGTTAGTGTCCACAATATATAAAGAACGTATATAACTCAACACCCCAAAACAAATAATCCAATTAAAAAATGGGCAGAAGTCACAGACATTCCTGCAAAGAGAGTACACTTCTCATGATGAGCACTGAGTAATGTATAGTATTGCTGAATCACTATATTGTACACTTAAATCTAATAGAACACTGTATGTTAACTATACTGGAATTAAAATTAAAAACTTAATAAAATATATATTTGTTGAAGAAATACATTCACATACACATAAAAAGAAAAAGGAAGACATAGTATATATGTACAATAAAATATTATTTAGCCATAAAAATACTGAAATCTTGCATTTGCAACAACATGGATGGAGCTAAAGAGTACAAGTTATACAAAATAAGCCAGTCAGAGAAAGACAGATAATATATGATTTCACTAACAGGTAGAATTTAAGAAGCAAAACAAAGGAGCAAAGGGAAAAAAAGGGGGAGAGAGAGAGAGAGAGAGAGAGGGAGAGAGAGAGAGAGCTAAAACCAAGAAACTGACTCTTAGCTATAGAGAATAAACCAGTGGTTACCAGAGGGGAGGTGGGTGGGGGACTGGGGGAAATTGGTGAAGGGGATTAAGAATATACTTATCGTGATGCACACTGAGTAATATATGGAACTGCTGAATCACTATATTGTACACCTAAAACTAATATAACACTGAATGTTAACTATACTGTAAGTAAAATTTAATAAATAATAATAAAATAAAAACATAAAAAATAAAAATAAAAAAGATGGAGCATTAAACATTCATATAGCTTAACAGAAATCCAGAATAAAAAATATATATCAGAATTCAAGAAGGGGTGCCAACAATAGGCAAAAATTTTTTAAGAAATCCTAGACAGAAAACCATTGAAACCTTTGAGGATTGAGAAATCCATGGACCAAAAAACTAGAAGTACTGAACTGGAAAGATACTTTTCATGTGTTGTTAGTAAAAAACAAACAAACAAACAAAAAAACCCACAAAGTAATCAACAGACAGTATGACCCAATTTCTTAAACTGTGAAGTTTGAGGATGTGTTTCTATTTTTCCTAGGGAAAAAAAAAAAAACACTTTAGAAAGATCTATGCAAGTAAGAAAAAGGAGAACAGAAGGTAGAAATTATCATTTTTATTCACTAGACTTTGAAAGAGTCCAATACTTAAAAAATATATAGTTCTTTAGAACTTTTAAAAAAATAAATAGATTAAATCATTTTAAAATGCCCAAACTAAAAAACGTATTGTTACCCATAGGAACTGGCTCATTTATTTCTCTATTCTCAGGTCCCTAGGTCAAGTAAACAGAACTCAGTCAATGCTTTGGGTTAACTCAACAATACAAGAATGAATAGTCATTAAACAAGCATCTTTTAAGAGTTCACTACATAATTGAAGTTCCTTTTGATTAGCAAGAAGGGATTTTTTGTTTCCAATCAACTAAAAGGCCAATCATAACAATCTACATTCTGGTATTTTAAATATTTATTGAACACAAGAAAACAGGTAAATGGAGAGGTAAGGAATCTATTATTTTCATTCTTCACAACAAAAACTGAGCCAAAAAATGTAACCCTAGGTAGAAACAAGCAGTTTTAAAATCAATTAAAATTGCAAGTTCCTGACATTTACAATATTTGGTTCTGGAGGTCACATTGCTCAACTTTTTGATAAAAATTAAGAAAGAGAAAACCATTTTTTAAAAAATTTTAATAAAACTTGCCTTTGGCAAAGTGAATGAAGACAACTGTGGTATCTATATATGTAGATACATATATATGTGGTATCTATATCTATGTTTATACATGTAATAAACAGAATTTCTTTAAGTATCCACTTGGAGAAGAATAAGCAATAACCAGGCTATATTGAAGGTATAATAGGATGTTTGGCAACACTACCCCAGTCTATTCTAATAAAACAATATTACAGGCTCCCACAAATAATAAAATCTTATATACATTCACTCTGAATGCCAGGCCATTCCATAAGTGCCACTGTATGGATGTGGCCCATGATCTTGTGCTTTAGCTCATTTACATAATATGAATAATTAAAACACTATCAATCAATTCAATGATACGGAAAAATATACTGTGTTGGCAGAAAATAACCATGCATTTTTGTTTTGTTTCCTCTAAACAACCTTTGATACTGCCAAAGGAGTTTCCATAGTGCAGAGATAGCACCTACATTGAATCTGGGGTTGAATCTCAGCTCTAGTATAAACTGCTGTATGAATGGGAACATGCATAATAATGCTTATGAACTCTAGTTCTTTCATTTATAAAATGAGGGAAATGATAACACGTATGTAAAATGAAGAACAAAACCAGGTGAAGCACTGAAAAGCATCAAATAATGTAACAAACTTAATTAAATGCTAGTTTCCTTCTCCATGTGCGCCTTCTATATATTACTGCTATATGAAGAAAAATAGAAGAAAAAAGGATAAAAGAAGTCAGTCATTAGTTCTAACCAGATGAAAGAGATAGTAGTTACTCTCTCACGCACTTGCTGTGTTACTAGGCATAGTTTTAACTTCTTTGTGTATCCGTTTCCTCTTCTACACAGTAAGGATAATAGAATTTTCTTTGTCAGAGGATTGTTCACAGATAAAATATGTTAACATTTGCCAAGCTCCTAGAGTAATGTCTGCAATATAGTAACTACTACAGAAGTGTTGGCTATTAGCTGCAGCAGCAGCTGGAAGAAAATATAAATATCTACATACATAAATTATATGAACAAGGTATTCTTTGGGCATGACTAAAGTCATTGGAGCTTCAGGAACTGTCCACCAGGAGTGTTAAAAAGGCATAATACATTACTTATTTTTAAATAATTGGAGCCAGGCCAATAATCTGTTTCTTGAAATAAATGTAAACCAGACATAAACCACTCAAGCCCTGTAACCTAGCTGGCCACTGAAAAGCAAGTTGGATATTAAAACATGTCTGTATAAGGTGAGGGAAGATGGTGGCATAGGAGGATGCTGGTCTCACCTCATCTTGCTGATCACTTAGATTCCACCCACATTTGCCTAAATAACCCAGAAAACCACCAGAAGACTAGCAGAACAGACTCTCTGCCAAGCATAGACAAGAGGTCCACAGAAGAGGATAGGAATGGTGGAGAGGTGGTGCATGCTACATGGACTGGCAGGAGGGAGCCGGGGCGGTGGAGGGGCAGCCTGCCCGGCAAGGCAGAGCCCCCAAAGTCTGGCTTGCAAAAGCAGAGGGGCTAGACTCTGTGAGTTCTGACAGCCAGCAGTACTTAACATCTGGAACGTTAAAAGTCAACAACTCTGCTCTTGCAGAGTGGGGAGGGTGAGAGGACACTGTGAGGGAGAGTTGTTGAGCCCCAGAAGATAGAGCTCAGCTCGATGGGGGAACAAAGGCACTGGAAAGCGCCATTTCCCTCTCCCATTCCCCAGCCGAAATTCCAAAGGGAACCAGTTCCCGTCACTAAACTTTCTTTCTTCACAGAAATGCCCAACGCTGTGCTTCTGTGGATCCATCCCTCCAACGGGCCTGCCTCCCTCCTGGTGCTGCAGGGCCCCTCCCACAGGGACCACCAAAGGCAAAGTTAGCTAAGCCTACCCCTCCTGCCCCTGTGCACCTTGCAGATTCACCTTGGCTAATATGCCCTTGGCCAGATCCCATCTAAGCAGCACCACAAACCTGGTAGTATGCAAGTATCCCAGACAAGGGCCACACCACTCCACAGTGAGTCCTCCTCCTGGGAGAGGGGAAGATAAGGTACACACCAGACTGACTGTGGCCCCAGCGGTGGGCTGGGGGCAGACATCCAGACTGAACTGTGGCCCCGCTCACCAACACAAGTTACTCCAGCCAGCACAGGGGAAGAGCCCTGTAGTTCTGCACCACTCCGGGGACTATCCAAAATGACAAAACGGAAGAATTCTCTCAAAAGAAACTCCAAGAAGTAGCGACAGCTAATGAATTGATCAAAAATGATTTAAGCAATAAAATGGAACAAGAATTTAGAATAACAGTCATAAAATTAATCGCTGGGCTTGAAAAAAGCATAGAGAACAACAGAGAATCTATTGCTACAGAGGTCAAGGGACTAAGAAATAGTCATGAGGAGCTAAAAAATGCTATAAAGTGCAAAATAAAATGGAGGTGGCCATAGCATGAATTGAAGAGGCAGAGGAGGGAATAGGTGAATTAGAAGATAAAATTATGGAAAAAGAGGAAGCTGAGAAAAAGAGAGATTAAAAAAATCCAGGAGTATGAGGGGAGAATTAGAGAACTAAATGATATAATCAAATGGAACAATATCCTTATCATATGAATTCCAGCAAAAGAAGAGAGAGAGAAAGGGGCTGAAGGTGTACTTGAACAAATCATAGCTGAGAACTTCTCTGATCTGGGGAAGGAAAAGGCATTGAAATCCAAGAGGCACACAGAACTCCCTTCAGATGTAACTTGAATCGATCTTCTCCAAGACTTATCATAGTGAAACAGGCAAAATACAAGGATAAAGAGAAAATTCTGAAAGCAGCCTGGGATAAACATGCTCTAACACATAAAGGGAGACCAATAAGACTAGTGACAGACCTATCTACTGAAACTTGGCAGGCCAGAAAGGAATGGCAGGAAATCTTCAATGTGATGAACAGAAAAAATATGCAGCCAAGAATCTTTTATCCAGCAAGTCTGTCATTCAGAATAGAAGGAGAGATAAAGGTCTTCCCAAACAAAAACTGAAGGAATTCATCACCACTAAACCAGCCCTACAAGAGATCCTAAGGGGGATTCTGTGAGTGAAATGTTGCAAGGACCTGAGTACCAGAGACATCACTACAAGCATGAAATCTACAGACATCACAATGACTCTAAACCCATATCTTTCAATAATAACATGGAATGTAAATGGACTAAATGCTCCAACCAAAAGACATAGGGTATCAGAATGGATAAAAAAACAAGACCCATCTATTTGCTGTCTACAAAAGACTCATTTTAGACCTGAGGATACCTTCAGGTGGAAAGTGAGGGGATGGAAAACTATCTGTCATGTTACTGGAAATCAAAAGAAAGCTGGAGTAGCCATACTTATACCAGACAAACTAGACTTTAAATTAAAGGCTGTAACAAGAGATGAAGAAGGGCATTATATAATAACCACAGGGTCTATCCATCAGGAAGAGCTAACATTTATAAATGTGTATGCGCTGAATACGGGAGCCCCAAATATATAAAACAATCACAAACATAAGGAACCCTATTGATAAGAATGTAATTGCAGGGGATTTTAACACCCCACTTACAACAATGGATAGATCATCTAGACACAGGATCAATAAAGAAACAAGGGCCCTGAATGATACATTGGATCAGATGGACTTGACAGATATATTTAGAACTCTGCATCCCAAAGCAACAGAATATACTTTCTTCTCGAGTGCACATGGAATATTCTGCAAGACAGATCGCACACTGGGTCACAAAACAGCCCTTAATAACTATAAAAGAATTGAGATAATACCATGCACACTTTCAGACCACAGTGCTATGAAGCTTGAAATCAACCACAGGAAAAAGGCTGGAAAACCTCCAAAAGCATGGAGGTTAAAGAACACCCTATTAAAGAATGAATGGGTCAACCAGGCAATTAGAGAAGAAATTAAAAAATACATGGAAACAAATGAAAATGAAAATACAACAATCCAAACACTGGGATGCAGTGAAGGCAGTCTTAGGAGGAAAATACATTGCAATCCAGGCCTATCTCAAGAAACAAGAAAAACCCCAAATACAAAATCTAACAGCACACCTAAAGGAACTAGAAGCAGAACAGCACAGACACCCCAACCCCAGCAGTCAAAGAGAAATAATAAAGATCAGAGCAGAAATAAACACTATAGAGTACAAAAAAACTGTAGAGCAGATAATTGAAACCAAGAGTTGGTTTTTTGAAAAAATAAACAAAATTGATAAACCTCTGGCCAGGCTTCTCAAAAAGAAAAGGGAGATAATCCAAATAGATAAAATCATGAATTAAAATGCAATTATTACAACCAACCCCTCAGAAATACGAGCAATTATCAAGGAATACTATGAAAAATTATATGCCAACAAACTGGACAACCTGGAAGAAATGGACAAATTCCTAAGCACTCACACACTTCCAAAACTCAAACAGGAAGAAATAGAAAACTTGAACAGACCCATTACCAGTGAAGAAATTGAATCAGTTATCAAAAATCTCCCAACAAAAAAGAAACCAGGACCACATGGCTTCCCTGGGGAATTCTACCAGACATTCAAAGCAGACATAATACCTATCCTTCTCAAGCTGTTCCAAAACATAGAAAGGGAAGGAAAACTTCCAGACTCATTGTATGAAGCCAGCATTACTTTGATTCCCAAACTAGACAGAGACCCAGCAAAAAAAGAGAACTACAAGCCAATATCCCTGATGAATATGCATGCAAATATTCTCAACAAGATACTAGCAAATCGAATTCAACAGCATATAAAAATTATTCACCATGATCAAATGGGATTCATTCCTGGGCTGCAGGGATGGTTCAACATTTATGAAAAGCCCACAGCTAATATCATCCTCCATGGGGAAAAACTGAGGGCTTTCCCCCTGAGATCAGGAACACGACAGGGATGTCCACTCTCACCGCTGTTGTTTAACATAGTGTTGGAAGTGCTAGCATCAGCAATCAGACAACAAAAGGAAATCAAAGGCATCAAAATTGGCAAAGATGAAAGCAAGCTTTCACTTTTTGCAGATGACATGATACTATACATGAAAAACCCAACAGACTCCATGAAAAGTCTGCTAGAACTGATACATGAATTCAGCAGAGTCATAGGATGCAAAATTAATGTACAGAAATCAGTTGCATTTTTATACACTAATAATGAAGCAACAGAAAAACAAATAAAGAAACCGATCCCATTCACAATTGCACCAAGAATCATAAAATACCTAGAAATAAACGTAACCACAGATGTAAAAGATCTGTATGCTGAAAACTATAGAAAGCTTATGAAGGATATTGAAGAAGACACAAAGAAATGGAAAAACATTCCGTGCTCATGGATTGGAAGAATAAATATGGTTAAAATGTCAATACTCCCCAAGCAGTTTACATATTCAATGCAATCCCATTCAAAATTGCACCAGCATTCTTCTTGAAGCTAGAACAAGCAATCCTAAAATTTGTATGGAACCCCAAAAGAGCCTGAATAGCCAAAGTAATATTGAAGAAGAATACCAAAGTGGGAGGCATCACAATCACCGACTTTAGCCTCTACTACAAAGCTGTAATCATGAAGACAGCATGGTATTGGCACAAAAACAGAAACATAGACCAATGGAATAGAATAGAGACTCCAGAATTGGACTCACAAATGTATGGCAACTAATCTTTGACAAAGGAGGAAAGAATATCCAATGGAAAAAAGCCAGTGTCTTTTTTTTTTTTTTAATTTTTAACGTTAATTCATTATTGAGAGACAGAGCATGAGCAGGGAAGGGGCAGAGAGAGGGAGACACAGAATCCGAAACAGGCTCAGGCTCTGAACTGTCAGCACAGAGCCTGACACAGGGCTCGAATTCACAAACTGCCAGATCCTGACCTGAGCTGAAGTCAGACACTCAACATACTGAGCCATCCAGGCACCCCAGAAAGACAGTCTCTTTAACAAATGGTGCTGGGAGAACTGGCCAGCAACATGCGGAAGAATTAAACTAGACCACTTTCTTATACCATTCACAAAAATAAACTCAAAATGGATAAAGGACCTGAATGTGAGACAGGAAACCATCAAAACCCTAGAGGAGAAAGCAGGAAAAACCTCTCTGACCTCCGCTGCAGCAATTTCTTACTTGACACATCTCCAAAGGCAAGGCAAAAATGAACTATTGGGACCTCATGAAGATAAAAAGCTTCTGCACAGCAAAGGAAACAATCAACAAAATTAAAAGACAATGAACGGAATGGGAAAAAATATTTGCAAATGACCTATTGGACAAAGGGTTAGTATCTAAAATCTATAAAGAACTCATCAGACTCCACACCTGAGAATACTCCAGTGAAAAAATGGGCAGAAAACATGAATAGACACTTTTCTAAAGAAGACATCCAGATGGCCAACAGGCACATGAAGAGATGCTCAATGTCACTCTTCATCAGGGAAATACAAATCAAAACCACACTCAGATACCACCTCACACCAGTCAGAGTGGCCAAAATGAACAAATCAGGAGACTATAGATGCTGGCGAGGATGTGGAGAAATGGGAACCCTCTTGCACTGTTGGTGGGAATGCAAATTGGTGCAGCCACTCTGGAAAACAGTGTGGAGGTTCCTCAAAAAATTAAAAATAGATCTACCTTATGACCCAGCAATAGCACTGCTAGGAATTTACCCAAGGGATACAGGAGTGCTGATGCATAGGGGCACTTGTACCCCAATGTTTATAGCAACACTTTTAACAATAGCCAAATTATGGAAAAAGCCTAAATGTCCAACAACTGATGAATGGATAAAGAAATTGTGGTTTATATACACAATGGAGTACTACGTGGCAATAAGGAAGAATGCAATATGGCCTTCTGTAGTAACGTGGATGGAACTGGAGAGTGTTATGGTAAATGAAATAAGTCACACAGAGAAAGACAGATACCATATGTTTTCAGTCTCATGTGGATCCTGAGAAACTTAACAGAAGACCATGGGGAAAGGGAAGGAAAAAAAAAGTTACAGAGAGGGAAGGGGGCAAACCATAATAGACTCTTAAAAACTGAGAACAAACTGAGGGTTGATGGGGGGTGGGAGGGAGGGGAAACTGGGAGATCGGCATGAGGAGGGCACCTGTTGGGATGAGCACTGGGTGTTGTATGAAAACCACTTTGACAATAAATTTCATAAAAAAATTAAAAAAATAAACACATGTGTATACTTTCATCATACTTCAGTAAATCACAATGAACATACACTTCCTCTCACTGGAAGTGAACAGATTGCAGTATGCTGGGGTTACTGTTCACCCATACCTGTTGCCCCTTCCTGCAGAAAAGATTATGTTTCTTAGCTCCCTCAAAGGCAAGATTGGCCATGTGATAGACACTAACCAATGAAATATGAATGGAATTAAAAGATGCCATTTTTCAGCAGGCACTAAGTAAGTCAATATGATTCTGCCAATCCTGTTGAGGTCTGGGGAAAGAGGTCAAACAGCATACTCTGTCTCCAAGTTCCTGATGTAGGAGACGGTCACAAAATGTGGTGTTTCTGAAGGAAGTGAAGGAAAATATATTCTGTAATGGAAAACACACAACCTCCTAAAGCCATGAAGAGGTTATTGCATTTAATGTCAGTGTTATGAGGACTGAACAAAGCAGGTTCTTTATAGCTTAAAGGAAAATTAGGAACTCCAAAGTGTTCAACTGAAATATCAGTTGAAATGGTCCTTACAAAAACAAATCACATCATTAAAGGCTGATAATTTATCATCATTCTTCTTGAATGAAGGACATGGCACTCTTGCTTAACAGTACAGAGTACCCATCCTATACAGTGGAAATACAGTAGTGAATCAGGACTCAGTGCCTGGGTCAGAGCAGGCAGTCCATAAATGCTTATTAATTGATGGCTTGCTAGTTACTGGTTTGCATGTGGGTTGTGCAGGTACCCTTGCTAATGCTTTCTAGAAGGGTTAGAGCTTGGCTAACAAGAGAAAAATTTTGTCAACTCCTCCCCAGATCGCTTACTCCCTGTCCCATATCTCCCTGCTAAAGAAAGGGGCAGAAGGATATGTAAAATACAAATACCACCAAATTCCCAGGGATTGAACACTATAATATTAATGATACTTGGCTTTCAGAGGTAGAAGTAGGAAACAAGCTAACTTAAAGAACTTTTATATTCAATCAAAAGTTAAGTGTAAACATCATTTTTTTTCCTCCGGAAACTATTCAGGGATAAAGCTTTTATTGAAATCCAAATAAAGTTTCTATAAATAAAAATAAAGGCAGTTTAGCAGCATAATAGCTATTAATCTCAACAGAATTCAAACAGCCATGAGGAAATGAAAAAGAATAGTCTTCTATACAGCTAACAAAGCAAAAGTCCTTGTACCTTCAATTTCCTAGCAATTAAAAACCCAGCATGTCCTTACAGATGTAATCTACTTGGCCTTACAGTACCTTCTCAGGGTTGACAAAACAAAGCAACACTTGTCTTTAATTTCTAATTCACTTTTCTAATCTGCCAATTCAGATTAAAAATCAACATATCACAGATAACTAATATCATATTATCCATGGCTTGAAAGAAACAGAAAAAAGGAATGAGTGCATTTATTGGTGTTTGTGTCCCACAGGACCATTTGTCTTCTCCCTGCTTCTTAGGAAGCAGTTAACTCTCCACAGCCCTGGCCCAACCTGTTACTTCTTCCTGATCTGCCCATGAAAAGTATTTGAACTATAAACCCTCTTCCTGGATCTCAGTGATAGAAACAAAATTATTTGATCACAGGTGTGGGAGAGGATGTGGTGAGGAGGAGGATGTAACCCAGGGACATCTGAGAACTTCCAAAATTAAATTATTTAGACAGTAGTGTGAGGCTCAAAAACTTCATGACAGATGGCAAATGCCTAGGATAAGAAGAATGAGCTCAACTTTCTTTTCTTTATTGTTGGGGAGAACATGTTACCAAAGCACACATGGGGAAAGTCACCGACAGACAGTGGCAGAAATTGAGAGTTTGGGGGAAATTCTGAAAGTATTTTCTGGTCCAATCATGAGGACATGTAGACATGTACATGAGGACTGAATGTTGAGTGACTGTTATTTATGTGACCAAATTATGACTTTCATTAGCAGAAACATCATTTGAAAGGACTTTTTTCCCATTTACAATACCTGGAATAAAGTAAGTACACAATGGAATACTGATGAACCAAACTGAATGAGAGAATGAGAATTTAGTACCTTTTCTCTCACAGTTCTCACTTTCTCCAGACCTAGGGTAGAAGGACCAACTGAAAAACCATCACACAAAACATGTTTGAGTGGGGACAAGCCTCAGGGTACCAACAGAGAATGCAGAGCAAGCAAGCCTAGGAAAAATGACAACTGCCTCTATCTCTTTAACTAGTCCCAAGATGAAGATTTTGGGACATAGAAGTTTTTTCACAAAAAATAATTTGCTTCAAACAGTATGGTACTGGCACAAAAACAGATACACAGATCAACAGAATAGAATAGAAAGCCTGGAAATAAAGCCAACTTATCTTTGAAAAAGGAGGGAAGAGTTTACAATGGGAAAAAGATGGTCTCTTCAACAGATAGTACTGGGAAAAATGAACTGCTACATGCAAAAGAATGAAACTGGACCGCTTTCTTACACCATACACAAAAATCAACTCAAAATGGATTAAGGACCTAAATGTGAGACTTGAAACCACAAAAATCCTAGAAGAGAGCACAGCCAGTAATTTCTCCAACATTGGCTGTAACAACATTTTTCTCGATATGTCTTCTGAAGCAAGTGAAATAAAAGCAAAAATAAACTACTGGGACTACATCAAAGCAAAAAGCTTCTGTAGTGCAAAGGAAACAACCAACAAAGCTAAAAGTCTACTGAATGAGAGTATATATTTGCAAATGACAATCTGATAAACGGTTAGCATCAAAAAAATATACAAAGAACTTATATAAGTCAACACCCAAAAACAAATGATCCAATTAAAAAATGGGCAGAAAAGGGGCCACCTGGGTGGCTCAGTTGGTTAACCATCCAACTTCAGCTCAGATTATGATCTCATGGTTTGTGGGATCAGATCCCACGCCGGGCTCTGTGCTGACAGCTCAGAGCCTGGAGCCTGTTTCAGATTCTGTCTCTGTCTCCCCTGCTCATTGTCTCTCTTTTTTCTCTCTCTTTCTCAAAAATGAAATAAACATTAAACATTTTTTTAAAAAAATGGGCAGAAGATATGGACAGACATTTCTCCAAAGAAGACATTCAGATGACCAGCAGACACATGAAAAGATATTCAACATCACTCATCATCAGGAAAATGCAAATCAAAACAATGAGAGATCACCTCACCCCTGTCAGAATGACTAAAATAAAAAAAAAAATACAAGAAACAACAAAAGTTGGCTAGGATGAGGAGGAGGAAAAGGAACGCTTGTGCACTATTGGGCGGAAATACAAACTGGTGCAGCCACCATGGAAGATAGTATGGAGGTTCCTCAAAAAATTAAAAATAGAACTACCCTATTACCCAGGAATCACACTACTGAGTATTTACCCAAAGAATACAAAAACACTAATTCAAAAAGATATATGTGCTTCTATCTTTATTGCAGCATAATTTACAATAGCCAAACTATGGAAGCAGCCAAAGTGTCCACTGATAGATGAATGGGTAAAGAAGATGTGGTATATATACAGAATGGAATATTACTAAGCCATAAAAAAAACGAAATATTACCATTTGCAACAACAT
The DNA here is from genome assembly GCF_023721935.1 of Panthera uncia. Lineage (NCBI taxonomy): Eukaryota > Metazoa > Chordata > Mammalia > Carnivora > Felidae > Panthera > Panthera uncia. Next base: position 79,298,016 of record NC_064808.1, on the reverse strand, counting down.
GGATGGAGCTAGAGAGTATAACGCTAAGTGAAATAAGTCAGTCAGAAAAAGACAAATACCATATGATTTCACCCATATGTGGAATTTAAGAGAGAGAAACCAAGAAACAGACTCCTCACCACAGAGAACAAACATGGTTATCACAGGGGAGGTAGGTGGGGAATCAGTGAAATAGGTGATAGGGATTAAGAAGTAGACTGTGATGAGCACTGGATGATGTATGGGTTTACTGAATCACTATATTGTACACTTGAAACTAATAGAACACTGTATGTTGACTAGACTGGAATTAAAACTTAAAAAAATTGAACTACCCTCCAATCCAGTAATCATATTACTGGGTATTTACCCCCAAAATACAAAAACACTAATTCAAAGGGATACATGCACCCATATGTTTACTGTAGCATTATTCTCAATAGCCATATTATGGAAGCAGCCCAAGTGTCCATTGATTCATGAATGAATAAAGAAGATGTGGCATATATACATAAAATGGAATATTACTTAGACATCAAAAGGAATGAAATCTTGCCATTTGCAATGACATAGATGCAGCCAGAAAGTATGTCTAGTGAAATAAATCAGTCAGAGAAAGACAAATGCCATACGATTTCACTCATACGTGGAATTTAACAAACAAAACATAGGAGAGCAAAAGACAAACCAAGAAACATTCTCTTAACTACAGAGAACAAACTAGTGGTTACCAGAAGGGGGTGATAGGTGAAATAGGTAAGGAGGATTAAAGGAAGACTTACCACGATGTGCACTGAGTAATGTATAGAATTGTTGAATCACTATACTGTACTCTTGAAACTAATATAACACTGTATGGTAACTCTACTGGAATTAAAATAAAAACTTAGTAAAACAAAAAAAAATTGTTTTTTTGAAAGTGGGCTCAAATATGGAGAACTATTGGTGTGTTATTCTTTAACAAAACATCCCTAATGGTATAGCTTGAGGGAGAGTTTAGTTCTAATCTTACCTAATAATATCTGTTTAATAATGATAATAGACATTGCTATTCTCAAAGTGTATGCATTCCCAAAGTCTTAGAATTTCAAGAAAAGAATACTGTAGCAAGCATTTTTTACAACCAGAAAAGCATTTGTGGACCAATTTTTCAGTTTTTGTACTTGATGCTTTTTTGTTGTTGTTAAGATGAGGTAAACTTTCCTTCTCTACTGAATTACAGGCTAGTCTTATTTGCAGCATCTATAGTTCAAAAACCACAAAGTCCTGAGATTTTTTCACGTTAGGTTTATAAAAAATAGTCTCGTAACAGTGAAAGAATAGTTTTACTCTTCATTTCATAGCGTATCTTCTCTGTATATTCACAGTATGGCTCTATTTTAGGATGCTAGATAGTTTTTGCTCTATTACCATTAGGCTTTTTAGTGAAAGCACAAACACAACCACTTTTAACGGTTGACATTGAAAACACATTTTTACCTGAGTTTTTATATTTTACTATCCTAAGGTTCATTATTAGCCTTATCAGTTCAAAAACATAAACACATCCCATACAAAACTGAGTTTCCAAAGGATAGCTAGAGCATTTTATGATAAACAGAATCCATCTGAATTACCAAAGCTATAAAGATGCATTTCCCAATTTGGCAAATGAATCAAGACTAGTACTGGTTTCAAATAACAACTGAGAAGTTATTGATGGAAATTGACATAATTCCACTCTGGAAAGTAGTCAAATGTCTAAAAGGAACACAGAGATCTCAAAAAAACAGGATGATATCTAGAAAAATGGTAGAAGAGGTGAACATAAAGATAAAAGCTGCTCTGAACTCCCAATGTGATGAGCTTGCTTAATTCAAGATTTAAAAAAGAGGTCTGAGAACTTCACCATCACTGGAATATAATTTTAAACTGAAACAGGTAAAATTCTGGACATGTTGCTAGGAAGAAAACATGACACTTATTTCAGGTTAAAAAGGACCATATGCTTGAATCTAGAATACCATTAAGTGTTCACGTATATCCTATAAGTTGTTAAATCACTAGTAAAATAGTGGTATATTGATAAGACACATGATAAAAGAGATAAGAGGTAAGATTACAGTCTGAGCAGAGATTCAAAGTTCCATTAATACATTTTAGACCTTGATGTAGTAAAACATTAAAAATTACATGCAAAAATGTTAAATTCTGAGGACCAGGAGAGCCTCTCAACTTGTCTGAGAGGCAGGTCATTTCAGGGAAAGGGACGTCATTGCATGTTGGGTTGACGAATGTTTAGAAAACCTTGTTCACCTAAGTTGTCAATACCAAAATGTCTACCCCTCAGCTGCAGGGAGCTTATTTCTAGAAGGTACATTTAATCCTGTCCTCCATTAACCAGAGTTTCTTTTTATTGATGGTACATGCCATTGTCTTGTCTTTTCAATAGAATAGTGATTCTCTTTGGGTGAGAAAATCTGAATCTCCAAGAATGTGGAAAAACAATCAGAAACAAGGATGATTTTGGATAAGTTGACCTTATGTCCACATAGTAAGACCTCTTGAAATCACTATGTAATTTTGTGTGTGATTTATTTAGAATGTTTAGAACACTTAAAGGGATATTAATTTCAGCATTTATAAGTCAATTTATTAGATTACAGAAGATACCACAGGTTTAGAAAGATTATATTAGCCAGAATCACAAACTTGTTTTATTAGGGTGTTGCATTTGGGTGAATAAAATTTACTAGTTTTGTAATTATAATTTGTATGTCTAAAAAAGCTTCACTGATTAAATGTATAAATGGGGGAATTCTATCAAAGTTATAAAAACAAAATGAAAACATTTTTAAAAATTAGGACATTTATACATAAAATAAGATCTGTACATTGATTAAAAATAGGCTGAAAGAAAAAAAATACAGCTTAAGATAAAATAATAAAAATAAAACTTGAAACTAGGGTTAAGATTTATAACTTTGAGCACTACATTACTAATGAAGCAAACATAATTATAATATTCTTTTCTATCATCAAAATCTCCCCTTGGGCAATAAAAGCCTACTGGTACTCAGAGCAACAGTAAAAGCAAATGTGTGCTGAGCACACATCTCATGGAAGGCCTTTGTTAAGTACTATGAAGAAGGCTACAAGGTTCTGTCACAAGTTGTTCAGAGAACTAATAAGTCGGATACTAAAACACTATACCAAAAGCAAAATGTGAGAAATGACACAAACACATGGACTGTAGGATAGCTATTTTTCCGAAAAAAAAAAAAAATTTTTTTACAATTATAAATGATGGCATAGTGATGTTTCAGGTGGCTAAGGCTACAAGAAAGTAGATTTCTGGAAAAGTCTTTAAGGCACTGAAGAAGCATGATGCCGTTCCATAACAGCATAAGTACATGTGACAACCTCCTTATTCAAATTTTCTAATTATTTTACAAACCCTAGTTTCCAGAAATGCATTACTGTTCAAATATATTCTCACTGACTTGACCACGTCCCTATTTAGAGCTTTATTCAATACCATATATAGGTTCAGTTTTTTCCAAAAATTCATCCTTGAGTAGTTCATTTGAATCTAAAAGAACTATCTTTCTTTTGAAAGAAACCAGTATATGAAAAATGAAACCAGTATTAGAAAACACATTTCAAACTCTACTCAAATGCAAATTATACAACATATTGCTCTTTAGGTAACTATTTAGAATGAACATTTGGTACTTATCTGTTGGTTAATATTTCTGTGATTAGATGTAAGCGGGCAATGGAAGATTTTATACTAATCACTTTCCTTGATTTGCAATAAAGAAATGCAAGAGTAAAAACTGGAAATAATTTTCCAAGTCTCTAACATTAGGAGTATCTTTTTTTTGAGAGAGACAGAGAGAGAGGTAGAGACAGAGGGAGAGAGAGAATCTTAAGCAGGCTCCACATTTAGCATGGAGCTCGACGTGAGACTCGATCTCACGACCCTGAGATCATGACCTGAGCCAAAATCAAGAGTCGGACACTTAACCAACTGAGCCACTCAGGCATCCCAGGGGTATTTTAAATCATGCTTTTTCTTTTGATAATTTCTGAAATTAATCACTAGGAAGCATTTCATTCATTTAAAGTAATAGGTTTTTTCATACACTTAATATTTATGATTTTCAAATGAATGCTTTCCCAGTTTTTATTTTTACTCCATTCTCAGTTGCATTTTATTAGCAATTTAAAAATTAGTCTGTTTTAAAAATAAATTTAGACATCATGAGAGAAAGTCAATTGAGTTAAATAAAACTTGAAATTGCTTTAGAAGATGTATATATAACCTTAGAAATAAATATACAGACTAATTTTAAATGTCAAATAATCTGACTACATAAGGTACATATGAAAATATTCTAAAATAACCAAGGGTAAAAGGTGGAAAAAAGGTAGCAGATGATTAAGGAGGATTGAGAATGTTATGGAAAAACACATAAAATGTGTTTAATAAGAATGTTTTGCTACTAAGGACTCAGCAATTCTACATTGAGAAAACAGGTTTTCCTATATATCCCATGTGTTATGGACAATGTCTTATCACATCACACTCTTGGGTACAAAGTATTCATGTCTTCAGTCTTGTCAATGGCACAGAGAAACTAAAATAAAGAAGCCCTTTACTGCCATTAAAAATATTTTAAAAATCAACTAAATATCAACTGCTTCAAATCTCTTCCTGGGATAAAGCAAGGTACATACCTATAAGTAAATAAACACCAAATAAGTAAAAACTAATTTTGGTTACTAAAACACCAGTAGTTTAATGCCTTTGCCTTGAGAAACTTCTCTGAATGAAAGTTTTAAATTTGCTTCACCATCAGACTTATGATATGTTTCTATTATTTTCCCAGAATTAACTCTTAGTATCACATAATACTTTTGTGATAAAAAAGAAAAAAAAAACTATGATAAAATTTTAAATAATTATTAAAGTGACTTACTTTCTTCTTTCTTGCTAATAATGGCAGGCAGAGTGTAAATCTGAAAAACAAAGGAAGTCTGATCAGTTAATGACCCAGCACAGAAACAGGGCGATATTGGTACAATGATACACAAAATGAGTACCTTGATTTCAAGATCTTACAACTAGTATGTCCATAGAGCCATTTCCCTACCCTATCAACCAACCTTGCTTCCCAAGCCTTTCCATCATGGCTATCCAGCCCTGGGCAAAGTTCTAGCCCTTTCCATTTGATTTATGTATCTCATTCTATTACCCAACATGATGCATAGTATGTATTCCTTCTTCAGGAAGGATTTCATGACAGATTTTACCAGATTGCTGCTTCCTCAAATTATCTCCTTAGTGTTTTGTTCTCAACATGTACAACCTTAACTTGTACTTGAGCTATCACATTGTCTTCTAAATTTGCTTTAGGTCAGGGCTTACCTCTCAACTATTAGTGGCAAAGAGTCAAGTCCTTTTGTTTTACTTTTTAATCTGTAATTGGGTGATACTTTTGTAAGTTATAATAAAATTAAAACATAATAAACACTATAAAGAACAGGTGCAGAGTCCAAAATTTTTATTATTAAACTCAATATGTGTAAAATGACTACTTCTAATTGCTATAAAATTTTCCAGATGCTTAATCATACTTTCTGCACTCATTTTATTGTGGATTGGTAACAGTTTGAGGGATGGCCTCAAAGCCTAGGGTCCACACTTTATATAGTTCTGTTGTTGCACAGGTACTCTGCACCAAGGTTGTTCACAAATTATTTGCCAACTAAAGGATAGTTTTCAATGGATAGGGCAGGGCCTCCTATTTTCTCTGTGTGCTCATACCTCCAACCATCCAATGTGGTGTTCTTCATAAAGAAAACAGACAGTGATCGATGATTTATTCCTTTTTACATCAGCCTCCCTAATAATTTTAAGTAAATTATCATGGCCACATCAAAATAACTATTAAAACAGTGAAGATATGGATGGGAGGGAAAATGTCAAGCCACAAGGCAGTTTTACCAAATGAGACTTTTTTTTTAATATGAAATTTATTGTCAAATTGGTTTCTATACAACACCCAGCGCTCATCCCAGCAGGTGCCCTCCTCAGTACCCATCTCCCATCCCCCATCAACCCTCAGTTTGTTCTCAGTTTTTAAGAGTCTTTATGTTTTGGCTCCCTCCCTCCCTAACCTTTTTTTTTTTTCTTCCCCTCCCCCAAATGAGACTTTTAAACAATGATATAGACCACAGGATTAGTTCTTACCCTAAACCTTTGCTCATCACACTGATCATAAAGCCTAACACAGGCCTTGCAAAGAGTGAGGACTTTATTATTAACTGAATAAAATAATCAAATCAGTACAGCCAAGTTCATGGTAAGTAATTTGTTAAAAAGTAATTTTAGGATTTTAAATTAGTCCTGGAAGTTATCCTGAGAAACAAATTAGAAAGTTGGTGTTATGTACCAGTGAGACAATACCAGAAAAACAGTAAGAGTCTACTCCTCTGATTTGCTGTATTAATATTTTCAAATATACTACAGACAAAAAATCCGGATATACTTTGTAATTAGAACAATAAAATCTAAAAAAAAAAATTAACATTTATTTTTAACATTATTTATTTATTTATTTATTTATTTGAGAAACAGAGCAGGAGCAGGGGAGGGACAGAGAGAGAGGCAGACAAAGAATCCGAAGCAGTCTCTAGGCTCTGAGCTGTCAGCACAGAGCCCAACACAGGGCTCAAACCCATGAACCGTGAGCTAAGCTGAAGTCAGACACTTAATCAACTGAGCCACCCAGGTGCCCCTAGAACAATAAAATCAAAATTCTTACTGGTTCTTTCCCATCCATGGCTTCGAGCCAGAGTTTCCGATTAGCTTCTGAGAATGCCTGTAATGTGATGATTCCATGCCTATTAAAAACAAATGTTTTATATATTTAATTTATTCCTGTTATGTCTTCACCCATTTATTATTTTTTTGTGGTTTTAAAAGTAAAGGTAAAATTTTAAGAAAAAGCAGGAAAGAAAAAAATGAAAAGAGAGGAAAAAAGAAAAGAGAAGAAAAAAAGAATTTAAAAAATGAAAAGAAAAAGACTTATGGTTCCTTTTAGAAAAATCACTATGAGGACACACACACACACACACACACACACACACACACATATTTTTAATTCTAATGGTTGCAAGTAGTAAAATCATTGGTTTAGGTATGACTGCCTGAAGAAGGCTAGTTTCAAACTCTTTCCTCTGAAATGGCCAAAAAGCATTCACCAAAGTCCAGAACCACCTAAACATTCTCCAATATTAGAATGATTAAGATTATGACCCCAATGTGGTACAATCTAGTCACTAAAAATAATTTCAATGAGTATATAGTAATATGAAAAGTTTCATACCATACCTAGTTAATTATTAAGAAGACATTAAAACCAAAGTGTTTATCTATATCATGATCACAATATTAAAATCAATTCATTTAAAAACAATTTTTCCCATGTACCCATTCTGAAATAGTTACTTGAGGATACATACACATTTCAAGAGAGAAAGAGTAAGAAAAGGGAAGGAGGAAAGCAATATAAGACAGAAAAAGACAGGAAATCCAGAAATAGTAAAATTGATCTAGTTAACTGCAAATTATCCAGAAAATAAATTTGAACAGGAAATTAAAGGGCTCTGTGAAGAGATACATTGAGGAGGAAATTTCATTTAAATATTGTATGATTAAAAACCAGTATGACTTAAAACTGTGACGAAGGCATATTATGCCTTGTGTAAACAGGAAAACAGATCATTGGAATGACAGGAAAAAGAAAAATGTATGTGAAGATTGTGATCACTTGATCTTAGAAAATCTAAGCCAGTATAAACAGAAATAATAAAATAATAATCAATATTTGTTGGCTGTTTATTATGTGCCAGGCACTATGTTGTAAATGTTACCTTTCTTATCTCATTTTATCCTCATAGGAACCCTTTGAGGTGACTACTTATTATCCTTATCCTTACAGATGAGCAAACTAAAGCAGAATTTAACAATGTGCCTCAGGGTTACAGAACCAAAAAGTGCTGCTGAAATAAAGAAAAATCACTAGCATGTTTGTATTTGTGTACATAGAAAATACAGAAGTTCCTACCACAAACTATTAAAACCAATAAGGAGCTCAACAACTATGCTGGGTATAGATTGATATATTAAAAAGATTAATAGCCTTTCTATCCATGAGCCTCAAACATTAGGAAAAAAATATATACTAATGAATTCTATTCAAAATTGCAATAAAATGAAGAGACTCAAGAATAAATCTAAAAAAAATATGTAAAATATTCAAAAAGAGTTCAACTGTCCATTAATTAATTAACAACTTCAATGCTACTCCAAATCAAAAACCCCAAAGGATTTTTGTGGAGACAAAGGGAAACTTAATAAGCAGATTCATAAAATGCAAAACCACAGGGCCAAAATATTTAATACAATTAAAAAAAAGTTTTAACGTTTATTTATTATTGAGAGACAGAGAGACACAGAGAGTAAGCAGGGGAGGGGCAGAGAGAAGGGGAGACACAGAATCCGAAGCAGGCCCCAGGCTCCAAGCTGTCAACACAGAGCCCGACGCGGGACTCGAACTGACAAACTGTGAGATCCTGACCTGAGCTGAAGTCGGTTGCCCAACCAATTGAGCCACCCAGGCACCACTATTTAAAGAAGCATAAAAAGTGGGGGCCTTACCCTACTAAGTAGTTATAAGCGACATATATGTAAACTATAGTTTATAAGAGTATATAGAGTAAGCATTTTAAACAGTGCATTCACACAAAGCTAGAGTATTCAGAAAAGTATGGTAGTAATGCAGGGGAAGAGAAATAGATCATGGAATAGAATAGAGAGAAAGAAGTATATCTGTCCATATTTAGTTTCTGTTCTTCTTGTATTGATACAAGGAAAAAAAAAGTAGAGCTAAATATCCCCATTAGATTATAAACTCACATGCGCAACATTTATGTCTCTCCCAATGTCCCAATGTCCAGAACGGTGCTCTGCCCAGAGGAGGCACTGAATTTCACCGGCTGAAGGAAACTAATGGCATTCCCAGCTCTGTCTTATTATTCCTTGGAAGCAAGGCTACCAGGCTTCAAAAGTCCACAAAACGGCTTACCCAGGCATGGTGAACAATGTTGTCAGGATCATTCGTAGTAAAGGGAACTCAAGTCCACCACAAATCCCCTAATGTAGTCATTTATGTTGATTTCCCAAATTCTTCTTTGAGTGATGTTGCTTTTTGCTAGCATTCTGTGTCTGATTTATTTATTGAATGCATCATGCAATATATATTTGTTGAATAAATACATAAAGAATGAAATAAATATGCATACTGTTTTTAAAGACTGAAAAACAAGTACCTGTATACTGTTTTATACTTATATCTAAACACAGAAACAAATAATTTAGCATATTAAAAATATAAAGTAAAAATAAAACCTCAAACCTTTCAACTACTTCTATGTCAAAGCAGAATCGTTTGTCAATTGAATCTGTCTTCCGTCGGATACAAGATTTCAATTTAAACATTTCTGGTGAACCAGTAACAAGGCCATTCTGAAACAAGAGGAACACATTATTGACGTGATGACAAGGGCAACTGAAAAATATTAAATATGCCATCTAAGGTTGCTTCCATTAAAATGTTAATTTAAAAAAAAAGTTAACTTAAAGGTTATATATAAAGGTCATAATCACATCCTGTCCTCTGAATACAGACTTTTTGCCTAATGTTAACTGCTCAATTATAATACAAACTGTTTTTTAATAAATTAATCACATATACTCATATTAATTAAATAATTTTGTGGCATGCCTGTCTAGTGGTCTTAAATACTTAAACTTATGTTAAATAGCTCTACAATGTACATTGTTTAGGACTTCAGATTTACAGAAGGTGTTATATCACAGTTACCTTAATGTCACAATTAGATATACAGAATGCTTGTCAGGATACAACACTGTTGCTCTGAATCAAATGCCCAAGGTTGCTAAGAGATTAGTATTGTTTATCTGTGTGTGTGTGTGTGTGTGGGAGGGGGCACACACGTGAGCAAGTATGTGTGCGTGTGTGTGTGTGCGTGTGTGTGTGTATTAAAGTCTTATAGTATTAAATGATAATTGGTTCAAAGTCTCAGGAGAGCTACCAAAATAATACATTTCCAGTATTTGCTTGCTATAAATGTATGGCTTTCATACACAACACATGACTGCTCTGACGATAACCAACTGCTATTCTACTAGTGAAACCACAACTGTTTGGATAAGATCCAACACAAGCTGAAGCTGTAAGAATTCTCTTCTATATACCTGAGACACCAGTCACCTTAAGGAGAATATTTACCTAATGTCTGGTTAATTCTGCTATCTTTGGTTACAAAGATCACAGATTTATTTATTAGCAGAAGTTTGGCTTGGTCTACTTGTTAACAGGTCACTGACTGTCACATAAGTGGGCTTTCAGGCAACATCTTTTCTTATGAAACCTTTAAAGTACAAACTAGCATGATTACAGCACTTAACTTCTCATGATGGCAGGAATTGAAGGTTACTTTTGCTCTGGTATGTTCTCCTTTATATTCTGTCTCTCCATTTGAATTATTAGACTCTATTGAATGCCCAAGCACAATAAGTTTCAGCTGATGTATTTGAGTATATATCTAAGTTAGATCAACATTTACCTCTGCTATGATCTATACCACAAATTAGCCAGGTGAGTCACTTACCTCGATTTTCTAATCTTTTAAAATAAGGCTAGACTAAATAATCTTTAGGATAACTCTCAGCTCTAGGATTCTTATATGATATGGCTTTAAATTATCTAATTCTTAAGTCCAGTCACTTGCCATATTCATATCATAACTCACAAAAAGATTGTAACCTCTACACAATAAAGGTGCTGCACTCTGTAGCAGTAGCACTTCCTTATATAAAGTACACTTTGTTTTATATTGTTCACTAGCCATGCGAGACATTCAGTGACCAATTTACTTTTGGGGTAAATGGGCATCAATTGATTCTTCTGAGAAAGTTTGCTGGCCAGCATTTCAGTAAACAGCACACAGTTTAGAAGAGGAAGCAGCATGCAGGGGCAAAAGGCAGCCTCCCACAGAGGCCACCTGGAGGAAAGATGCAGAGTCCTTGAGCCTGGTCCAGCCACCAACAGTCTCTACTGGGCTGCCAGCTACAAACAACTCTGCTGCCAGGGATATGGGAGGACACCTCTGTGGTCTCCTGAAGGATCCCTACATTGAACTCCACTCTTATAAACATTCCATGAGGAGATAAAGGAAAATCCTGGCCACTCTTTCAAGTCATCAAGATCACTGAACTTTGAGAAGACTTTTTTTGACTTTTTGATTTTTAAAAATTTTTTACATGTTTATTAGAAAAGCAAGCAAATGTGATTTTTTTTTTTGCTTTGTTTCCATTACTTAACTAATAAACTCAGTTTTTTAAAAAAAGAAAACTCACCATTTTCCCACTGGATTTCATTTCTGAAACACTCATTGTAAATGTTTTACTTCCCTTATCATATGTACAATAATGTTTAATCCATGTAAAACCAAGCGGCCCTGATGTAAGGAAACAAACATTACAGATTGTTAATAAATGATTTGTGTCTAAGTTTGTACAGTTTTTGAGGCTATGATACACAACTGAGTATCTCCATAGGCCATGAAAGTTTAGAATATTTACTGTGAGAAAGGCCAGTGTTGGGGAAGAGTGGTATGGGGTAAAGTGTCTTGGAATCAAACGTGGCTTTACTTGCAGCACTGATACTCCTTTGTAGCTCAAGAGTTACATTACCTCTGAATTTCAGTTATCACAGTAAAAGTGACATATCTTACATTCCAAAGAGGTAGGAACAATGAGAAATAGCCTGAGTTACTATAACTGATATCCTTACTTATATCATTGTCCTTTACTCTCAAAACTGCCAGAAACTCTACTAAAACTTTAGCCAGGTCATTTCATCCACTTTGCTTATAACCCTCCAGTGGTTTCCCACTTCACTCCAGGTAAAAACCAAACAGCTGGGGTGCCCAGGTGGTTCAGCAGGTTAAGCATTCAACTTCAGCTCAGTCATGATCTCACGGTTTGTGAGTTCAAGCTCTGCGTCAGGCTCTGTATGACAGCTGAGAGCCTGAAGCCTGCTTGGGATTCTCTGTCTCCCTCTCTCTCTGCCCCTTCCCCGCTCATGCTCTGTCTCTCTCTCTCTGTCTTTCTCTCAAAAATAAATAAACATTAAAAGTATGAATACTTCAAAAAGGACTTAAAAAACAAAAGACGAAGAACCTATTACTATACACAATGGCCCTACATGTTCTGGCCCCTCATTACTGATCTGTCCTCGCATCTTACTACCTTCTGCCTTATATACTCTGCTCTAGGTACACTGCCCCTCCCCCTTGCTGATTATTGAACAGAGAGAATGCATTTCTACCCCAGGGCATTTGTACACCCTGTTCTTCTTCCAGCCTGAACTACTTTTCCTTCAGTTATCTGCATGGTGTGCATCGTTACTTTCTTCACATCTTTTCCTAAATGACACCTTTATAATACAGCCTTTCCTGCAGAGATATCTAACATCTCAACACTCTTACCTTGATATTTCTTATATCTCTCTAGCTTTATTTTCTTCTTGGAAGTTATCACTATCAAAAACATGATAAGTTTTATGAATTTATTCTATTTATTGTTTGTTTCTGCCACTAGACTATAAAGCTCTATACAGCAGGAACATGTGATGTTCTGCTCACTAGTTAGTATATTCTTTTCTTTTCTTTTCTTTTTTTTTTTTTTGAGAGAGAGAGAGAGACAGAGAGTGCACATGTGAGTGGGGGAGAGGG
>NC_064808.1:79016374-79285154 GCF_023721935.1 Panthera uncia | reverse complement strand
TGGGGGAGAGGGGCAAGGAGAGAAAGAGAGAGAGAGAGAGAGAGAGAGAGAGAGAGAGAATCCCAAGCAGACTCCACACTCAGCACCAAGCCTGATGTGGGGCTGGATCCCACAACCCTGAAATAAAGAATCAGAAAGAAAGAGAGAGAGAGGGAGAGAAAATCCCAAGCAGACTCCACACTCAGCACCAAGACTGATGCGGGGCTGGATCCCACAACCCCAAAATAAAGAATCAGATGCTCAACCAACTGAGCCACCCAGGCGCCCCTTACTAGTATATTCTTAATCCTTAGAACAGGCCCAGACATTAGCTGTCTCTCAATAAATACTTGACAAATGAATGAAGGAATTAATCATTCATCTTTCTGAGACTTCACTGAACTTGGAGTTATTTCCTCTTACCACTAATCTGAAAAAAGTGAACTCAACTCCTTAAAGTAAAAATAACTTTTAATTTTCATTTAAAAGAAAGCTATATATGTATAGTGCTCATTTTTACCCCTATAAATACTGTGCAACTCTTTCCCATAGCATACCACATTATTCTCCTATATTCTCCTTAAGGAATTAGATGCTGCTGCTTCACCAGGAATAGGGATGCACGGTGATTTAATTTTTCCATGACTAAGGTAGAAGACCTTCAGTTTTCCCACAGAGAAGCCAATTATCCTGTATTCAAAAGCCAGAGTGGGCTAATTGGGTTGAAAATGGAGTCCGTTTCCTCTACAACTTATCCATCTAGGCTCCCATCCTGCTTAACACCTGGATCTTTCTAGCAACAATTATGTACAATATTATTGCTGGCTTAGTTTCATAACCATATATTTAAAAGTGAGAAATTGTAATGTAACAATGTACCACTTGATGAAAGTGTTTCATGAGCCATTTGAATTTTTTTTCTATAATAACAGTGCCCTTGGTGTCATATTTAGCTTTAAAATACTTAAACAACTCCAGAGTTAAAATTATAGGGTATAGCTATATACTTTTTAATCATAAAGGATTATTGTAATAAACTTCAATTCTGTTTTAGGGCCATTTCACGCTATAATACTTAAGCATACTTGTTGATAATTCTGTTACATGCAGTATAAAATACTTAAAGGCTTAGAGCTGATTAGTGGAAAGTGGCTGGATGAAAATACTTATAGTGACTTTATTACTTAAGAAGCAATTTATGAAGCAATATTAGCAATAATTTTTAAATAAAACTACTGTAATGCTCTGATGACATTTTATACCTAAATTGTTTTCTCCTGCCTCCATCTGAAGTATAGAACCTTGTGTATTTAATCTTCAAGTTTGTTGTACACACATGCTACTTCCTTTAAAGTTGCTTGGCACTAAACCAGAGCAGAGCAGATGTTCTTAGACAAGACATTCTGAAGTCCTTTAAAAAAAGTGTGGGAAAATAAAAATTTATTTTATCTCTACTGTTGCAAAATAAAACAAGCTTAATTATCTTACCCACTAATCATCTGAGGTTGCTCAGATGATGTTTGTGGAATGAGAGGAAATAACATTCACTAAATACCTACCAAGCGCCAACATTTTATCTAGAAACTTCTAAAGTCAGACATTATATAAGACGGATGCACACTACCGACTGCACTGAAGAGGCAGGTTAAGTCAGACATTATAAAGAGGATTTTACATATAAAAAATATAGCTTATGAGCTGGAGATGGCGCTACTTTCTCCATCAATAGGGCATGTGATTGAATTCTTTTTAGAAGAATAATACTTCTCAATAGTTGTTTTAAGAATCTAATGAGATAAATCTAAATTGCACAAAATAGTAAATGTTCATGGTAAATATTATCCACCAATACTGATAATAGAGACATTTTATATATATTATCTCTATTCTTGCAACATCATTATTGGATGGGTATGAGTATTTTTCTTTTATAAATTAGAATACTGAGCTCAGAAAATTGTTTGTTCAAGTATCATCTAGTTAACAGGTGGCAAGCATGGAATTTCAACATAGTTCTGACTTTGGAACCCATGTTCTTCCTGTTTAAAATGAAGTCCATTAGAATGCAATTTAATGTATGCCAGAAGTGGGTAACATAAAAACCACAGATCTAGATAAAGTGAGGTTCTGTGTTCAAACTGCAATGATCTCCTACTACTACCCCATCACATCCATCTCCATTTATCACTCAATTTACAGCTTTCATATTTATGATCACTGGTTTCTAATTGCATGAGTGTGTCTTATGCCTTCCACTACAGAATAAAGACCCTGAAGCCAAATTTTTTATCTCATCTTCTATTCCCCACAGAACTTATTCATTCAGTATACAGCAACAGTACAATCAATATGTGAACTGGTTTGATTTTCTTATAAATGTTTTCAAATATACAAAGTGGAAAGGGGCTATGGATATTTGTTCCCTGTAAAAAAATAATTCCATGGGTGCCTGGGTGGTCAGTAGGTTAACTGTCTGACTCTTGACTTTGGCTCGGGTTATAATCTCATAGTTCGTGAATTAGAGCCAGGCGTCCGGCTCTGGGCTGACAGTTCGTAGCCTGTTTGGGATTGTCTCCCTCTCTCTCTGCCCCTCCCCCACTCGTGAGCATGCATGTGCACTCTCTCTTAAAATAAAATAAATTAAACAAAAATAATTCCAAAGGGATATAAATCCATTCATTTTTCTTTTAAAATCCCCAGGCAATGGGAAGTGAGGAGATGGTGAATACGAAAAGAAAGAAGGGAGGGACTATATTGGGGCATGAGAGCACTTTTGAAGTTGATGAATATGTTCATTGTTGTCAGTGGTCATAGTTTCACAGGTGCATATACATATATATAATATATATATATATATTATATATATGGCAAAACTTATCAAATTATACATTTTAAATATCTGCAATTCATTGTATGCCAACTGTACCTCACTAAAGCTGTAAAAACAATGCAGATGGATATGGAGAACACTGAGAGGAAATCTTCTTAGGAGCAGGAAGGCAACATGAAAGGAGAGGATGCTAAAGAAAGAAAGTGAGAGAGTCCAAATGTGCAAGTCTCAAAGGCCACACACCACTAAGGGGCCATCACAGGATGAGCACAACAAGCTAGCATTGTAGAGGGGTGTGCTGGAAGTGCCACAGAGGATGGATTATAGACAGGCAAACCTAGCGGCAGAAAGAGAACAATTATGAGGCCACTGTAAGACTGTGGAGATGAGGTGTGGGTTCAAAGGTTACCAAGGAGATAAAATGGAAAGAGTGGGCCCCAAGTTACAGGGAGACAATGGAGTTAAGGAGTTAAGTATTTATTTCCAGTTTCCAGCCTAAGAAGGTGGGTGATATCATTTAAAGAGATAGCATATTTCAGGGGAAACATCAATATCAAAAAGGGCTTTATAATCATCTACGACTGACCCAGAGGGGAAGTCATGTATCTTAAAACACAAGATACCAACATCAGATGGGTACACAAAATACTGAATTTTGTCCACCGATGCAGTCTCAAAGTTATTAAAGGGTCTATGCTTATAGTCAGACTCAAATGTCCAACAAATGGAGAACAAGTAAACTACACCCTTGCCCAAGAGATGGACTAGCAAGTAGCAAATAAACATGATGTATTTGAAAATTAATGTACAAAAGAATTTAGCTAGGTAATCCATCTTTCTTTTCTTAGAACAAAATATTGTGTACCCATAAGGATTTTAGCAACTGTGTAATACTGGGGAATAAAAACAAAAAAGAAAAAAGTCAAGCCATAAAACATTATTGAATTGTAATGAATAAAAAAAAAAATCTTTAAGCAAGAGGATGGCACCTCCTCTACTACACACATTTGAACAAGCCTCTCTATCAATACATTTTTCTGCTCAGCAAAATATTTTATTGATGCAAAATGTAAGCTCAATGTACCCTCACACTGAGGTTTTCAAATCTGAAGAAGTTATTCAAAACAAGTATTCAAAAATTTCTTTAGTGTCCTGAGTTAAATCCATATACCTTGTATGTGACAAATGAATTAGGTTTTTTTCATGAAATTATGGTGAAAACAATGTATTATGGTCTAATTACAGAATAGCTAGGCAGGTCATTAGATTTATTTTGACATTCAAAGACAGCACACTGGTCAAAGTCAATCGTGATGAAAGAGAAAATCCTCAAATCCAGATCTCCTGAGCCAGCAGCCCTCTATCATCTAACCCGTATAGTAACAGATATTTGCTGAGTTTGTTAGAACTAATCATTATTTGCTTGTACACTGCTATCCAACAAATGAGCATCACCTGAGTGAGAATGTCAAACATAAAGTGTGCTGGCATTTTAGTAATCATATTGCATTATGTCAAAAACTTTCACAGCCAACCCAGAATCTCCAGCTTTCTCATCTCAAACCTTTTAACTGTAACATCTTACTAACTAACCAAAACAACTTCATTAATCTATCATCTACTGATATGGAGACTTCAGAGTAGTGCTACTCTATGTAGTTTTTGAGTCTCAATATATGAGAATAGTACAGAAAATAAAAATAAGCATTTCAAAACTTGTACAGTGATTTGGCATTACTGCAAAATTCAAGCACATGACTTTGTGTTTTACGGACAGATCCATAATGGATTGGAAATAAAGACAACTGTTCCTTTACCACAAACAGTAGGAGATTGGTGCATTAGGGTATATCTGGTTTGAAACAGTTAATTTGGTCCAACTTGTTCCATTCAATGCAAGCACCATGCAGAAAGAGTCCTAGTTATACAAGTTTGGATGGGTTTTTATTAATTTTTGTGAGAAAAACTTTCTTAGTGTGAGGCAATTATAATAATGTCCTGTTGTGTCTGATGCTTATTTCCTAACCTCAGGAAGTAAAGAGTGCCAATTTGACATTACATGATTGCCAATTTTACTCCTAAACACTGATGGAGCACAATTAAATGAAATAATGCTGTGGGAAAAGAAAAGTATTATAGTCACCAGGGTGATTCATACTGATAAAGGCTTTGAATTTCAATTTTTCATCAAACTTTAAATTGAGATTAGCTATCACAATGAAATTCTAAAACTGAACTCATGTTACCGTACCATCAGTGAAGGTTGTAAGTTCCAAGTTCAATAATATGCCAACTTGGAGATCCTGATGGCGAAATGTGGAAAAACTTCCTCACTTTGATGGTGGTAGTGGGAGAGCAGACTAAATATGATAAAGCTGTAAGGAACTGTAGTCTCCCTATTTGAAGGAAAAAACACTAACCAAGTCAAATCTCACAGAAACAGAATGTTAATTATAAGAGACATTAAGTTACATCTTTGTGACTCACGTTTCTCCTGGACATAAAGATAGCCTTCCATTGTCCACTGGCTGGGTGGTCTGTAATCTTGGTTGGCAGATTTCATTCTTTGCATCAACCGCTCTACCTCTTGTCGAGTACTTTCAAAATTATTCCTTGTCTTTAAGTAAATAGAAACAATAATTTCATTCATTGTTTCCTACCAGTTTTGAGGAACTTCCAGTGTGAAGTTTCAAAACTACGAATGGTGCAAAGGATAACTCTGATTCTCTCAGCACTATTCACCACATCGTTGATCATACATGCTGAGTCCTATGGTCTGATTTTGAATTGCGTTAGTGAAACTTTCCTGAATAAGCTTCTGCATGTTTTTCGTTTTTTTTAATCTGTGTGTGTGTGGGGTGCATGTATATACTTTATTCCTATTTCCTACTCTAACAATATTCCTTAGGGTTCAAATCATAACATTTAAAAATGTAATATTTATGAAATAGAGTTTTATATTCATTAATACCTAAGGTAAAAAAGCAGACTTATCTTGAAATAGTAATCATGAGGTCAGTATATAAATTAACTCATAAAAACGAATGGGTTTCCATCGTGTGTATGTATACACACACACACACACACACACACACACACATATCACAACTTTATCTATTCATCCATCGATGGACATTTGGGCTCTTTCCATACTTGGCAAATGTTGATAGTGCTGCTATAAACATTGGGGTGCATGTGTCCCTTCGAAACAGCATACCTGTATCCCTTGGATAAATACCTAGTAGTGCAATTGCTGGGTCTTGGATGTAAATTAAAAAGATAAATTAAATAAATTAAAAACAAAAAACAACAACAAAAAAACGAATGGGTTTCCTAGTTCTAACATCTTCTATTACAAAAAATAGTTTACTCACATTACAGCAAGTTTACTTAAGACATAGAAAGCTTAAAGCTTTTCTCTCTCTTTTGTATTCAGGCCACATTATTTCAATAATATGTTTGGAAGCAAGCAATATGTTTGGAAATATAAAAATTATCACCACCCAACTCTAAAATTTGTTATGGCCCATGATAAAATAATTGAATCCCAAAGTAAGTTAGGAAAATTTCTTGTCACTTTTGCTACTTTTTAAACTTTTTTTTTCAAATTCTTTTAAACATAAGGATCAGAAAAATTTCCAATTCTTTACATTCCTCTCTTGTTCTTGAATCGCAGGAATCTTAATAAAAATATTTTGGCCTTTATCATTTTCCCTTTTAGTATTTACGAAGAAGTCCAAATGCGTTCCATATTGAAAAACAATGAAATGGCTTGCATGTGAAACTGATTCTGCTAGAAAATCTAGATTAAAAAAAAAGCTAAAACCCAAAATATAAATTAAATAAATCCAATTACCTATTTCTCATGGGACATTCCAACTCCATAGTTCCATTTATTGAACATCTCCACAATGGCAAGAATAAGATAAGCAGTGAAAGACAAGCTTTTTACAGAAAAAGAAGTGAAAACTTTCCAAACTATTTTGGCTATAGAGTACTAGATTATCAGGGTTTCAGAAATAAGTTCATACATACAAAATTCTCAACAATTAGAACTTTCTTGGCAGGTTCAATAATCCAATAATGGATTGGATACGTTTTTGTATTTTTTTTTTAATGTAAGTGATGTTAATCATCTGCAAATCTGAATTTATATAACTATGAAACTGGACATTAAAAGGATTAGACAACTTACAAAATAAACTCTAACAAAAATATGATGTTTGTAAATAATTCTCAATTAAGCTTTAAAGCAATTATTATGAGTCCTTAAAAACCATATTCAAATTCAAATAAAAATATCATATTTGTTATATACAATTTGAGAGAGAAAAAGGACATTCCTTCAGTGCTTAAGTACAACCTCTTAAATTCACAAATATAGAAATGTTACCCTTTCAGAAAGTAAGACTTGCCAGAGGTCACTCAGTAAATCAATGAGAACACTGAATAAAGGCAAAAGTTTCCAACCTTCCAAGTATCTATTATGTATATCTCAGTAATATTTATTTCTATGAAACTTGCCAGCATAACTTTTTCTAACATATGATTAGCTCTTTCCTGGTATACTTTTAACCAGGAGCTAGAAAAAAATATTTTAATAAATTTATTAAATGGCTTTTCTAAATTAGGTAAATTTTTGACCTACTCCAAGGTTTGGCTGGATTATAATTAGTTTCCTTGTCATCATCTGATTCACTAAGTAGAGGCAGTAAAAATAGGTATAGTCTTACGTTCTGCAAGTTGAACTGAAGCTGTTGCTTATATGGTGCAAATTCTTGGGCGAGTTCGTATCCCTCGTGGTAAAAAGTAAATAAACCCTGCAAGAATGACAAAAGCTGCAAACACAGAGAAATGAAAGAAACTATGAAAATATGTTTTAAAAAAAGATGACCATCAAACATAATAAATTGGGAAATTATATTTCATTCTAATTCCTCAACCTAATAAATTTTCAACTCCCTTTGTTTGGCAAGCAGAAACTAGAGTTATGAATTTGAAACAAACCACAAAAGCTAATTTTTACTTCATTTTTGGTAAACAGTGACTGGGACAGTTGTTCTATTAACTATTCTACTATTCAAATGCATTGAAGAAATATCCAGGACAGACCATTAGGATAAAAGCCAAAGTGACATAGTTCCTACCTTAGAAGAGCTTCTAACCCAAACAGAGAGATAAACATGTGCAGATGTGAGGAAGACAAACCAGCAAATTGGAGATAAGGAGTACCCAAGGGAAGGAATAAGAATTTGGCCAGATAAAATTAAGAAAAATTTCTCAAGGTGGCAGTACTGATGTGGGTATTAAATAGACAACATTTCAGCAAGTAGTAAGAAGAACTGAAATCAGAGGGAAGAGTTGAGCAACAACCTGGAACTGGATACAGATCTTTCATTAAAGAATTAGAGTAAAATCCTCTTTAGGAAACCACAATGTTTATTATCCTAACCTTCCAATCCCAAACTCATATGTACTTATTTATTAGGGTCTAATTCATAAAGCAAGAGTAGTTCTCCATTACAGGACATGGTTGTTTACCAAGAGTAATTACAACTGAAACATTATTAACTTTCTTCATTTAATTCACTGGGATTTTTATTACAAACTTCTCCACCAATTTGATCTCTTCCTACAATAAAGTTAGAAAATACTTTTGAGAAATAATGCTTTTTAAAAATTTTTTAATGTTTATTTAATTTTGAGAGAGAGACAGAGTGTGAGTGGGGAGGGGCAGAGAGAGAGGGAGACACAGAATCTGAAGCAGGCTCCTGGCTCTGAGCTGTCAGCACAGAGCCCGATGAGGGGCTCGAACCCATGAACTGTGATATTATGCCCTGAACTGAAGTCAGACACTTAACCAACTGAGTCACCCAGGCGCCCCATGTTTTTTTTTTTTTTTTAATTCAAACAGCATATTATGTCGGTAAGCTATTATTTTGAACTAAAGAAGAAATACAGTTTGAAATTTTGATATGTGAATAAACACCCCACCATTTCCTATGTCTGGGGATTTGGCGTAAGCACCAAGTGGTATATGTGTTATAATTTCCAAGAAATAACTACTGGTTCTATCTGAAAACAAGGACTTAATGCTTTTCTTCCTATAGCAAGTCAACTTCTTACTAAGTTATGCTCATGTCAGAAAGCAAGTACTTTCAAATTGGTTTTAAGTTGTTATATTTTAAAGACTTCCTTTCTCTTGTTTAACAATTCCTGATGTCAAAATGTATTGTTTTCCAATTTTAGAATTATTTTACACTGTCAATTATATATCAACAGATAATTACTATCAAAACTAAATACTCAATAGATTATCCTTTGCTAAAATGATGTAGATATGCTGAAATATCCAATATATAGTGTGCACATATTGTGGCCTAATTAAAAAGAACTGTATCTTAAAATAGGGTTAAGAATATCTTTAATTTTTTGAGATTTGGATATACAGATTTGTAAGTTTTCAGAGACAAATAAGAAGTATACTTCTTTTGAAGTATATACTTTTGAAGTATATAGAAAATTAGTCTTTTAAATTTTAAATATATGAATAATAGTTTATGAAGTAGTTTGAAGGAGTATTATTTCATGTTTTAATGTCTACAATTGGTCTCCAATTAAACTATCTTATTAGCTACACGCCATACAAGGAAGATGCTATTCTAATATTATCCTAAGTATACAGAATTTAATTAAACTTATAAAGAAGATAAGAATACCTATAGAAAGTATTCCTATAAAACATCAAATTCCCCAAGATCTGTCTAAATAAATAAACATATTGGCATATTCTAGCAGAATTCAGATTTGCTCAGTAGCAGACAATACATGCTAAGCATCCCCTAGGGAAACAACAGTTTGGAGGGAGATACAAAAAAATTATCTACAAAGACCCACCCACCTTTTCCTTTTGTTCCACACCTACTTTGCAAGCATTTTTTGTGAAAGTTTAAAGACCACATGTATGGGGCGCCTGGGTGGCGCAGTCGGTTAAGCGTCCGACTTCAGCCAGGTCACGATCTCGCGGTCTGTGAGTTCGAGCCCCGCGTCAGGCTCTGGGCTGATGGCTCGGAGCCTGGAGCCTGTTTCCGATTCTGTGTCTCCCTCTCTCTCTGCCCCTCCCCCGTTCATGCTCTGTCTCTCTCTGTCCCAAAAATAAATAAAAAAAAAGTTGAAAAAAATAAAATAAAGACCACATGTATGAAATAACTGCCACTAGATGGCAGTAGAGTCAAACTTTTTAAGGCTTGAATAACTACTAGTTTATTTTATCCTCAACAGATTCCATGAGACTAAATTAAGGTAACTTAATAGGACAGCCTAAAAAGCTTAAGAATTCCATTTCCTATATGCTGTTTTCTGTGTTCAATTGGACTGAGTGGGTGGAGCAGTGTGGGAAAGATTACTGTCTCAGCTTACCTTAAAGTAAACCTGAACTTTAAAATAATAATAACTAAAAACTACTGAAGAGATAGATTAGGTTTTCATATTAAATCACTTTTATCACCAGAAAAGCTTTACATAGCACTTTATTATTCCCAAGGATTTTAGAATCAAATAACTATTTGCGACTCCAATAACCTGACCAAATATAAATGTTGACACTACATTTACAGATAATCATTTAGCAAAAATCACTGCAAGACAGCAAAGGAAAAACATTCATAATTCCCCATCCCATCAATCACCAGGTTTCAAGTCTTAAGGACCCACAGTTATCACTGATACTGTGAATGGAAAAGAAAAGTAAGAAAAGGGGCTGGGGCTAGCATGGGAGTGAGGAGAAGAGCCCTGAAGCAACTGATGCAGTAATTCCTGGACTGTTGCTAAATAAGAAGAACTGAGATGTAAAGACTCTTATAATGTGATCCATTCCTTATCTCCTAAGAAGTTGATCACTGAAAATCCTAGGGAATCCACTAACGAAACTACTAGAACTGATAAACAAGTTCAGCAACACTGCAGGATACAAGATCAATATATAAAAATCAACTTTATTTCTATATACTCGGAGTGAATAATCTGAAAATGAAATTAAAGAATCCCATTCATGATAGTTTAAAAAGAATAAAATACCAAAGAATAATTTTTAAGTATAAATTTATAACTTGAAAAGTGTAAAACACTGTTTAAGGAATTAAAGACAGTTTAAATAAAAGGCAAATACTTCATGTTCATTAATCAGAAGATTTAATACTGTTAACATGGCAATACTCCCCAAATGATGTGTAGATTTAATGCAATCCCTATGAGAAGCCTAGCTGACTTCTTTATAGTAAGAAGTGACAAGCTGATGCTAAAATTCATATGGAATTGCAAGGAACCCAGACCATCAAAACAATCTTGAAAAAGAAGAACAAAGTATTTAGACTCACACTTCTCAATTTCAAAACTTAATGCAAAGCAATGGTAATCAATATAGTGTGATACTGGCACAAGTATAGACATTAAATCAATGAAAAAGAATTGAGAATTTAGAAATAAGCCCACATATCAAGGTCAACTTATTTTCAACAAGGACAACAAGACCATTCAAGGGATAAAGAATAGTCTTTTCAGCAAATGTTTCTTGGACCACTGGATAACCATATGCAAAAGAATGAAGTTGGAACCTTACTTCACACCATACAAAAGTTAACTTGAGATGACTTAATTGTATGGTATGTGAAATACATCCCAATTAAGGCTACTTTAAAAAAATAAAATTTACTTCAGAATACTGAATTTACACAGAATACTATAATGCAGTGAAAGAAATCCAAATCTAATATAAAAACCTCTACATTTGGCGACTGGAAACTCTATGATTGGCAACATAGGGCAAAGGCATCAATTTTCATCCAAGTATCCAGCCTGTGAATTATTAAACTTGTACTTTCTGCTATTCCTTATTCAGAGGAAACAGAGATAAATATCTTAGATGACAGTCTCAAAATAACTATTAAGTGCTTTAAGTTTAATACTTAGATATTCAGAGTAATTTATTGAATGGAAATGAAACAGTATAAAAATATAATCAAATAAACAACAGGTGCTGGTGAGGAATCAAAGAAAGGGGAAGCCTTTTACACTGCTAGTGAGAATGTTAAACTGGTGCAGCCACTCTGGAAAATAGTATGCAGGTCTCTCATAAAGTTAAAAATGGAGCTACCCTATAATCCTATTCACTATGTAACTGCTTTTGCAGTAAATTCTATTCACTATCTAACTGCTTTTGCAAATTGGAAATTTTCAGTAGCAGTAGCCAGAACTAAATCCAAGGACCAATACAGATTTTAAGATAGGTTGGCTTTATTGTTTCAATTTTATAGAATAACTGTATTTAGGTTTTTAGCAAATTTAACCCTCAGGCCTACAAAGTTTTGAAAAAATAAATGACATTGTCTTATTTGCTCACTATAATTTACCCGAAGTTAAATTTTATATATTAAAGCTAATGTATATTGAAAACGCAAAAAGGTTTTACTTTCAAGACTGCAGGTCTATATATTATCTGACTTTAATTTAGTACGTAATATTTAGTAATTTAATTAATTTAATTATTCAAACTTTAGACAACCCAAGAAGTATTTTCTAGTATACTTCATGATATAATAAGCTTATTAGGCAGATTAAGTGAAATTTTCTTTAGCAAGAGATTTAAAATTAAAGTTAGGAGACTCAGGACAGAATATCAAAAACAGTATTTTTAGTTTACACATAATGGTTTATTTTTTATCATTTTAAAAAATATTTGCTTATATTAGAAAGAGAGACTGTGTGTGCCTAGTGGGGCAGGAGCAGAGAGAGAGGGAGACAAAGAATCTCAAGCAGGCTCCATACTATCAGCACAGAGCCAGACACAGGGCTCAAACTCACAAACTGTGAGATAATGACCTGAGCCTAAATCAAATGTCAGATGCCTAACCGACTGAGCCACCCGAGGTGGCCCAATAATGGTTTATTTTCATTTTTCATATTTTAAATATAATACAAAAAGACTAAAATGAAGTCTAAAAAGAATAATAAAAACATACAGCATTTGGATGTGTATTTTTTAAAAAGCATATTAAAATTAAAAAAATGTGCTTTTGAAAAAGTTCTATCTGGCCTTGAAGTCACACTAAAAAACTCGTTAATATTATTTTTGTATCTAATGCTAATAGTCAATGTGAAAGCTCCATACCAGCTGAAAACTTACTGATGCTAATGATGCACCAGGCACTTGCTCTGTATGTTACCTGTATTGGTTGCGCCTTACCACAATCCTGGAATCTACAATTTTTTATTTCCAATTTACAGATAAAAACCTAAGGTACACAGAGTGAAAAACAAGCCAGATTTATACAGCTGTTAAGACTGGAGCCAAATTCCATCTTAATGCCTCTCAGCCATTATACTTGTCTGTCAATTAATGAAAAGGGTGGGTCAACTGCAGCCAAGGGGAGGGGGCAACTTTTTAAAAAAGATGATTAAAAAAGGATGGAAGAATGAATAAATGCACAATTATGTACATTGATTCAAGCACCTTTACCAAAGTAAAGATCAATCTCCTATTTTCAAGGAATTAAAATACTTGCTTTACAATACAATGTTTTGTAGTCATATATTTTATTTGGTCAGAGCAAGTGTTAAGGAAGGACTAATTTTTGTAATCAGGTAACTTACAACACAGTAAGTTGATACTATACAGGACATCAGCTTTGGGTTCTGGATTCCTGTGTCTCCCTCTCTTTAAGTTTGTGACCTCAGGCAACTAACAGTCTTTCTGTGACTTAATTTCCTCATCTGGAAAAATAACAACTACCTAATAATAAAGCTATCTTGTGGGTCATGTGAAATAACACAGAGAAAACACATTACACATAGTAGTTGCCCACAAAACTTTAGTTCCAGCTAAGTTTGCAAAAGAATGTAATCAAAACATACACAAACTGCAGCTGAATGAACCATAAGGGAGTTAAGTCATAAAAAGATTCTTTGGGCTTCTGAGCCACAAACTTTCCTGTACCACAATGTATTTCAAATACACCAGGGCTCAACTCTCTGAGGTAAGCTGTTCATGATCAGCATACTTCAGAAGCTTTTCCCTCTAATCTCTCAAAATTCTCATAAGCTCCAAGCAACTCTGAGAAGAAGGAGGATCTTAAGAACAAGATTCAGGAGATGATGTTTTTCTCTCTCTGATCTTTTCCTCCCATTCTAGACCTGAACTCACATATCATGCTGCCAAATCTGAAAGGACTTTTTTTAGCACTGTTTCACAGAAACATAATGTGAATAAATGCAAACCAATGTGAAAATTTAAGTTTCCTAGTAGCCACATAAACAAATCAAAACAAAACAAAACAAATAACAAAAAACAAAAACACAAACTTGGGACACCTGGGTGGCTCAGTCGGTTAAGCATCCGACTTTGGCTCAGGTCATGATTTCACGGTTTGTGAGTTTGAGCCCCGTGTCGGGCTCTGTGCTATCAGTTCAGAACCTGGAGCTTGCTTCAGATTCTGTGTCTCCCTCTTTCTCTGTCCCTCCCCCACTTACACTCTGTCTCTCAAAAAATGAATAAACGGTAAAAATTAAAAAAAAAACACAAACTTTTAAACCAAGTGAAATTTAATATGTTGTTTAACACAATTTATCCAATATATTATCATGTCAATATTTAAGCAATATAAAAGCTATTTTAATGAGATAGTTTATATACTTTTTTGTACCAAACCTTTGTAATCTAGTAGGTGTTTCCTATTTACCACCCACCTTATTCTAGACTTTCATTTTGAATGTCTGATAGCCATATGTGGCTATTTGCTACCACACTAAATAGTGTTAACTACGCTACTACAATCACCTTCTATGTAAGATATATAAATGGGGGGGGAAACCCCAGTTAACTATAATCACTTTCAATGTAAGATATATAAATGGGGGGGGGTGACCATTAAAATTATATACCTAATGAATACTGAATTTAAAAAGCTTACTTTCTGGGGGCGCCTGGGTGGCTCAGTCGGTTAGGCGTCTGACTTCAGCTCAGGTCACGATCTCGCGGTCCGCGAGTTCGAGCCCCGCGTTGGGCTCTGGGCTGATGGCTCAGAGCCTGGAGCCTGCTTCTGATTCTGTGTCTCCCTCTCTCTCTGCCCCTCCCCTGTTCATGCCCTGTCTCTCTCTGTCTCAAAAATAAATAAACGTTAAAAAAATTTTTTTTAAATAAAAAGCTTACTTTCTGTATACTGTTAAAATAATTACATAGTTTAATAAAAAAACATAAATGCCCCCTGTTTTTCTATGTATTTGAACCAGCTTTTCCTTGAAATAATGACACTGTAGGAATATTTATTTCTAACACAGTGGTGTCCCACTTAGCTGAGGTTTTGCTTTCTGTAGTTTAGTTGCCCATAGTCAACTATAGTGCAAAAGCAGATAATCTCCCTTTTGACATTATTGTTATGTCTGTAGTAGCTTAACACTTGGACAGTGAAAGAAACAATCAACAAAACTAAAAGGCAACTTATGGAATAGGAGAAGATATTTGCAAATGACATGTCAGATACAGGGCTGGTATCCAGAATCTGTAAAGAATTTAATCAAACTCAACACCCAAAAAATAAATAATCCAGTTAAGAAATGGGGAGAAGACTTGAATAGATCTTTCTCCAAAGAAGACATACAAATGGTTAAAAGACACATGAAAAACTTCTCAATATCACTCATCATCAGGTAAATATAAATCAAAACTGCAATGAGCTATCACCTCAAACCTGTAAGAATGGCTAAAATTAACAACACAAGAAATAACAGGTGTTGGTGAGGATTCAGAGAAAGGGGAGCCCTCTTACACTGTTGGTGGGTCTGCAAACGGTGCAACCACTCTGGAAAACAGCATGGAGGTTCCTCAAAAAGTTAAAAATAGAACCACCCTACAATCCAGCACTTACACTACTAAGTATTTATCCAAAGGATATAAAAGTACTGACTCGAAGGGGCACATTCATCCCAATGTTTTATAGCATCACTATCAACAATAGCCAAACTATGGACAGAGCCCAAATGTCCATCGACTGATAAATGGATAAAGAAGATGTGGGGTGTGTGTGTGTGTGTGTGTATATATATATATATATATATATATATATACACACATATATGTGTATATGTGTGTATGTATATGTGTATATATATACATACATGCACACACATGTGGTATTATATATATGCATATATCTGTATATACATATCCATATACAAACATATATATGTGTATATATACACACACATTATATATATATAATGCAATATTATTCAGCCATCAAAAAGAATGAAATCTTGCCATTTACAACAACATGGATGGAACTAGAGTGTACTATGCTAGGTAAAATCAGTCAGAAAAAAACAAATACCATATGATTTCAGTCATATGCAGAATTTAAGAAAGAAAATAGATGAACATAGGGGAAGGGAAGGAAAAACAAAATAAGATAAAAGAGAGGAAGGCAAAACATAATAGTCTCTTAACTATAGAGAACAAATTGAGGGTTGCTGGAGGGGAGGTGGATAAAGAGATGGGCTAAATGAGAAGGGAATAGGAATTTTAAATATTTGTCATCTTCCCAAACTGGTGGTTGTTAGGCTGCCTAGATCTCAATGAGCCACAGATAAGCCTTAGAAGGTCCCTTAAGTCATATAAAATTTAATAAGATACCCAAAACATCTACTAAATAAGAGGTTACTAACTCATTCTAAGGGATTTAAGGACTTAGCTGTTTGTTTGAAAAAACAGAACTTGTAGTTAAGACTGTTATCCCAAATAAAAGGTAAAAATTAAATTCCTGAGCCTGTGTTGTGGTCTTCAGTTCCTTAAATTTGTCTGGCTGAAGGTTTAGTCTTACAAGCTTGCCAAGTGCCCAGTTTATAGGAAAGAGTGAGGTAGTTTCAGCTGAAGAGAGAAAATGAAACAGAAGTGGCTGATAGCCAGGCAGGGTCTAAGAACTTTTCCCAGGCTCTGCTCTGCCTCTGTTTCCCATCATCCTTAGGGAATCATTAATGGTTTCCCCACAAGAAATGAATTTCATCAAATATATTTTAAAATGTGTATTATTTTTCCTTTTCCTCACTATCTCCCCTTAAACAGGAACAGGTATTTTATTACTTAACTATAAACACATTTTTAAAAAACTGACATAGGAAGAAAAATATGGATTAAATAATCATTTAGATTACCTATGTATTTAACTATTGCTCCTCTCATGGGAATTGACATTATATATTAACTGAAGATCATCTTGACTTCTAGAACTTACCTTTACTCACCACAGATGATGCTTTATGAAGACACCTACTCAGGCAATATTATAACATATTATGGTATAACTTGGGGGAAAAATGCTAAGAAAATGAAGTAAATTTATAAAGACCAGCTACCTGTTTTTTCCTGTACTGCAATTTATATTAAGGAATCCATTAATTTTTACATTACCTCATAGGAAAGTCAGGCAGATCCCAGACTTTCAGGGAAGTGGAATGAAACAAAGGGAGAAATATATCCTTATGTTTTTTCCTTTCACCTAAAGGTTTAGTAAATAGGTCACTTTAGTGGTGAGCTATATTTACTTAGGTATATATAATGTAAGTCCTTTTAATCTTTTAATTTTTCTATTAATAAACTATTTTAAGAGCAGTCTTAGGTTTATTTAAAAATTGAGTACAGACTATAAAGAGATCTCATATATTCCTTCAACCTCCACCCACACACCCTAATTATTATCATCTTGTATTAGCATGCTACATTTGTTACAATGATAACCAAATATTGATACGTTATTACTAACATCCATATTTTACATTAGGGTTTACCTTGTTCATTGTATATTCTGTAGGTTTTGACAAATGTATAATGACATGTATCCACTATTACAGTATCATATAGAATAGTTCCATTGCCCTAATAGTGCCCTGAACTCCACCTATTTTCCCTCCTCTATTCCTCCCTTCCTTTTTGTTCTTTTTTAAAAAAAATCACAATTTTCAACAGAAAAACATTGCCATTTCTTTCCATACGGTATGTTAGAACTACTGTTTTGTAGGGAAACTGAAACTTACCGGTTCAACAAATTCAAACTTCTTTTTTTCTTGAACCTCTTGAATTTTAAAGACATATTCTAGTGATGCTTCATAAAAATTTTGATGCTCTCGGTCAATCAGTGTATCTGCCTAAGGAGTAAAAAAAGGCAAGTCATGACACAAAGTAATTATTGATGGCTCTATGTAGAAAAAGTCTCAAATCCTATTCTACTCCAATATCTCTATTAAAAGTTAAGTGCTACAAAAAGTTTTAATATAGCAATTCTATTATTATGTTTTGGGCATACAGAAACTAGGAAAACATAGTCCTTGCCCACCAGAGTTTACAGGACATGGAGTATGAAGGGGCAGCAGGGAGTAAGTGTACCACATTCAGTACAAAAAATATGAAAAGGCATCTAAATGTATATGAAAATCTATGGGATCATAGGAAAAGAAACTAGACTCAGGAAGAAAATGGTGGTATGAGTTGGATCTTAAGATGAACAACTGGCAGTCAAAGATGAAAAAGTAAAGAGGCATGAAAGAGACTGACAGAGTTTGGCTGCAGAGTAAAAAGTGGAGGACAGGACGGTTAAGTAAGGTTGGCATCATACTTTAAAAAATCTTGGATGCTATGTAACAAATTTTGGATTTTAACTGAGGGAGAATCATTTGAGAATATTCAGCAGAGTCATATCATTAGGTAAACTCTTAGAAAGGGAATACACGTAGCAGAGGCAAAAAAAAATTCAATGGTTCTAAAATAGTGAACGATGCTCCATCAATGATATGCACATTTATTATTTATAACTGAAATAAGGTTCTACTGATAAAGCGTGAGAAAGTGTTATTGAGATAATTTTTTTTTTATGTTGCCCTCCTCTATGCTCACTATCATCTTCTGATGTCCTCTTTAAAACTGACGTTGGTTTACTAGTATAAGCATGATTTTACTTTTCTTTTCCAGTTTTGCACTCCTACCTGCCAGCTGAGATTACTAAAAGCAGATGAAAAGAATGGGCTCTCTGGAGTACTAAGTATCCACCAACAATAATTTGGGAGCAGAAAATTGCTTTTTGGATCCATTTAACAATGCTAATTTCACATAAAGAAGCTTTAAAAGAGAGAAAATCAGGTTTGCTGGCTTGGGCATCATAGCATCTTAAAATTTCATTTGAAACACTTTTAATAATAATTACATTTATTTGCTATAAATCTATTTATATAAATAAAAAATAGCCCGATATTATTAGCAACTCATTTTAGGTATTTTTAAAGTTGAGAATTCCAAGTTCCCGAACTAATATATAAAAAGAACATATAAATCAGGTAGGAAATTTGGACCAGAAACTTCTCAGCTCCCAGAAGACTGTTTAGGTATCAGCATTTCATACAAATCATTATATTTTCTTATGACTGTTTCAAGGAACACGGTATTTACAGACTCAATGGTAAGGAGGTATATAGGTGGTGGTATGCTAATCAATGTTTAACAACTGGCTCTCTGGTGGGCATACCTGATTTGTAGTATTTGCTGGTTTCAATGGTGTATATTTCCCAAATAGCCAATTCCAAACCACAAACCCAGCATCACTGAATGTGAGAGTTGGAGAGAGATGGGAAAATCAGCTCTCCAAAGGAACGCTCCAGTACAGCACGGGATGTAAAGGATGTGAGAATAATTTCAGTCTCAGAGATAACATTCCATTCCACAAGTTACCTCTGAAGCTTTTATTTACTTTAAAAAATGACATTGCTTATATTGACTAGCACATAAGAACAAACTATAGAGACTACTAGACACCTTTAGAGCTTAAGATGGCTATTTGTGGTCAACAAAGCTGTGAAGATGGCACAGTAGTCCTGAATGTTCTCCACTGAAAGGCCTGTTTACAAGGCTAGTCCTTGCTGGTATCTGGGAAAATGGATTTCAGGAGGGTACCTACCACCCTAAATGGTAAGAGTAGCTCACTGTTCCTAAATTGTGCCAACAATATGATTTATTTTGAACACCTGCTTTCCTTCTGGGAGTCCGGAATTTAAGGATATGACACACAGAGAGTACCTATGTGAGGAGCCCCCAATTAAAACCACGGACACTCAGTCTATGAGTTTCTTTCTAATAGACAACATTTTACACGTGTTGTCACAACTTATGGCTGGGGGAATTAAACATGCTCTATCTGTCTCCACTGAAAGAGGACTCTTGTAAGTTTGTGCCTGCTTTCCCCCAGACTTCATTCTATGCATCTTCCGCTGATTTTTCATTATATCCTCCTAGCAAATCACCAAACCTAGGGGTGGTCTTGGGGACCCCTGACCTAAGAGCATTGTCATTTACTCAGAAACTTATTTGCCATGCACAATCCCATGTCATGAAAAGATGGGGGATGGGGGTGCAAGGAAGGATAAAAGAGAATAATGGATCTTACCATTTGCCGGTAATAGATGTTTTCCATCATCTCCAATCTAGACAACTATATTCAATATACAAAACCTGCTTTGAAAGGTCATCCAGATGGTACAGAGCTAAAGGAATACTGTACTTTATTACCTTTCCAGTACAAGATTTAGAAAGGCATTCTTTTACTTAAGGTGACTCCTTTTTGTACTTATGCTAATAGTGTGTGGTTCAGTAGAAGGCACTTTTGCTCATATATCCAGCAGCAACTTTTGCTTGATATTTTGTACTTGATAAGAAGGATAACCATACACTTTATTGTCCCAACTTTTATTTTATTTACTTATTTATTTTTATTTTTTTAAATCTTTATTTATTTTTGAGAGAGACAGAGAGAGAGAAAGAAAGCGGGGAGGGATATAGAGAGAGGGAGACACAGAATCTGAAGCAGGCTCCAGGCTCTGAGCTGTCAGCACAGAGCCTGATGCGGGGCTTGAACTCACAAGCTGTGAGATCATGACCTGAGCTGAAGTCAGATGCCCAACCCACTGAGCCACCCAGGTGCTCCTTGTCCCAACTTTTAAAACTAATAGGGAGCATTAGTAATATTCATGCCAGAACAATATGTATAAACTATTGTTTACTAGACAAAGGGGACAGTAAAGTCATTCTGTTAAAAAAAAAGTTAATTTCTTAAGAAAACCATATAGTTCTGCAGATACTTAAATTCTTCCTCAGATACAATAAGCTACTTATGTTAACTTAAGGCAAGAAAAAACTTGATGTGACATTTGTCGAATCACCCACAAAGAAGAAAGAATTTAAGCTGGACTCTGAAGAATGGAGGGGTTTACAGTAGGCAGAGATAAAAGGAGAACAGTTTAAGACAGGGAATATAGTCAAGAAAAGTTATGTTTCAGTAGACTGCAAGGTTTAGAATAATCAAATATGAGAGGTAAGGAGTAAGATAGCATGAGTGACAACTTCATCATATACACAGGGTAAAAGCTTGAGGAAGATGTTGATTTGTCAAAGTAGCATTTCAAGAAGATTAAAGTGGGGACAGTAGAATATATTGATTAAATGGCAAAGCTGGGTACATGTGATAGTAAAAGACTTCTAGGGGTAAAGGTGTTTATATATCCCAGTAAGAAAAAAAGAAGTTGAAAGATGTGGGTGTGAGAAGCAAGGAGGAGAAAAAGTCAAAGATAATTTTGATAAGAGATAATACCAGCACTAATAGAGAATTAAAGAAATGAAAATTAGGAGGAAATCTGAGAAAACCGTGATGTGAAATTTCACACATTCACTAAATGATAGTCTGAACCAGGAACCACCAGGCAATGCAGGTGGAGAGATATGATGAAATCATGACCCATGAGACATTCATTAAGATGTTACAGAGAGTATGGAAGAAGAGATTTCAGGGACACACACTCTATAACAATAGAGGCATAATGGTAGATCTAAGGAAGTCCTTTCATTTAGGAGGTGGAGATAAGAGGAACCTGTTGAAAGACTATTTAGTGATACATGGAAAACCAAAAGTTTTTCTATGAGAAACTTTTTCTCCTATATTTTTTCCTCATTATGAAAGTAATATATATTCATTATTTGAAGCTTACTCATTATTCATTATTATAAATATAAAAATAAGAATTATAATCCTACTGTTAATATTTTTATATGGAACACACACCAACTTAAACAAACTGGATAATACTGTACATTCCAATGAGTATTTCTCAATGTATTTAAATAATTTGCAAATAAAACTTTTTACAGCCATATTACATTCCATTTTGGTGAAGCTATATTGGTATATTTACTCCAATCACTCATTTGTGCCATTTTCACATGTTTCTAAATTTTGCATTGTGAATAACTCTTGTATCAATATATTTATACAATTTATTTTTTTTGCTCATGTCTGATAATTCCTCTTAAGTAAATTCTGGCCAATAAAAATGATTTCAATTATCCTGTACATTTAAACTTTGTTGAAATAAGTTGCCAAATTTACTTCAGGATTGAATGAATGAGTTTATGTTCCCACCATAAAAGCAAAAGTGTACTCAGTTTCCCATACCTTCACTATGTATATTATCTTCTCATAAGTTACAATAATATCCTGCTGCATGTGACACTGAAACTTACAATACTTATTATGTGTTAATAATTGTAAGTTTCAGTGTCACATGCAGCAGGATATTATTGTAATTGTGATGCTTCTAAGCTTTGGTTTCCTTTTTCAAGTTTATGTTGGCTCTTCAGAGTCTTTTGTGGTTCCATACAAACTTTCAGATTATTTGTTCTAGTTCTGTGAAAAAATGTTGTTGGCATTTTGATAGGGATTGCACTGAATATGTAGATTTCTTTGGCTAGTATAGGCATTTTAATAATTGTTTTCCAGTCCATCAGCATGGAATGCCTTCACATTTTTTTCTGATCATCTTAAATTCCTATCATCAGTGTTTTTAGTTTTCAGAGTATATAGTATAGTCTTTCACCTCTTTGGTTAGGTTTATTCCTAGGTATCTTATTATTTTTGATGCAATTGTGAATGGGACTGTTTTCTTAATTCTTCTTTCTGCTTCTTCATTATTGTTGTGTAGAAATGCAACAGATTCCTATACATTGATTTTGTATCCTGAAACTTGACTCAGTTCATTTACCAGTTCTAGCAGTTGTTTGGGGAGTCTTCTGGGTTTTCAATATAGAGTATCATGTCACCTGTAAATATGAAAGTTTTACTTCTTCCTTACCAATTTGGATGCTTTTTATTTCTTTTTGTTGTCTGCTCTGGCTAGGACTACCAGTACTATATTGAATAAAACTGGTGAGACATACTTGTCTCATTTCTGATCTTAGAGGAAAAGCACTTAGTTTTTCCCCATTAAGGATGATGTTCACTGTGGGTTTTTCATATATGGCCTTTATTATATTGAGGTGTGTTCCTTCTAAACTCAGTTTGTTGAGGGTTTATTCCATGAATGGATATTGTACTTTGTCAAATGTTTCTTCTGTGTCCATTGATGATCATATGGTTCTTATCCCCTCTCTTATCAATGTGATGTATCATGTTGATTGATTTGTGAATACTGAACCACCATTTCATCATAGGAATAAACGTCACATAGTTGTGGTGAATGATTTTTTAATATACTGTTGAATTCTATTTGCTAGTATTTTCTTGAGAATTTTTACATGTATGTTCATCAGAGATATTGGCCTATAGTTCTCTTTTTTGTGTGTGATGTCTTTTTCTGGTTTTGGTATCAGGGTAATGCTTGCCTCTTACAATGAATTTGGAAGTCTTCCTTACCTTCTATTTTTTGGAATACTTTGAGAAGAATAGGTATTAATTTCATTAAATGATTGGTAGAATGTGCCTGTGAAGCCATCTGGTACTGACTTTTGGCTTGGGGAATTTTTTGATTATTGATTCAATTTGTTTGCTGATTATCAATCTGTTCAAATTTTCTATTTCTTCCTGGATCAGTTTTGGTAGGTTATATGGTTCTAAGACTTTATCCATTTCTTCCAGGTTGTCTAATTTGTTGGCATAGAGTTTTTCATAATATTCTCTTATTATTATTTGTACTTCTGTGGGGTCAGTTGTTATTTCCCCCCTCTCATTTGTGATTCTTTTGAGTACTTTCTCTTTTTTTCTTGATAAGTCAGGCTAGAGGCTTATCAATTTTATTTTTTATTTTTTTATTTTATTTTATTTTTTTTTAAAGAACCAGTTCCTGGTTTCATTGATCTGTTCTAGTGTTATTCTAGTTTCTACATCAGTTGCTTCCGTACTAGTCTTTATTATTTCTTTTCTTGTTGTGGTTCAGGGTTTGGTCTGTTGTCTATCACTAGCTCCTTTAGTTGTAATGTTAGGCAATGTTTTATTATCTCCTTTAGCTTGTATATCTGAGATATTTCTTGCTTCTTGAGGTCAGCCTCAAGAATTGCTATAAACTTCCCTCTTAGAACCACTGTTGCTGCATCCCAAAGGTTGTGAACTGTTATATTTTCATTTTCATTTGTTTCCATGTAATTTTTAAATTCTTCGTTGATTTCTTGGTCAACTCATTCATTATTTAATAGCATGTTACTTAACCATTAAGCATGTGTAGTCTTTCCAGATTTTTTCAAGTGGTTGACTTCTAGTTTCATAGTGTTGTAGTCTGAAAAAATGCATGGTATGACCACAATATTCTTGAATTTGTTGAGGCTTGTTGTGTGGCATAGTGTGTGATCTATTCTGGAGATTGTTCTATGTGCTCTCAAAAAGAATGAGAATACATATTCTCACATAAGAATTCTTTCTTTTCCAGTGAACATGGGTCATTCCCGTGAATAGATCACATATTGGGTCACAAATCAGCCCTCAAAAAGTACAAAAAAGTTGAGATCATATGCATGTTTTCAGACCACAATGCTATGAAACTTGAAGTCAACAACAAGAAAAAAATTGGAAAGACCGCAAATACATGGAAGTTGAAGAACATTCCATTAAAGAATGAACAGGTTAACCAGGAAATAAAAAACTGAGTAATAAAGTAACATGGAAGCAAACACAAATGAAAACATAACAGTCCAAAACCGCTGGGATGCAGCAAAGGCTGTCCTAAAAGGGAAGTTTATTGTAATACAGGCCTACCTCAAGAAGCAAGAAAGGTCTCAAATATACAACCTAACCTTACACATAAAGGAGCTAGGAAAGGAACAGCAAATAAGGCTTAAAGCCAGCAGATGGCAAATTATAAATACTAGAGCAGAAATAAACAATATACAAATAAAAAAAGTAGAACAGATCAATGAAATTAAGAGCTAGTTCTTTGAAAGAATTAATAAAATGGATAAACTCCTAGCTAGACTTATCAAAAAGAAAACAGAAAGGATCCAAAAAAATCACAAATGAAATGGGAGAGATCACAAGCAACACCACCGAAATACAATTATAAGAGAATACTATGAAAATTTATATGTCAGCCAACTGGGCAATCTGGAAGAAAAGAATAAATTTCTAGAAACATACAAACTACAAAAACGGAAACAGGAAGAAATAGAAAATTTGAATAGATCCATAACCAGCAAAGAAAAAGAATTGGTTATCAAAAATCTCCCAATGAACCAAAGTCCAGGGTTAGATGGGTTCCCAGGGGAATTCTACCAGACATTTAAACAAGGCTTGATACTTACTCTTCTCAAACTGTTCCAAAAAAAAAATAGAAATGGAAGGAAAACTTCTGAACTCATTCTACAAGGCCAGCATTACCTTGATTCCAAAACCAGACAAAGACTCCACTTTTTTTAAAAAAGGAGAATTACAGGCCAGTATGCTTAATAAACATGGATGCAAAAATTATCAACATGAGACTAGCAAATCAAATCCAACAGTACATACCAGTGGGATTTATTCCTGGGCTGCAGAGCTGGTTCAATAGGTACAAATCAATCAATGTGATACACCATATTAATAAAAGAAAGGAAAAGAACCATATGATCCACTCAAAAGATGCAGAAAAAGCATGTGACAAAATACAGCTTCCATTCTTGATAAAAACCTTCAACAAAGTAAGGATAGACGGGACATACCTCAACATCATAAAGTCCATATACAAAAGACCCACAGCTAATATCATCCTCAATGGGGAAAAACTGAAAGCCTTTCCACCATGGTCAAGAATGAGTGAAGGATCTCCATTCTCACCATTACATTTTAACATAGTACTGGAAGTCTTAGCCTCAGCAATCAGACAACAAAAAGAAATAAATCACATACAAATCAGCAAGGAAGAAGTCAAACTTTTACTATTTGCAAAAGACTCCACCAAAAAATTGTTAGAATACATGAATTCAGAAAAGTTGCAGGATATAAAATCAATGAGCAGAAATCTGTTGCATTTTTATACACTGATAATGAAGTAGCAGAAAAAGAAAGTGAGGAATCAACCCCCTTTTACAATTGCACCAAAAACGATAATATACCTAGGAATAAGCCTAACTAAAGAGGTAAAAGATCTGTACTCTGAAAACTATAGAAGACTTATGAAAGATATTGAAGGGGACACAAAGAAATGGAAAAGCATTCCATGCTCATGGATTGGAAGAAAAAACATTATTAAAGTTCTACACTACCCAAAGCAATCTACACATTTAATGCAATCCCTATCAAAATACCACCAGCATTCTTCATAAAGCTAGAACTAACAATCCAAAAATTTGTATGGAGCCAGAAAAGACCTCATATAGCCAAAGCAATTCTGAAAGTGAAAAACAAAACAAGAGGCATCACAATTCTGTATTTTAAGCTATATTACAAAGCTGCAGTCATCAAGACAGTAGGGTACTGGCGCAAAAACAGACATATAGATCAATGGAACAGAGTAAAAAACCCAGAAATTGATCCACAACTATACAGTCAACTCATCCTTGACAAAGCAGGAAAAAATATCCAATGGAAAAAAGTCTCTTCAACAAATGGTGTTGGGAAAACTAGACAGCAACATGCAGAAGAATGAAACTGGACCACTTTCTTACACTATACACAAAAATAAATTCAAAATGGATGAAAGACCTAAATGTGAGGCAGAAAACCATCAAAATCATAGAGGAGAGGTGCCTGGGTTGCTCAGTCAGTTAAGCGTCCAACTTCATCTCCAGTCATGCTCTCGTGGTTTGTGAGTTCAAGCCTCTGCTAACAGAGTCTGCTTGGGATTCTCTCTCTCTCCCTCTCTCTCTCTGCAACCCCCCCCACTCATGCACACTCTTTCTCTTTCTCTGTCTCTCAAAATAAATAAATAAACTTAAAAATATTTGTAGAGAAGAACATAGGCAGCAACCTCTTTGACCTCAGCTGGAGCAACTTCTAACTAGACACATAGCCAGGGGGAAGGGAAACAAAAGCAAAAATGAACTATTGGGACTTCAACAAGAGAAAAAGCTTCACCACAGCAAAGGAAACAATCAATAAACCTAAAAGGCAGCCTACGAAAATGGGAAAAGGTATTGGCAAATGACATATCAGATAAAGGATTAGTATCTAAAATCTATAAAGAATTTATCAAACTCAACAACCAAAATATAAGTAATCTAGTTAAGAAATGGGCAGAAGACATGAATAGACACTTTTCCAAAGAAGACTTCCAGATGGTTGGCTAACAGACACATGAAAAGGTGCTCAACTTCACTCATCATTAGGGAAATACCAATCAAAACCACAAAGAGCTATCACTTCACACCTGTCAGAATGGCTAAAATTAATAACACAAGAAACAACAGGTGTTGGCAACAATACAAAGAAAGGGGAACCCTCTTAAATTGTTGGTGGGAATGCAAACTGGTGCAGCCACTCTGAAAAACAGTATGGAGGTTCCCCAAAAAGTTAAAAATAGAACTATCCTATAATCCAGCAATTGCACGACTAGGTATTTACCCAAAGGATACAAAAATGCTGATGTGAAGGGGTACATGTACCCTGATGTTTATACCAGCATTATCAACAATAGCCAAACTACGGAGCAAGCACAAATGTCCATTGACTGATGGATGGAAAAAGAGATGTGGTGTGTGTGTTTATATATATATGGAATATTATTCTTTCATCAAAAAAGAATGAAATCTCGCCATTTGCAACAATGTAGATGAAGCTAGAGTGTATTACGCTAAGTGAAATAAGTCAGAGAAAGACAAATACCATATGATTTCACTCATATGTGGAATTTAAGAAGGAAAACAGATGAACATATGGAGGGCAAGAAAAAGAGAACAAGGGAACAAACCATAAGACACTATTAAAGATAGAGAACAAAGTGAGGTTTGATGGAGGGAGGTGGGTGGGGGATGGGCTAGATGGGTGATGGGTATTAAGGAGGGCACTTGTTATGATGAGCACTGGGTGTTGTATGTTAAGTGATGAATCACTGAATTCTACTCCTGAAACCAATATTGTACTGTATGTTAACTAGAATTAAATAAAAATTTGAAGTTAAAAAAAAAAAAAAGAATAGCATGTGTATTCTGCTGTTTTAAGACGGAATGTTCTGAATGTATCTGAGAAATCCATCTGGTCCAGTGTGTCATTCAAAGCCATTCTTTCCTCATTGATTTTCTGTTTAGATCGTATCACCATTGATGTAAGTAGGGTATTAAAATCCCCCACTATTGGGATCAATTAATTCCTTTGTGTTTGTTATTAATTCCTTTATGTATTTGGATGCTCCCATGTTAGGCACATAACTATCATCTTCTTATTGGACTGTCCTCTTTATTATTATGTAATATCTTTCTTTGTCTCTTATTAGTCTTTGTTTTAAAGTTTACTTTGTCTGATATAAGTATTGGTACTTCAGGGGCGCCTGGGTGGCTAGGTCGGTTAAATGTCCAACTTTGGCTCAAGTCATGATCTCATGGTTTGTGGGTTCGAGCTGCACATTGGACTCTGTGTAGACAGGTCAGAACCTGGAGCCTGCTTCAGATTCTCCCTCTCTCTCTGCCCCTTCCTCCACTCACACTCTGTCTCTATCTCTACAAAAGGAAATAAAAAAAATTTAAGTATTGGTACTTCAGCTTTCTTTTGACATCCATTTGCAGGATAAATGTTTCTCCAACCCCTCACTTTCAATTGCAAGTATCCTTAGGTCTAAAATGAGTCTCTTATAGGCAACATATAGATGGGCCTTGCTACTTTATCCATTCTGTTGCACTATGTCTTCTGATTGGAGCATTTAGTCCATTTTACCTTGAAACTATTTATAGATATGTATTTATTGCTATTTTATTACCTGTTTTATGGTTGTTTCTGAAGATTTTCTCGGATCCTTTGTCTTTCTCACTTTCATGGTTTGCTGGTTTTCTTTAGTGATATATTTGGATTTCTTTCTCTTTATTCCTTGCATATTTATTAGTGGTTTTGATTTGTGGTTACCATTAGGCTTATATATAACATTTTCTGCATATAGCAGCCTGTATTAAGATGATGATCATTTAAATTTGAACTCACTGTTTACTCCTCCCCTCCCCATGTTTTAGGTATATGGTGTCATATTTTACAACCTTCAATTTTATCAGTCCTTGACTGAAACTTTATAAAAATACTCATTTTTACTGCTTTTTTGTTTCCTTACTTCATGCTCCCACTTGTGGTCTTTCCTTTCACCCAAAGAGCCCCTTTCAATATTTCTTGCAGGGCTGGTTTGTTGGTCATGAACTCCTTTAGTTTTTATTTGTCTGAGAAACTCTTTAGATCTCTTATTCTGAATGATAGCCTTACTGGAAAGAGTATTCTTGGCTGCACATTTTTTCCCATTAAGCACGGTGAGTATATCATGCCACTCCCTTCTGGCTTGGAAAATTTCTGTTGAAAAATCTCCTGGTAACCTTAAGGGGGTTTCCTTTGCATGTAATTGTCTTTTTGCTTGCTTCTTAAAAAAATTATCACTATATTTGCCATTTTAGTTATACCATGTCTTGGTGTGGGAGGCATGGCTTAGTCAGTTAAGTGTCCAACTCTTGATTTTGGGTCAGGTCATGATCTTAGAATCATGAAATTAAGTCCCACATCAGACTCCGCACTGGGAATGGAGCCTGCTTAAGATTCTCTGTCTCCCTGTCCCTCTGCTCCTCTCCTACATGCTCCTGCATATTTGCATGCTCTGATAGATAGATAGATAGATAGATAGATAGATAGATAGATAGTGTGTCTTGGTATAGATTTGTTTTTGTTGACTTTGTTAAAGGTTCTCTGTGCCTCATGGATCTAGATACCTGCTTCCTTCCCCAGATTAGGGAAGTTTTCAGCTATTATTTCTTCAAATAAATTATCTGCCTGCTTTTCTACTTTCTTCTTCTTCTGTGACTTCTATAATACAAATGTTATTATATTTGATGGAGTCACTGATTTCCCTAAGTCTATTCTCATTTTGCAAAATCCTCTTTCTCTCTTTGTTCAGCTTGATTACTTTCCATTACTCTGCCTTCTAGGTCATTCATTCATTCCTCTGGTTCTTCCAGCCTACTGTTCATTCCATCAAGTGGGTTTTTCATTTTGTTTATTGAGCCCTTTATCCCTGTTATGTTCCTTATCTCTGTTAAGGGTCTCACTGATGGCTTTCGCTCTTTTCTCAAATTTACTGAGTATCTTTATGATCATTACTTTAAATTCTTTATCAGCCAGATTACTTAGATCTGTTTCATTTAGATCTCTGGCCTTGGCCTTGTCCTATTTGGGACAAAGTCCTCTGTCTTCTCATTTTGTGTAAGTCTCCATGCCTATGTTAGGAAAGCCAGGTACATCTCTTATGCTTGAGGGTAATGGCCTTATGAAGAAGAGGTCCTGTAGTGACCTACACTGTAGTGTCCCCTGTCCAGGAGTGTCTCCAATGTATGCTGTATGTGGTCTGCTCTTGTGTCCCTTCAGGCCAGTCATCTACAAAGTCTCTCTTTGCCTGCTGTGAGCAGTGTTTGGACCCTGGCCTGAATGTGGCATGTTTTAACTAGGTGTGCTCTGATCTGCTTGTGAAATGAGACATATTGCCATCGCCACTGGAACCTAGGCTACACAAAACTCCTGCATCTGGAGACGCAGTGTTGGCAGGGGTTTGGGCTGGTCTTTTGGGGGTATGGGCCTTCCATTCTGGAACTAAGGTAAACATGACTAGATAGGGCATGGAGTTGGGAGCGAGGGCAGGACTTGGTTTAAGCAAGGTAGGTAGTGCCTATGCTGCAGTAGTTCCCACAGGTGGCCTTGTACTTATGCTGAGGGGCAGGGAAGGGAAATAGCACCTGCCAATTCCTTTGTTCCTAGAAGGGTCTCTCTATGAATGCTACCTCTCTGGGACATGCTCTGGGATAACCAAGTAACCTCACCACTGAGTGCCCCCAAATGCTCTTCAGATTCCTATTTCCACACTGTACATCCACAGCCTGTTTGTCCTGCCTTCCCTCCCACAGAACTCCAGGATTTAAGTCCCACTGGTTGCCAGAACTCATGAAATTCAGCCCCTCTTGCTTTCCAAGCCAATTGCCAAGGGGATTTGTTTTTCCTGTGCACTCCTCCGTAGCGTGTTAGTCTGTCTCTCACCCTTCTCCACAATTATGGCTCCCTCCCATCACAATGGCCATGATCCATTTCTCTCTCAAACTGTGTCTCTGCACTTCCTACCTTCTTTGATGTGGCTTCTTCTCTATGTTTAGTTGTGAAGTTTGTTCTGCTAGTCTTCAGGTCAATTTCTGGGATATTTAGCAT
Source organism: Panthera uncia (assembly GCF_023721935.1). Classification (NCBI taxonomy): domain Eukaryota; kingdom Metazoa; phylum Chordata; class Mammalia; order Carnivora; family Felidae; genus Panthera; species Panthera uncia. The sequence goes on along the minus strand of NC_064808.1, from coordinate 79,253,657 downwards.
GATTTGATAGTTATCTAATTATATTCATGGGATGAGGAAAGCCTAGGGTCCTTCTACTCCAACACCATCTTCTTCTCCACTCTGTGCTCTTTCAAATGGTTACCTCATATTTTTCCATTGAAGACTTTTTCACAGAGATTTGCAAATGCAACTTATACATAAGAGATGGTAATCCTGTGTCATATGTTGTACAAATTCCCTAAAACTTTTACTTTTCATTTGATTTAATACATTTTGAAATAGAGATTATTTTTATACATTCTGGTCTTTCCACATTTCCTTTATGATCTCTTCCTCTTATACATAGAAATAAAGTATCCAGTTACATATCAAATATTACTTCTTTTCCTTTACTATAAAGCCTATAATCTTAACAAGTCTTTCTAATTCTGTTTACTCCAATGATCCATCTCATTGATAGCCTTGTAGTTTTATCAACACAAGCTGATCCCTAATTCAGTACTAAAAATGGGCAACCACTTATTTTCCATTAAGAAATCAACAAGAAGTCAAGTGTGCAGGTGAGAAGGCACAGAGTGGTGTTTCTGAAAACAGCTTAATAAGCTGGGTACTGACAGAAGTACCAGAGTTTCTCTGGAAAGGAACAGAGGTTACAGAATTAAATGCAAGCATGGCAGCTTCTCCCTTCAACAGGTTTGATTCTTGGAAGAGTAGAGGGAAAAAAAACAATGCACATTTTCCCTTGCCTATTATGTGCTCTGAACAGCTGCTCTGGCACAATTTGTGCACTGTGTTCTGTTGTAGGTTATGGCTCCTGGAAAAGAAGTATGTGCCTGCATGCACATGTGTGTGTGCACGTGAGTGTGTGTGTGTGTGTGTGTGTGTAATGGGGCAAGTAGAGAATGCTATTAATCATATTATAGGTTTTCCTAGGCTCCAACTAAATACAGAACCAGAACAGATATTCTTTTCTACCATAGCCTGAGGGATTGAGGGCTACTAACAGGCAAATATTAAATACAGAGTTAGGTTGTCAGGGAAAACTGAAGTATACCCTCTAGAGGATTTTAGAATTTGGATAAAGTTAGTATTTGCTTGATGGTTTAGGCAATATCTGAGTCTGAATCTGAATCTTAAGAACATATAACCCTTTAAAGATTCTAAAAAGCACCCTTGATTTAGAAGGGGTATATTTTTAAAATGGCATCTGACCAAAGCCCTTGGCATGACAGATAGTGGTTTACTGTGATAACAAGGTGAGCCTTCCTTTACATGACTACATTTACACACTCCATTCTTTCCTAGGTTTCTTGCAGTGTAATAATCAAAGAGGTAAGCGAGCATTTAAGAAGTTTGGAACATGTAAATATAATATTAAGTTATAACATAGTACTTCATAAGATTAGACATGCCAATGAAAACTAAAAATATGATTTTTCTTAATGACAGATTTTTCTCCATTTCAATTTAGTCAGAAAATCTTTCCCTAGACACATAAGTGTATATAAATATATCCTACTTTAATAACAGGTGTTAATAACAACATATTAGTTATAATGAATACATGTGTAAATAACAAAAATTACCAATATTAAAACTTTTTTTAAAAAAACATTTTTTGAATGAGAGATTCAGTTCACTAAATGAGAACATAGGAGAATAGCAAAGAGCAAAAAGAAATAAAAATAACCCTCTCATGCCTTTTGACTCCAGGCATGCCTTTTGACTCCACTGCATCCATACTCCAACTTAACAAGTATGCCTTGTGGGTGAATGTGGAGGTAAGGCAAATAAGGAATAAAGAGAGTGGAGATCCAGGTTTGATAAGCAGTTCAGGAAGGTAGGTGGCTTTGCGATAAAGATTAAGAGGAGCGAGGCGTTTAAAAAAGGTTCTTGACTGAGATATCTAGAAGTACAAACAGAAGAGAAAGAGGAGACTGGAGGAGACTCAGCACAGTATAAGATTCCCTGCAAAGGTCTGGAGGGCAGTAAGGAACTGCAGGTGAATGAGTTCAACAACTCCCATGGTTAAGTGTCAGCCATGTGTCAAGATTTTATAGTTGCTAAGATATTAGATAATGGCAAGAGGGCCCAATTTTTGTTTTTAAACGTATCTGATCACTGGAACTGGAACAATATTACACTTTAGTAAAAGGACTACTCGATTTTATTAATTATACTTAAAAACTACCAATGATAAATATTTCAGAAAAAAAGGGAAGATATGGACTGCTTCCATGCATAGATGTTAGTAAAATATTTCTGTTGCCTTGTTTTTTAAGAAAATTGATAAAAAAAAATAGAGATTTTATAATGTGTAATTGTGGATCTGTTTTCCCCTTAATGCAGAAGCAACACCTTAAAAACAGATATAAAAAAAGCTATTCCATGAATTTGGTAGGTCCTGACATTGAAAAAATGCCCAATAAAAAAAAAAAGTCTTATTCTATTCCTTCTCATCATTATTAAAGAGTAGCAGATTTGGGGAGTGCCTTGGTGGCTCAGTCAGTTGAGCTTCCCACTCTTGGTTTCGGCTTAGGTCATGACTTCATGATTTCTGAGATCAAGCCCCTTGTTGTGTGTGTGGGGGGGGCACTATCAGCAAGGAGCTTGCTTGAGACTCTCTCTCTCTGCCCCTCGCCCTGTTCATGTGTGGGCACCAGAGCTTCCTCTCTCTCTCTCTCAAAATACATAAATACACACTTTTTAAAAAGAGTCGCATATTTTGAGATACTACCACCTTTGGAAATTTGGACTTCACATGATTTAATGCTAATGTCCTTTTCACATTTCAATTGGAAAAACTTACCTCTTGCAAATGAGATTCCTTTTTCTTTGCAGACAAATTTAAATGTTTCTCAAGAATAGAATAGTACTTTTCACTTTCCTTATCAAACTTCTTCTTTCCATCCTAGGGGGTAACAATAACAACAAAACATACTAATTAGAGACTAAAATTTTGATTTTTTTTTTTACCATCACCATCAAATGTCCAATACAAGTATTTACTACAGATTTAGTGAGCTCCAAATATGTATAAAACTTGATGGAGTAGGAAGAAGGATGTGAAACAAGTCATTTGACTATGTATTCAAATATGTAAACAAAATTCTCAAAGAAGTTCATGGAACTATAGTATGAAGGGAGCCAGGTTGGCTAGAGTAGAATCCCTCTGAGAACTTTATAATTGATTCTCAATAGGAAATTCTGATCTAGTAAGTGTGAGATAGGACCAAGAGAGAGTGTCTCATTTCATTTTTTTGGTGATTTCAATGAGTTAACATATAACCAGTTTAGAGAAGTGCTCACATAGACTCTTTTAAGGAATCATTATTTCCCAGCTACAAAAAGATACCTGATATTTCAAACCATTCTTGATGAGGGGAAACAGAGGGAAACAAACTTCTAAAAATTGGTAGCATGAAATAATTAAGTAAGATGGTTCAAAATCAAACCAAAAAGGTTAACAACATCTTTATCATACACTCAACATAACTAATGGCTAACCTTTGCTTACTCTTAAAATTGTATTATCTTATACGGGAAGCTGCAGGGGAAATCTATACCTTTCAGCTGGTGGTGCATTCTTATAGAAATGCAAATGGAATAAAATCCTAAAGGAGAAAGACATGCCTCGACATATAATGTTCTCCAACTATAAATATGTTATTCACCAGGGAACTTTTTTTCTATTTATGAGTCCCTATGAAATAAATACTAGGTGATCATACTCATAAATTTCATTCACCAAAGAAGTACTCTTCTTTGCTTTTATTTCAGTGTTACTGGAAATGCAATGTCTGGACCACTTTAATGAGAGTCAAGTATTTCTATTCAAAATGCAGCTTCCTATTATCCCCATCCAGAGATTCAGGAATTATTAATTTTTAACAAGCTCTCTGATTATTATGCATAATGTTTTCCTTCATTATTTGCTGAAGTATTTCAAAGAGGTTAATAAAAAATAATAATAGATGGGTATATGCTTGTTTCAGTAGCACACATACTAAAATTGGAACAATACAGAGAAGAGTACAACATAATGTATAGAGTTGTAGAATCACTGTATTGCACACCTGAAAACAATATAACATTGTGTGCCAACTATACATCAATAGGAAAAAAAAATTAATACATGGATAGATGTATGGATGGACAGGAGGAGGAGGGGAAGAAAGAAGAAAGGGAAAAGACAGAGAGGCCTCTGGTCTGTCTGTCCCATTATCTGAAGTTGTCAGATTCAGACTGATAGATCCAAGTAATTTTTTTGATTCACTGCCACCTCTGACATTTTTAACTCACCATGATCTAGTTCCAAATATGGAACTTCAGAAAGTTAACGGACAAAATTACACCAAATGGGAAGAGCACTGTAAAAGTTCAAGTCACTTTTGGGCCATTTAAGAAGTACTAATATGTCTGTAAATTAAACTATTGGACTGATAAATGAGAAAAGTCAAAATCTTCAAGGGATTTTTATTACATAAGGAGAAAATGTGGCCGGAGAAACACAATAAAAAAATAAAGAGTAGTATTCACATCCAAAAAAGCAGGTCTACTGAGAAACTCCTATTACAGAATGTGGAGCAGCAGACCCAGAAGGAAGCAGAGAAGTCCAAGGCTCAGGATGGAACAAGCTTGTCCTCTCTACTGTTGCAACAAGACACCTGGGTGAATATTTCATCCTTTGCTCAATGGAGCTTACTTTTTAATCTAGCATTTCATGCTCACAATTGACCTTCCCAATCAACGTTTTGAAAAGTCTCTCCCACTAGCACTTTTGAGCTCCTTATCTTTTTTCTCTGCAGGTCATCTCTCCTCTGACAAAATGCTCATTTCTTCTAATTTCCACATATTCAAGTTACATACACTTTAGCACACAACTCAAACAGGCCTCATTCACAAGTCCCTTCCATCAACTCTCCCTCCCTTTTGAAGGCTCACAGAGCTTTACATATAAATTTCTTATAGTGTTTGTGTTTGACACTGTAGGAGAGAAATTTAGGTATGTACCCTATCCTCTTTTTAAAACTGAATATTTGAGAAAGTGCTCAATAACTATTTAATGAACAAGGGAACTTCGTCCTCTTATAACACTGGACACCACAATCCCTCACAGATAGTCCATTTGTTTAAAACAAAACAAAACAAAACAAAACAAAATCCGTAATACCAGGGACAATTCTACACAAATAGCTTAACAGCTTAACTCAATCCCAATGTGCACAAACACCGGGGGGCAACCAGTCACATTACAGTTACACATTACAAATTACACAATGCTGACTCACTTTCATTTTAGGGGACTTAAAATTTTTTGCTGTGCATAGAAGAAACTGTGTAAAGGCAAAGAGAACACAGCTGTGGTGACAACACTAGTATCTTTGTTTTCAGTCAGTGTTTGATGGCATTTTTGGAAACAATTCAGTGCCAACATGTCAGCATTCCTGGCAATATAAAACTCATTCCCAGAGCACTTTCTGGACTCTTATTTAAATCCTAGTACTTCACCAGGCCAGCAACAGATCTACTCAAAGGTTCCAATGATGTAGACAACAAAAACACACTCAGATCTAGCCTAAAATTAAAGAACTGAGTAGGCCACATGAAGGACAACCATAATGTAGGGAAGCATTTTCTTGAAAACAAAGAGCATTTCTCCTTGAAATTCACATCTGTCCCCAAAGCCATGATGTACTCCTCATATAAGCCAAGTCTCATTTGGATTTAATAACTTAATACCACACAGCTATCTCTTATCTTTTGGTTACATGTTATGGATATCAGGCTAAGAATCTGCTCTGAAACAAATGCTGCAGAGGGAAGGGAAAAATAATCCATGAATCTTTACTAAATTCTGCACAGGATTCCTGTCTTCTTAGTGTCAGAGCATGATTTGAAAAAAAGAGACTACATTATACTGTCACATTTCCTGTAAATGCAGTTAAGTGCATTTGAACTAGGTAATCACTTAAAATGAAGTCTAATAACAAAATAACATTTTTAAATAAAATAAAATTAAGTCACATATATATGTATATATGTGTGATGTGTTTGTATGTGTGTGTGTGTGTGTGTGTGTGTGTGTGTGTGTATGTATTATAAAATTTAAAATAGATCATCAAAAATGGCAAATTAGTCCCCAAACCCAATCTTAGCTGACAAAAGTATAAGGTAAGTTCTGGGTCTGCAATCAATCTGCTTTCCAGATGATACCACATTTACTCTAAGCACAGTGATCATATTATATCTCAGCTTCTAAGATTAGTAAGTGTGGTTGTGCCACACCTTCACTTTACACAGCAAAGTAAGGAATGGGAAGAAAACTCCAACTGTCAATTTTACTCCAAATTTGTATATAGCCAAAAAAAAAGTCAATATTTATAAAAATGATAGGTCTATCATGCAGATAAAAAACATGAAACTATACATAATTGTTAAAAGAAGTCCAAACCAATCCCTTCCACTGACCACAAGAGGGTACCAAAGAAGAAGAGACTCTACAACTTGTGATTTAGAAAATCACAACTAGAAATTCTCAAAATGTTATCTAATTGTATTTTTTTCTATAGAAAACCACTGTAAAGTTTTGTTTAGACAATTGTCATGAACCTTTATTTTGATTTCTCATAATATAAATTATTAAAAATAAAGTGAAAACTTATTTCCTATATATCTTTTATAAAAATGGAGTGCATATTTAAGATTTCTACATCAGACTTTAAGACAATTTCAATGTTATAATTATCATCCGAGATACTGTGAAATTTTCCATGCAACTATTTATGTCATTATGTTAGTATAGCCATTAGCTAATGAGCAGTTTGTGCATATTTTGAAAAAATCCTTCAAGTGAATCTATAGCAGTAGAAAAAGTAATACGAAGAATAATAAATACCAATAGCTGAATTTCTATTTCAAACATATGTGGAATTCTTATAAACTGGTACTGTGCTAAGCACTGAGAGGATAAGTTATAGCCCTGACTACCAATCCTGGCTAGACTTCTTCTTCCTCTGATGATGGCATCTACTTACTGATTAGAATGGCAGCTCAGGGTGACATCACCATCTCTAAGTCCTAGAAGTGTCAGATGCTAAACTATTTCAACCACATGTTGCATAGGAGTTTCCTAAGGCCCAAGAGATTCCTGGTATCCAGAAACTCAGATTGTTGACGATATCAGTATAGCTTACACAGCAATGTCCTTCCTGTGATGATTGCACCCAACCATTCCCAGGCTCCTCAACCACTGCCCACCAAGTCCCTCCTCCTCAATCTCCTGAGATATAGACACTCCGAAAGGTCTTCTTTTGGGTAGCTCTACCACTATAATTCACCACATCTCCATCATTCCCAATTACCTCGCCACTACCACCACCAGGTGATCAGACTCATAAGGACCAAGCCCTTTATGAAGAACTACAAACTGGAATGATAAAAAAAAACAAACAGAAATAGATGAAAGATATAAAGGTATAAGACACAGAAGAGGAAAGTCCAAAGGGTAACAAGCATTTAAAGAGTTGTTAAAACTCATTAGTGATTAAGAAAAAAAGCAAATTAAAATATTGGGATATCACATTATATCAGATTTGGAAGAGTTAGAAAGTTGAATAATGCTACATATTGAGTGCATGTGGAGATACAGGAGACTTTATATATTACTGGTGGAATTGTACAGGGGTACAGCCTTTCTAAAGAGAGATGTCGCACTACTAAGTGGCCCTAAGAACCAGCTTCTGGGTATAAATCACAAAAAGATCCACATATAAAAGTCCATAAGGAAAACATAAATGAGCATATGGGAACAGGAAGATAGCCAGTGTATTCATTAATAGACCAAAAATGAATTTGATGAATACCATGGAGTGCTAGGCAGAAGTTAGAAGAAAAGATTAAATGTTGACAGATCTTAAAATACAATTTTGAGGTGCGCCTGGGTGGCTCAGTCGGTTGAGCGTCCAACTTCAGCTCAGGTCATGATCTCGCAGTTCGTGAGTTCAAGCCCCACATTGGGCTCTGTGCTGACAGCTCAGAGCCTGGATCCTGCTTCCGATTCTGTGTCTCCCTCTCTCTGCCCCTTCCCCACTCATGCTCTGTCTCTCTCCATCTCTCAAAGATGAATAAACGTTAAAAAATTTTTTTTAAATATGATTTTGAGTTAAAAAATACAAAACAGGCAAGTAATACTAAATCATTTATGTAAATTAAAGAGACATGCATACAAAATGGTAACAATTTTACAAGAACACAAATATGCATATTAAACCCATAAGAATGTTTGCTCTGTAAGGAGGACAATGAATATGAGATATGAGTAATCAATAAAACAAGAGAGGGGCTATGAACTAAAGAACAACAGATGAAAACAGAAAATCAGGAGTTAATCAGGAAAACCAGCATCTGCCTAATCAAACTACTGAAAGAGAAAGTGTAGGGAGGAAATTACTAAAAAATGACACATAAAAATTCCAGAATCGAGAAAAAAGTTCTCATATTAAAATTTTCCATGAGAAATATGTACAAAGCACATTAAATAAGAAAATACCTGTAAGACAAAACATCATGAAATATTACAAAACCATGGATAAAAATGAAAACCTAAAAACAGAGGTCAAATAAAAAGTATCAGAAATCATAACACTAATGAATCCACAACATCAACACAGAAAGTTATAAAACAAAAGTGCAAAGCATTCAAAATTCTGAGGAATAAATAATTCCAATTTAGAGTTATATATCCAGTAAAACTGGCAATCTAGATTTAAATGTAGAATAAAAATATTTGTAAACACATTAAAAAAATTTACCCAAGTACCATTTCTCAGAAAGATATTGACAGATGTGCTTCACTAAAATGAAGGAATAAACCAAAACCAAAACACAGGATCTAGTTCAAACAAAGGGGATTCCCAGGATTAAGGTAATATGAACTTCTATGAAAACAGATGGAGTAGTAAACCTATGAAAGCAAACAGTTAAGATGAGAGGTCCAGTAGCAATGTTTCTTAAAAAAAAATAAATGAATAAAACAAAGGTTCTGATGTGTTCAAACGTAATATATGTTCCGTAACTACATTTGTGCATTTGAAAACAGAGAATTTTATCTTGATTTTACAAACAAGGCAATTATTAACTCTAGGAAAACTAAAAACATGCAAGAATGGAAATGTAATCATAGATCTTGGTAGGGCTTACCTATGAACAATAATTTCATTATTATGTAAATACTGACCGCTAGTTTTAAAAACTATGAGTATATATCTGATGGATGGCAAGAGCAGAAATATATATGGAGTAGCAGTGGCTGTGGTACGGTAAAAGTGTGTAATATTAATGTTCTATTGTAGGTAAACTAATTTAATGTCTAAAATTGAAGCAAAATATATGACTGAGCTTATTATTTAGGAAAATGGTAATTATTGTAAAATAATAGTTTAAAGAAAAGTGGCTGATTTGGGGGAACAGAACTTCAGAGCAGAGAGATGGGGTAGGCAGTTGATTTGTTTTATAACTTATAAACCTTTGTACATTAAATTTTTAAAAACTTTGTATATCTTCAATAAAAATTAAATTCAGTCTAAAAATGGGAGAAGAGAAAGAGAAGTAACTTAGAGGGTGGGAATATATAGACTATATTGAAAGAGGTACAGAAAGATAAATGTTAGAAGGGTACTAAGAAAGTGATAGAATTAGAATACAGGGAAGAGGAAGTTTTCTATGGGTATTCTGACATCTTGCTCACAAATTAGTTTTTTATGAATTTATTGTTTTGAGCCTTTATTAAATTCCCATTTTGTAGGTGATACTGCTACTCAGGCTGAGCAAGGCTGAGAAGAAAACTGAAAGAAGGAACCAATCTTTGTATATTTTTAAAATATTTTTTGTTTATTTATTTATTTAGAGAGAAATAAAGAGGGAGAGAGAGAGAAAGAGAAAGAGAGAGACAGAGAGAGAGAGAGAGAGAGGGAGAGAGAGAGAGAGAGAGAGGGAGAGAGAGAGAGAGAGGGAGAGAGGGAGAGAGATTGAGAGGGAGAGAATCCCAAGCAGGCTCTGCAGTGTCAGCGCAGAGCCCCACACAGGGCTCAATCCCAGGAACCATGAGATCATGGCCTAAACTGAAACCAAGAGCCGGATGCTCAACCGACAGGAACCAATCTTTCTTTAAGTGGCTACAAAGTTGTAGTTTGCACACCAGAGCTCCACATGCAAACCCTACAAGAGGAAGTATCCTCATTCCACAAACATGAAACCATCAGAGAAGATTTATAATGGATGCAGTGGATAACCAAACTCAACTGTCTAGTTTGAAAGCCCATGCTATCTGCATAGTAAAATGTGATCCAAAGAAGCCTGAAGATTCAAACTATAGCACTTTTAAATCCTGTCTCCTTAAAAAAAAAAGGTGGAGGGGTTGGTACAGGAGAGATTAAGAGAATAAAGAGGACTTCTGGTTTCTGGTCCTGGGTGTAAGGAGCTTAGTTGCTGCTGCCCTGTCCTAAGAAGTAAAAAGAGGAACAAACTGAAAGATTAATAAGTCTTCTTAGACCCATTGAAGTAGTAAGGTCACAGGGCAAACCACTGCCCCCAAATTGAGAGCCAAATAGGTAGATACAGAGAACTGTAATTTACTGAAGCAAAAACCCCCTTGGAAATCTGTACCCAGGTAGAAATACATGAACTGTAATTAGAGAGTGGCTGGAGCTCACTATGGATAGGTCTGAGAGGTAAAATTCCAGGGGGCCCACTCATACAGCTTCCCCCACCTCCACATGATTTTATTAGTTTTACATACAAGGGCTCAAGAAAATTCTCCAAGTAAAAAAAAAAAAATAGAGAAAAATCCTCTCCTGCTGCCTTCAGTAGGGAGAAGTAAACATTTTAAAATATGCTAGAGCATTCTGTTCTTGGGAGAAACTATTTTACCATCATCTACATATTAGTGTTTTTAAAACGAACCTAACAGAGCTGGGGCAGAAATGTTAGCATTCTGCCCAGTCAGTTTGGGCAGAAATGTTAGCATTCATCAGACCAAAAGTTTCTTAAAACTCCAATTAATATGCTAAGAGCTCAAAAGGAGAGAGCAGATAACATGCAAGAACAGATGAGTAATGGAAATGGAAATGAAAATTCTAAGAAGGAATGACAAATGTTTGAGATAAAAAACAAACAAACACTGTTGAAGAAATGAAGAATGTCATTGAAAGGCTCATTAGTAAACTGGACATGGCTGAGTGAAGCTTAAGTATTTGTCAATAGGAACTTCAAAACTTTGAAAGCAGAAAGAAGAAAAAAAAGGCTAAGATAAAACAAATAAACAAAACCCAGAATATTCAAGAACTGTGGGACAATGACAAAAGGAAGGAACAGAAGAAATAAGCAATAGCTGAAGCAATAATGACAGAATTTTCCCAAATTAATATCAGATATCAAGCCACAGTTCTAGAAAGTTCAGAAGAAAGTAGGTGAAGTACCCAGAAAAGCTGTATCTACAGCACATAATGTGTCACACCTAACACACTTTAGCTGCAGAAAAGTCAAAGGTAAAGAAAAAATCTTGAAAGAAACCTGAAGAAAAAAAAAATCTTACCTATACAGGAACAGAGACAGGAATTTCAACCAGCTTCTCCTCAGAAAGTATGTAAGCAAAATAAAAGAGTAGAATGAAATATTTAAGTACAGGGGAATAATACCCTGACCAATTTAATTTTCTATATCCTATGAAATTCTCCTTTAAAAGTAAAATAAAGACTTTGTCATACTAACAACAACTGAGGACACATCTTGTAAGAAATGTTAAAAGAAGTTCTTCAGGGAGAAGTAAAAGGATATAGTGAAAAACTGGGATACATGAAGAAAGAAAGAGCAACACTTGAAGATAAAATAAAAACTTATTTTTTTTCTTATTCTTAAATAAGCTAACATAAAATAATACCATCAACAATGTATTCAATTCTGTATGCTTATATATGTATATATGTTTGCTTATGTATAAGTGAAATGAAGGACAGCAATGGTACAAGGGATAAAAGGGAGGAATCAGCAGTATTTTGTTATTATAAGGTATTTGCACTATCAGTGAAGCTGTATAGCATATTTGAAAGTAGATTTGGATTAGGTGTAAATGTATATAGAAAATTCTATAGCAGGGGCGCCTGGGTGGTTCAGTCTGTTAAATGTCCAACTCTTGATCTCAGCTCAGGTCATGATCTCACAGATCGTGAGGTTGAGCCCCACATTGGTATCTGTGCTGATGGCACAGAGCCTGCTTGGGATCTGTCTCTCCTTCTCTCTGTCCCTCCCCTGTTTGTGCATGCTCGCTTTCTCTCTCTCTCTCTCTCTCTCTCTCTCTCTCTCTCTCAAAATAAATAAGCTTATATTAAAAAAAAAAGAAAATTCTAGAGCAACCACTATAAAAAAGGTTTAAAGAAAGTATAATTGATATGCTAAGAAAGAAGAGAAAATAAAATCATATAAAATACTCAATTAAAACCAGTAAGGGGAAAAAAAAATGGAACACAAACATAGGAACAACAACAAAAAAAGGGCAACAAATGGAAGATAACAAATATGACAGATATTAATTCAACTACATCAATAGTCACTTTGAGCACCAATGTGCTAAATATACAGATTAACACACACATTGTCATAGTGGATCAAAAGAGACAAGACTCAATTATATGTTGTCTATAAGAAGCTTTTTTAAATATAAGGATATATACATTAAAAGTATATGACTAGAGAAAAATCTACCCTACTAACACTAATCAAAAGATAGCAAAAGTAGCCATATTAATTTCAGACAGAGCAGACTTCACAGCAAAGAAAATTATCAAGGATACAGAAGGACATTACATAATGATAAAGAGGTCAGTTTTTCCAAAAGACATAACAATCCTTATGTGTATGCACTTAACAGCAAATCATCAAAATACAAGAGGCAAATACTGATAGAATGTCAAAGAAAATAGATGAATCCACTATCATATTTAGAGACTTCAACACTTATCTTTTAGAAATGGACAAGTCCAGCAAGCAGAAAAATCAGTGAGATCACAGTTAAACTCAACAGTACCATCAGTCAACTGGATGTAATGGACGTTTACAGACCATCTCATTCCAACGACAGCAGATGACACATTCTTCTCAAGCTCACATGGAAACATTCTTCTTCAAGACACACTACATTCTGGGCTATAAAACACATCTTAGCAAATTTAAAAGAACAGAAATCATAAAATTTCTGTTCTCAGACCACAGTGGATTAAACTAGAAATCAATGACAAAATGATACCTGGGGGGAAAAAAATCACAAAATACACTCCTAAATGATACATGGGTAAAAGAAATCTCAAGAGATTTTAAAATAATTTGAACTAAATGAAAACATAATTTACTGAAACTTGTGGGTTGAAACAAAGGCAGTGCTTAGAGGGAAATTTATAGTAAAGCGAACAAATGGCTGAAACAGGGATAAGGGGAAGAAAAGGGATGAAAGACAAGAAGAGCAGGAAGCAGAGGAAGTACTAATGTTACTTTAGACATTGGGGGAGAGAGAATGCTGTTCAGTTTCTGATGGGTTTCCATTGTCAATCTTCTGTGACTGTGGGAAAATGGAGAAGACTGGAACCAGGAGGTGGATAGTCCGGTGTGGCTATAATCTTAAGGGCTCTGGCATTACACCATGGATAAAACTAAGGTTACACAACTCTGCATAGTAGGCAGGATATTTGGAAAATTAACTTAGGTGAATCTAGGGATTTCCTAATTAAAGGTAACCTAAAGCTTTTTTCATGGCCAACACTGAAATCTGTTTTTCTTGGATGACAAAGGACTTAAAGAAAATCTAAATCACAAAATTCAAAAACCATTTAAAATATGGAAGGAAAAACAAACATGGAAATACAAGTCTATGACAAAGACTGCTTATGAGAAGCACTGTATCCAACTGAAAAAGGAGATGAAAGCCATAACAAGTAGAAATGAATGCACATGATAGGAGAAGATAGGATTCAGTAGGCAGAGAGGGAAAGATTAGGGCCTGATTTCCCTGGGTGGGGAAAAACACCTATTTTGAAATAATGCTGGGAGTGTCTGACCACAGCAAACCCCATCAGGTATAAGGTTCCTCTTAAGAATGTAACAGACCCCCACCTACTCCCCCTCAGGAATTTGACAAAAGACCTAAATAGGGCCACAAACCACCCCTCATATAATGCAAATGAGCCAATCAGGAATGGAAAACCCAGCACCTAGAGTTTTCCACCTAATGAGGGTAGAACCTGAGAAGGAATAAGAAAGTGAAGGGGGAAGGCTGACCAGAACCTTATAAAACAAGGAACCCTGCCTATAGTTCTTGGGCATTCACTTTCGAATGTCCCCTCTCTGTAAAGACAGCTCTCCTATCCTTCCTTCCTTATCTTATATTCTAATAAACTTTTGCCTGCTGCTCATTTTGTGTCCGCCTCTTCATTCTTCGAAGTGGCAAGATAATGAATACTGGGAATAGTGGTCAAAAATCCTGCAACAAAATTTGCACTGTAAAATGACATGCCTACTCACTTCCTCTACTCTTCCTTGAGCTTGGGATAACCTGTCTGTCTTCCTTCCTTCCTTCCTTCCTTCCTTCCTTCCTTCCTTCCTTCCTTCTTCCTTACTTTCTTTATTTTTTGAGAGAGAGAGAGAAAGCCTGAGCAGGGGACAAGGGCAGGGGGAAAGAGAGAGAAACTTAAACTTCAGCAGGTTCCACGCTCAGTGCAGAGCCCAACTCGTGGCTCAATCCCACAATCCTGGGATCATGACCTGAGCTAGGTTGGAATCTCAACTGATTGAGCTGCCCAAATGTCCTGGGATAACAAAGAAAGAAAGGAAAGAAAGGAAAGAAAGGAAAGAAAGGAAGAAAGAAAGAAAGAAAGAAAGAAAGATCTGTGTTCTTAAAAGAATAGTTCCATGAGGAGGAGCCAAGATGGCAGAACAGCATGGAAAGTTTTTGTGTGTCTCATGTCCATGAAATATAGCCAGACCAACACTAAACCATCCTGTACACCTAGAAAACTGATTGGAGGGTTAACACAACATCTGCACAACCTGAACCACAGAATTCAGCAGGTACGTGGCATGGAGAGCTGACCTTGGGGAGCAAGAAGCCGCAGGAAGGGAAGTGCTTTTGCGGGTGGAGAGAGGACAGAGACTAGGGGGTGAGTGGAGAATATGGGAGAAGCACCCCTCCCCAAAAACAGCTGGAGAGAAAGTGAAAAATTGGCAACACCCGCAGGGACTAAACTAAAAAGGGAGAAAGGAAAAAGGAGAAAGGGGAGGGTTTAAATTCCATTAAGACTGTAAACAAGGGGAGCGCAAAGGCTGCAGCTCTGCAGCTTGATACCTGGTGGTGCTCTGGTGGGAAGGGCGAATCCCCAGGAACAGAGTGGGGTCCAGGAGGTTCTCAGGCCACACGAGGAAAGCAGTTCAACTGTTGGAAGGACATTTGGTAGAGACTGTTGAAGCCACCTGGTCCCATCAGACCCCAGTAAATGGCCACATTCGTTGGTGATGGAACCAGGTCATTAAGGGTGAAGCCTGGTGCCAGATGTGTGTTGTGATTTTCCATAATGCCTCAAAAGCTGCCACTACACTATCTTGTGAACTTTTTCTGGTGCAGGCTGGCACCTGGCTGCAGTCTTGGGGCACCGGCAGCAGCAGGGTCCAGCAGGCGTTCCTGGGTGCAGCCAGCATTCGGCCATTGCTCATTCAGCCATTGCTCAGTGAGACCCTCCCACAGAGGAGCAGAACGGGTCGAAGCCGCAGTCCTTCAGAAGTAAGGGGCTAGGGAAAACAGCTGCATCTGAGACAAAACTCGGGAGAGAGGTACTGCCTGGGGTCTGATCATGGACAGTGAAAAAGCGGGAAGTGGACGAAAGCTGAAGACAGAGGACAGGTGCGCGATTGATGATCCGGGAGAACAGACTTCCAATACTAGAGACTGGGTAGCTGGGTGACGCCACGTTCACCACTCCCGCGCATGCACATACACACCTACGAATGCCACAATTCCGCACCCCAGAATACTAGCAGCATCATCTAGTGGAGAATGGAGCCATTACACTGAGCCCCGCCCAACTGGGCCAACCTCCCTCTTCAAGAACACAAGTATCACCGCCTACTTAGTTTATGGACTATAAAGCACTTCATAGTCTGACGTCTACGGGAAAACGAAGTAATTTCAGTCCTATTTCAATCCGTTAGCAGGTCCATCTATTCAATTTCCTTTTTTTTTTCTTTTTCACTTCTCTTCTTTTTCTTGAATACAGAAAGAAAAAAAATCATTTTTATTTTCAATTTTTATTAAAAATCGTTTTCTTTAATTGTTTTACTATTTTTTTACTTTGGTGTAATTTTTTTCAAATTCTATTTTACTTACATCACTTTATTTTAGTCTACTTCAGTGTATTCACTTTTTCAAATTTTGAAACGATTTCCCTTCTCTTTTTCCTCTTTTTCGTTTCTTTTCTTTTTCTTGAATGCAGAAAGAAAAAAAAAACTTCATTTTTACTTTCCATTTCTATTAAAAATATTTTTCCTTAATTTTTTTACTACACTTATTGCTTTTAGGTAAATGTTTTCAAATTCTATTTTACTTTCATCATTTTATTTTAGTCTACTACAGTGTATTCTCTTTCAAATTTTCAAACTATTTCCTTTTTTTTCTCTTTTTCCTTTCTTTTCTTTTTCGTGAATACAGCAAGAGAAAAAATTCATTTTTATTTTTAATTCTAATTAAAAATATTTTTCTTTAATGTTTTTCTACTATATTCTTTATTTGTATACATATTTTCAAATTCTATTTTACTCCCATCATCTGATTTTAGTCTACTTCAATGTATTCATTTTTTCAAATTCCCAAATGATTTCCTTCCCCCCTGCTTTTTTTTTCTCTAATCAGTAAAACCACTTTCAACACCCAGACCAAAACACTACTAGGATTTAGCATCATTTATTCGATTTGTCTGTGTGCATGTTTACTTTTTATTTTTAATATTTTTTAAATTTTAATATTTTTAATTTTAACTTTTCTGCCGCATTAATTCCTTTTCTCACTTCAAAATAACAAAACGAAGGAATTCACCCCAAAATAAAGAGCACAAAGAAACAACAGCCAGGGATTTAACCAACACAGATACAAGCAAGATGTCTGAACCAGATATCCAAGAATACTAGCTAGAGTTAAAAATAGATTAGAATCCCTTTCTGCAGAGATAAAAGAAGTAAAAACTAGTCAGAATGAAATTAAAAATGCTATAACTGAGCTGTAATCATGGATGGATGCCACGGCAGCAAGGATGAATGAGGCAGAACAGTGAATCAACGATATAGAGGAGAAACTTATAGAGAATAACGAAGCAGAATAAAAGAGGGAGATGAAGGCAAAAGAGCACAATTTAAGAATTAGAGAACTCAGTCACTCATTAAAAAGAAATAACATCATAATCATAAGGGTCCCAGACCATGAAGAGAGAGAAATAGGGGTAGAAGAGTTATGTGAGCATATCATAGCGAAAAACTTTCCTAACCTGGGGAAAGACACAGACATCAAAATCCAGGAAGCACAGAGGACCACCCTTAGATTCAACAAAAACCAACCATCAACAAGTCATATTATAGTCAAATTCACAAAATACTCAGGCAAGGAGAGAATCATGAAAGCAGCAAGGGGAAAAAGTCCCTAACCTACAAGGGAAGACAGATCAGGATTGCAGCAGACCTATCCACAAAAACTTGGCAGACCAGAAAGGAGTGGCAGGATATATTCAATGTGCTGAATCAGAAAAATATACAGCCAATAATTCTTTATCCAGCAAGGCTGTCATTCAAAATAGAAGGAGAGATGAAAAGTTTCCCAGACAAACAAAAATTAAAGGAGTTTGTGACCACTAAGCCAGCCCTGCAAGAAATTTTAACGGGGACTCTCTGAGGGGAGAAAAGGTGAGTATGTATGTGTATGTATATATGTGTGTACATATATAAATACCCAAAGCAACAAAGATTAGAAAGGACCAGACAACACCACCAGAAACTCCAAGTCTACAAGCATCAAAATGGCAATAAATTCATATCTTTAAGTACTCACTTTAAACATCAATGGACTCAATGCTCCAATCAAAAGACATAGGGTAACAGAATGGATACAAAAAGAAGATCCATCTATACGCTATTTACAAGAGACCCACTTTAGACCTAAAGACACCTTCAATTGAAAATAAGGGGATGGAGAACTATGTATCATGCTACTGGTCAACAAAACAAAGCTGGAGTAGCCATACTTATATCAGATAATCTAGACTTTAAAATAAAGACTGTATCAAGAGATGCAGAATGGCATTATATCATAATCAAGGGGTGTATCCACCAAGAAGACCTAACAATTGTACACATTTATGCGCCAAATGTGGCAGCACCCAAACATATACATCAATTAATCACAAACATAAAGAAACTCATCTGTTGTAACACCATAAAAGTAGGTGCCTTCAACACCCCACTCACAACAATGGACAGATCATCTCATCCAAAAATCAACAAAGAAACAATGACTTTGAATGACACACTGGACCAGATGGACTTAACAGATATAGTCAGAACATTTCATCCTAAAGCAGCGGAATATACATTCTTCTCCAGTGCACGTGGAACGATCTGCAGAATAGACCACATACTGGGACACAAATCAGCCCTAAGCAAGTACAAAAAGATATAGATTATACCGTGCATATGTTCAGACCACAACGCTTTGAAACTTGAAATCAACCTCAAGAAAAAATTTGGAAAGGTAACAAATATTTGGAGACTGAACAACATCCTATTAATAATGAATGGGCTAACCAAGAAGTTAAAGAGGAAATTAAAAACTATATGGAAGCCAATGAGAATGATAATACCACAACCCAAAACCTCTGGGATATAGCAAAGGCAGTCACAAGAGGAAAGTATATAGCAATCCAGGCCTTCTTAAAGAAGGAAGAAAGATCTCAGATACACAACCTAACCTTACGCCTTAAGGAGCTGGAAAAAGAACAACAAATAAACCCAAAACCAGCAAAAGACAGGAAATAATAAAGATTAGAGCAAAAACTAATGCTATCAAAACCAGAAAAGAACCCGGTAGAACAGATCAATGAAACCAGAAGCTGGTTTTTTGAAAGAATTAACAAAATTGATAAACCACTAGCCAGTTTGATCAAAAAGAAAAAGGAAAGGACCCAAATAAACAAAATCAAGAATGAAAGAGGAGAGATCACAACCAACACAGCAGAAATGAAAACAAAAATAAGAGAATATTATGAACAATTATATGCCAATAAAATGGGAAATCTGGAAGAAATGGACAAATTCCTAGAAACATATACACTACCAAAACTGAAACAGGAAGAAATAGAAAATTTGAACACACCCATAACCAGTAAGGAATTTGAATTAGTAATCAAAAATCTGCCAAAACACAAGAGTCCAGGGCCAGATGGCTTTCCAGGGGAATTCTACCAAACATTTAAGGAAGAGTTAACACCTATTCTCTTGAAGCTGTTCCAAAAAATAGAAATGGAAGGAAAACTTCCAAACTCATCTATGAAGCTAACCCTTGATTCCAAAACAAGACAGAGACCCCACTAAAAACGAGAACTATGGACCAATTTCCCTGATGAACATGGATGCAAAACTCCTCAACAAGAGATCAGCCAACTGGATCCAACAATACATTAAAATAATTATTCACCACGACCAAGTGGGATTTATACCTGGGATGCAGGGCTGGTTGCATATCTGCAAAACAATTAACGTGATTCATCACATCAATAAAAGAAAGGACAAGAACCATATGATCCTCTCAATAAATGCAGAGAAAGCATTTGACAAAATACAGCATCCTTTTTTGATAAAAACCCTCAAGAAAGTAGGGATAGAAGGAGCATACCTCAAGATCATAAAAGCCACATATTAACGACCCAACAATAATATCATCCTCAGCGGGGAAAAACTGAGAGATTTCCCCTTAAGGTCAGGAACAAGACAGGGATGTCCACTCTCGCCACTGTTATTCAACATAGTATGGGAAGTCTTGGCCTCTGCAATCAAACAACACAAAGAAATAAAAGGCATCCAAATTGTCCAGAAGGAGGTCAAACTTTCACTCTTCACAGATGACATGATACTCTATATGGAAAACCCAAAAATTGCACCAAAAAACAGCTAGAATTGAATCATGAGTTCAGCAAAGTTCCAGGATATAAAACTGATGAGAAGAAATCGGTTGCATTCCTATACACCAATAATGAAGTGACAGAAATAGAAATCAAGGAATTGATCCCATTTATAGTTGTACCAAAAGCCATAAAATACCTAGGAATAAATCTAACCAAAGAGGTGAAAAATCTATACACTGAAAACTACAGAAAGCTTACAAAAGAAATTGAAGAAGACACAAAAAAATGGAAAAAGAGTCCATGCTCCTGGATAGGAAGAACAAATATTGTTAAAATGTCAATACTACCCAAAGCAATCTACATATTTAAAGCAATCCCTATCAAAGTAACACCAGCATTCTTCACAGAGCTAGAACAACTACTCCTAGAATTCATATGGAACCAGAAAAGACCCCGAATAACCAAAGCAATTTTGAAAAAGAAAACCAAAGCAGGAGGCATCACAATCCCAGACTTCATGCTATACTACAAAGTTGTAATCATCAAGACAGTATGGTACTGGCACAAGAACAGACACTCAGATCAATGGAATAGAATAGAGAACCCAGACATGGACCCACAAATGTATGGCCAACTAATCTTTGACAAAGCAGGAAAGAATATCCAATGGAATAAAGACAGTGTCTTCAGCAAGTGGTGCTGGGAAAACTGGACAGCAACATGCAGAAGAATGAACCTGGACCACTTTCTTACACCATACACAAAAATAAACTCAAAATGGATGAAAGACCTCAATGTAAGACAGGAAGCCATCAAAATCCTCAAGGAGAAAGCAGGCAAAAACCTCTTTAATCTTGGCTGTAGCAACTTCTTACTCAACACATCTCTGGTGGCAAGTGAAACAAAAGCAACAATGAACTACTGGGACCTCTTCAAAATAAAAAGCTTCTGCACAGCAAAGGAAACAATCAGCAAAACTAAAAGGCAACTGACAGAATAGGAGAAGATATTTGCAAATGACACATCAGATAAAGGGTTAGTATCTAAAATCTATAAAGAACTTATCAAACTCAACACCCAAAAAACAAACAATCCAGTGAAGAAATGGGCAAAAGACATGAATAGACATGTCTCCAAAGAAGACATCCAGATGGCCAACTAACACATGAAAAAATGTTCCACATCACTCATCATCAGGGAAATATGAATCAAAACCACAATGAGATACCACCTTACACCTGTCAGAATGGCTAACATTAACAACTCAGGCAACAACAGATGTTGGTGAGGATGTGGAGAAAGAGGATCTCTTTTTCACTGCTGGTGGGAATGCAAGCTGGTGCAGCCACTCTGGAAAACAGTATGGAAGTTCCTCAAAAAACTAAAAATAGAACTACCCTGCAACCCAGCAATTGCACTACTAGGCATTTATGCAAGGATACAGGTGTGCCGTTTCGAAGGAGCACATGCACACCCATGTTTACAGCAGCACTATCAATAATAGCCAAAGTATGGAAAGAGCCCAAATGTCCATCAACAGATGAATGGATAAAGAAGATGTGGTATGTATATATACACTGGAGTATTACTCGGCAATCAAAAAGAATGAAATCTTGCCATTTGCAACTATGTGGATAGAACTAGAGGGTATTATGGTAAGCAAAATTAGCCAGTCAGAGAAAGGCAAATATCATATGACTTCATTCATATGAGGACTTTAAGAGACAACACAGATGAACATAAGGGAAGGGAAACAAAAATAATATAAAAACAAGAGTGGTACAAGACAGAAGAGACTCATAAATATGGAGAACAAACTGAGGGTTACTGGAGGGGTTGTGGGAGGGGGGATGGGCTAAATGGGTAAGGGGCACTAAGGAATCTACCCCTGAAATTATTGTTGCACTATATGCTAACTAATTTGGATGTAAATTTAAAAACATAAAAAAAAATTAAAAAAAAGAATAGTTCCAGAAAAAAAACTTATTATTACTGGTATTTCTTTCTTTTTAAGCTTATTTATTTATTTTGAGAGAGAGAGAGAGAGAGGTAGGGGAGGAGCAGAGAAAAAAGGAGGGGGATAGAGGGAGACAGAGAGAGAGAGAGAGAGAGAGGGAGAGAGAGGGAGAGAGAGGGGAGAGAGAGAGAGAGAGAGAGAGAGAGAGAGAGAGGAAATCCCAAGCAGGCTCTGCACTGTCAGACCAGAGCCCGATGCAGGGCTTGAACTCATGAATTGTTAGATGATGACCTGAGCTGAAACCAAGAGTTGAATGATTAACCAACTGAGCCACCCAGGCACTCTGTGTTGCAGGTATTTCTGTACAAGTTCTGATATGCATAACCAGACTGAAGGGCTTCCCAGTGTGAAGATGGGAGAGAGACAAAGAGACAGAAACAGACATTGGTTTTGATTGACTGATTCAGCCCACCATAATAACAGTGTCGAGGCTGAGAAATCCTGGACTAGACTATAAGCTAATGTGGTACTTCCCACATAAAAAACATCCATTGTGTAACTATTGAATGAATGGCTTAGCCAATTCTGTAAACACTGTCAAACAATCATTGCTATCCTCTGGGTTTTATCACTAGTTGTATTTCCCTGAACACTTAACCACTCTGGGGACCTGGTCACCTTATTTGTCACATATAAAAGAGGTAGATTCCACAACTTCAGGTTAAACATCCTGGAAAAAGTACAAGATGAAGTAGTTGATTACTTAATGCAAAAAAAACATGGTTGCTTCTCTGGAGTTGCTGTGTGTAAGCTTTTCCCAACAGAGCCACCATGAGAAATACCTCAGAGGGCTGGTCACTGTCGGTATGGCCCTGCCAACTGGCAAACAATCCCTGCTACAACAAGATAAATGTCAACACTTAGGAAGGTGGAGATTATAAGAAATATCTACTCTCACACTTTCAGTCAGTACTATCTTAGTTGCTCATTTGTCTTCTTAAGTTTGGGGTTTTTGATTCCAGTGGCAAAATCCCTTTCTCAAAATTCACATTAACTGATGAGAACAGTGAGAAGCTTAAAGGAAATAGAGAATCTTGAAGGTTGCTGCTTCTGAAAATGGTCTTGATAGTTACAGTGGAGGTTGGATGGTAGTGCCATCAGTTGGTTACTTTCAAGTCTCAAGGCTTAAGCCACATACTTAAGAACAAATCTGTTTTCATTCACAAAAATACATTTTTTAAAAATTTTACTGTACTGTGTAATTTCAGCATTCAGTGCTGTTTGTGCCTTAAGTTTAATTAGCTACAGATCACTGTTGCTTTATAATCAAGAAGTTCCTTTGTTATATAAAAAAACTATGAGAACATTTGGGAAATGCAGTCTGTGTAGTCTAGAGTCATATCATGTCTCAGTGAAGTTACCAACATTACCATTCCTATATAGCTCACTAATGTCTAAACTATGTTTACAATTACGCCAGTTAAGCAAGGACTGGTCACACCTAACTCTATTAAAACTGAAATATACTGAAAGACTATTTAGTAGAATACATTTAGACATTTCTTCCAAATGTCAGAGTAGAAAGAATGGATGAGTGAAGTCTTTATTTTCACTGAAATGCAACCATTCTAAAATTCAAAATTATCATTTTCAGACAATGCTTCTTTCTTATATTATCAAAAAATACCAGGAAAAAAAAAATAACTTTAGTTAATGAAATGTGCACTTAACTCCCAGGCATGAAGTGATTCACTATTCACTAACTATTCACTATTAGTTAACTAACTAATAGTTAACAAGGGTTTTTAATGACAATCTTAATCTAGTTTTAAGAGTTAAAACAATCAGGGGCACCTGGGTGGCTCAGTTGGTTGAGCATCCGACTTCAGCTCAGGTCATGATCTCACAGCTTGTGAGTTTGAGCCCCGCATCAGGCTCTGTGCAGACAACTCAGAGCCTGGAGCTGTTTCAGATTCTGTGTCTTCCTCTCTCTTTGCCCCTAACCCACTCACATTCTGTCTCTGTCTCTCTCAAAAATAAATAAACATTAAAAAAATAAAAATAAAGAGTTTAAAGGAATCAAGTTGTAAAAATGAACAATGCAGAAAAGCTAAAATAAATTTTCCCATCAACTGTGCATATTGCTTCACTTAAGAAACATGGTTATTTTGGGGGTGCCTGGGTGGCTCAGTTGGTTAAGTGTCCAACTTCGTTCAGCTCAGGCCATGATCTCGTGGTCCATGGGTTCAAGCCCTTCATCGGGCTCTGTGCTCACAGAGAAAAATTAATTATTACCAATAATTTGTATTATTCTTTTTTCAACTATTCATACACCAATTAGTGTAAATAAATACTTAAGAATTGTGATTTTCATAGATTTAAATAAATTTCCAAAGACTCTGATTTCTCAATGAAAGATAAATTTTATACTAAAGGATATATTAATTTTCTTTTCAGTTAACTAAATTGAATAGAATAATCATCTGTATTATTTGTCAATTATTTGTGATTCTAAGTTTTTCCTCACCTTCTTATCTATGGCCTATTGGTCATTCACTGTGGTCTATTTCAAGTAAGAGTAAAGGAAAGTTTTAGCCCAACTCAATCTATTTTGCATATTATTAACAATACTCTAAAATTAATGAGAAAGTTCATTTTAATACAAAGGCTAAGAATAGAGGTTAATTGTTCTTTCCTACAGTCCCAATATTCTCTCTCCACAGCATGCAGCCCAACTTCAATCACAGACTAGGAACATATGAATAAAATTAATTTACAGTAATATAAAGATGAAATTTAAAACACAAAAACTCAAAAGCCCTAATTCAACCCCTTAAATAAACACACACACACACACACACACACACACACACACACACACACCTTTAAATGTTTCTGTAAAGAGCAGTGTTGCTTGAATAAGGATTCTGTCATTTATCATAAAATGATTCCTCAACTCCCCATGGAAATCATATTATTCAAATGTTCCTGGCATTGTGGTGAACATATGATGAGCTACAGGAGGGAAATCTGAGACAAAGGAAATAACCTACAAGTTCTTTCAGTTGCTTTTAAAATACAAGTATGTCACATGGTGACCACCTGTTCTCCAACTCCAGTTGAGGAAAGAGAAGGAAATGGACTGAGTCTGAGATAGTTACGTTAGTCATAAAGAAGAATTCTTAAACTACTTAGCATACCTGGCTATGCTGGTAGACATGAGACAATAACAAATGTGACCAAATAAAGCAGAGAATTTCTTCCTGAAAGCTCAGTCACAGACAATTTATGGAAACCCAGAAATAAAATGTGTTTCTAACTGGAGACAGAAATCAACAGCTAACTTGACAGTACTTGGGAATTATGATGACTGACTAAGACCTGACATTTTAACACTTTTCTAGAAGTCACTAGAAGATCTTTCTCATGAATATAACATTCTTCATTTGGATCTAGACACATATCATACAGTCAGTTCCATTTATATTTATAAAGATGGCTTATTTTAATTATGCTTTCTAAATACAGGCCTAAAGATCAGATTTTACAGTGTGAATTAGAGATAAGCCTACAGCAATATCTTTTTAAACTTGAATCAATGTAACTGATTCATTAGCAAATACAATATTCAAGAAACAGACTGCTATTGGTTATAATTTGATACAGATAAAGAGCCACCAGTCAAAGCATCTGTTTTTAGAACATTCTACTCCCAGGGCACAGCTAGCTCGCCCCAACAGTGCTCATTCCAAAATACATAAAGTGAAAGGCTTATCTTTCAAGGTACTTAGGTTGTTGCAACTTGTCCAGTGTCTCTGCCCATATTATACAGGACTTTTGCTTCAGGATATTTTACCATATATTTTTCCTTTTAGTGCTTTCCTCTAGGGAATCATCTAAGAAAGGATACCCTTCCCACCAAATATCCTGGTTTATTCAATGAATACTAAGTACTCAGGATACTAAAGCCCATATACCAACAAGATATACTGCCTATTCTGGAGGCCCTCATAGTCTAGTGGAGGAGATCTCTTGATTTACATGGGCCAAAACCAAAAAAGCAATTTGAGAGATAAATCATGGCTGTCAATACTCATACACCTTCAAAAATTTTAGATCCTAGACCGTATACTTCATGTTTACATTATTCAGAGATATTTTACTGGGCATTAAGTTGAGGGACAGAGAAAGATAAGACTTATTTTAAAGAAGACTCCTCTGGTAGCAAAATGAAGGAAGCATTTGAGAGAGGAGGTACAGGCAAGAGACAATTGGGGTCTGAAATAACACAATACAGGCATAAGTGCAAGGTACCAATTCAATAAATCTCTCATGACTTGCTAGTTTTATGAATATAAGGGGTGATTTCAGGCATAAAAAATGACAGAGGTTTCTAGGTAGAAAAAAACAGGACTTTTAAAGGTTATTCCATGAACTGAGATCAGGAAACCTGCCATTCTTTCAGATTCCTCCTTTTCCTTAAACATCTTCATCCATGGGTCCTACCTATGATTTTTATCTCCAAATACAGAAGTAGAAGAAAGTTTAGAAATATATTTCAAAATCACTGCAATAACTTAGGACTTTGATGTCTCCTAGCTCAACTAATTAATACCTACCTGGTCTTCCTGCAGGTGTTGGTCCTTCCTCTGTTATCCATATTTTAGTTTGAATATTTAATCTAAAATACAGTTCTTTTTATCATGTTCCCCTAGGTAAATGGTTCTCCAAAGCTGAAGAAGAAAGCCCAAACCTCTTAGCAAAGCAAACAAGGCCTTTGAGAATGTAGCACTTCCATCTGTCTTTGGTCTTATCTCCAACACTTCCAACTTCCTATCTTATGCTCCAGTAATACCAACATTCCTGAAGTTCTTCCCACATACCACTATAATCTCTTGCTTGCCTTGCCTATGCTCTTTGTTCTGACAGAAGGGCCCTTCTTCCTCTGGCTAACTTTTACTTATCCATCAAGACACCTCAACTATCACCTTTTTCAGAGACTGGACTTCCACTTAGATCAAGTGCCCTTTCATGTCTTCAAAGCACTTTGCATCTACATATACCTCTAACTCAGCATTTATCATGGCACATACATAAACAGTCTCTATTTTACCCATCAACAGTTGCTGACTTTTAGTTATTTCCTATGGCTTACTCACCTGTGTACCTCAGGGTCTAAGAAAAATCCATACCTGCCATGGAGAAGGTTAATAAATATTTGTAGACCTAATGATATGAAGACAATATATAAATAGGAGAAACTGAGAGAGGAGGGGGAGGAGAGACACACAAACAGGAGAATAAAAGAAACTTGCTATGGGCTATACAGACTTGTTCCTGATTCATCTGTGAATAAAAGCCCTATGAAACATTTTCTTGGAATTACAATTAAGCCATGTGTTTGATAATGCTTCCTTTTGTGGGGGTTGAGAATTGTGATACTGTCTTACAATAATAAATATAGATTTGGTCTCCATCCTGATTTCTGGCACAGAGCTCCTAAAACTACCTTGAAATTTCCTAAGAATGCTAAGTATGTCTTGATATTTATAACAAGCCCACTTCAAACATACCTGAGTTTATGTTAGTAGGGCAACTTTTGCAAAGCCCCTTATGATGAGGACTGGTTGCCAGTGGAGCCACCCATGCGATTGTAGGGCTGAAATTTTCAGTCCTACCCTTCTCCTTCTTCAGTCCTTACAGGGAGGGGATAAGGTCTAGAAACTGAATTAAATAGCCAATGATTCAATCAATCATTCCTATGTAATGCAGCCTCCATAAAACCACAAAAAGATGAAGTTTGGAGAGCTTCCACACTGATGAACACATAGAGGTTCTGGGAGAGTATGTTAGCTCCATATTCATTCCCACATTCCTTGCCCTATGCATCCCTTTCATGTGGCTGTTCCCGAGTTAACCCCTTTTATAGTAAACTGGTGATCTAGTAAGTAAAATGTTTTTCTGAGTTCTGTGTGCTACTCTAGCAAATTAATCAAACCCAAAGCAGGGGTCATGAGAAGCTTCCATCTATAACCAGTGGGTCATAAGTACAGGTTTGACAACCTGGACTTGTGATTGGCATCTGAAAGCAGGGGTATGGGGGTCAGGTGTGTAGGACTGCATGCTTAATCTATGGGATCTCATACTATTCTACAGGTAGTATCAGAATTAACTGCTTGGAGGTGTGTAAAAAAATAAATGTCAGCAAGAGTGCTATCTGTTCTCATTTGTCTCACATGCCTCAGAATTGGCTACCTGATTTCTTGTCATTAAAGATTCTGTAAGACTCTACAGGAAATCAATTCAATGTAACATAACTAATGCACTTGGCTCCCTAAATTCTCTTGCTGCAACTGAGTTGATGAAATCAGAGGACCTGATCTTGGACTGTTTACCTTGATTTATGCCATGTCAGGCATGAGGAGAAAATGGTTGTTTACTTTCCCAAAGCTACTGCCACAGGGCATAGCAGAAGAGGAGAAAGTCTTTGGAATCTATCAGAATCCACATCAAATTCCATCATTTAATAAACTCTGCTTCATCTGTATATGATCAAACCAGGTCATCTTTGAACACTGCCAGATCTAATGTTGCAACTGGGTATATGACACATACCCAGTAAGGAAAGGAAAGTTTTCTGAGGCAAGCCACTTGTGCACCCATATCTCAGGCTCATGGTCAGGGAGGACCAGATAGGGAGAAATGGTTGGATTTGAATCTGCAAGGACACTTACACAAATTATATGCAACCCAAAGATTTCCAATTTTTCACTGCTATACAGCGTCCCAGGTTCTCTATCTACCTTGGCATTTCCAAGACTCACTGCTTTTAGCATTCTAACTGGTGTGTGGCTTTCCAGTACAACTCAGCTCTCTTTGTACCTAAGAAAACTCCATATCTCTCCTGAATCCAGAAATTCCTTTGTTTGATTATTAGTTCTCTGGAGAACAATGCCCAGGAAGGATTTAGAAATATCCTGAAATATTAATGATACATTTCCCTATAGTAAAGTCATAACAGAAAAGAAATTGAGAGAGATGGGAAGGGAAAAAGAACCTGAATTAAATAGCAGACAAAGTGCTATAATTCTGTTTTGTTTCACTAATGACACTTTCATTTTTGTGACTTCATCATCAAATGACTCCATTTTGGCTTCTATGTAACATATTAGAACCAATTTGCTAGCAAGGAGCAAATGATTCCTTTCAAGATCTTTTGAGTGTATTAGACTTATAATAAGATTATTTACAAAAATAAATTCCTAGCTTCTAACGTAGCTGAAACTGAAAATAAATAGAAGAGTAAAAGAAAGAATGCTACCCAAAGCCTTTGGCACATTAGAGCAAAAAGATGATGCGGCTTATGCTAAACCACCACCACACATAACAAAAACCTTAGTGCTTTTAAAAGAAGTTTTAAGTTTTAATTACTACCATTATAAATCTTGCTGAAATAACCTGAAAAATATACAGTAACTAAAGAAAACCAAATGATACCAATCCCAAATTAGTAGGTTTTATGTTATGATCAAGACAATAAACAACTGTACATTGTATCCTATAATGAGGATATAATGGGAAACCACATATATGGCATGACTACAGGATATAAGTGAAAGGAATCAAAGTGGGAGAAATAGCCACTATCTGAGTTCTCATTCTAATTCTGCTTAATGTTGGGGCACCTGGGTGGCTCAGTCAGTTCAGCATATGACTTTGGCTCAGGTTATGATCTCGTGGTTCATGATTTCGAGCCCCATGTCAGGCTTTGCACTGACAGCACTGTCTCCCTCTCCTTCTGCCCCTCCCCCACTCATGCGCACTCTCTCTCTCCCTCTTTCTCAAAAATAAATAAATATTAAGTGATTATTATAATTATGCTTGTTAATGTTGCTCATAAGATGGATTTTAAGGGTGAAAAATTGCACAGATTGTTGTCATAAGTGTTAACTTACCAGCATCAAAATGTTCAATATTGTCCAGACATGAAAAACTACTCCTGGTATTATTTCTAAAAAATATATGGCAGCCTGAGAACCACACTCACCTCTGGAGTTATTCAAAAGACTCTTACCATCCTTCTTCTAGACCCCAATGATTAAACCTATCCCCTTTTCTGGACATACTGTTTTTATTAACATTCTTCTCTATGCAGTTTCCTAAATCAAGCATATAGCACCTTGAGTCTTTGGAATTTTGCTATTTATGAGCAAACAGATATGATATGTCAATACTAATATACTGTGCTACTCTGTGCCAGGCACTGGGGATATATAAATGAATAAAGAATCTGTCTTCCAAGGGCTCAGTGGTGAGTTGAAGATAGACATGTAAAAAGATAAATTAGAGCCAACCTCAGAGGCTGTATGCTGAGCAGGACAAGGGTTCAGTGACTGCTAAAGCCCACAGATCCTAGGATAAGAGATCTTGTAATTTGAGCCCAAAAGATTTTTGTTATAGATTTTAATCCTTCTGCCAAATGACTTTTTCACCTGAAAACAGAAATGAGGACAGAAAGGAAATTGTAAAAAATGAAGATCTGAAGGATGCATAAAGAAGCTAGAAGAAAGGACGAAGAGGTGATTATCAACAGTTAAGAAAGGAAGAGAGGAAAAAGCTACTATAATATAGATCTAGCAGGATGAAAGGAATTAAAACCAACCAGAATTCACCAGCTCAAAGCCTGACAGAAATATAAGTGGCAAAGTAGATGGGGAACTGAGGGTGGAAGATGGGAATCACCCAAAAAGGAATGGTGACACCAGTCTGTGATCTTGTGGCCAAGAAGAAACCCATAGCAATGCTGATAAGCACTTATTATCTTTTTTCTTTTTCTTTTTAATGGAGGGAAGAAAAGCATCTGGTGAAGTTTTTTATTTATTTTTGAGAGAGAGAGAGAAAGAGAGCAGGGAAGGGGCAGAGAGAGAGACACACACACAGAATCCAAAGCAGTCTCCAGGCTCTGACCTGTCAGCACAGAGCCCGATGTGGAGCTTGAACCCATGAACCATGAGATCATGACCTGAGCTGAAGTTGCACTCTTAACTGACTGAGCCACCCAGGTGCCCCAGCACGTACTATCTTTTCCCAAAATAAAAAAGAAAAGAATATCCTTCTCTGAAGGAGTTTACAATTACAATCCAGTCAGATGAGATGGTGGTATAGTAAAAGAAGTTCATGTATGTGCAGAATTGACAGGTAAGCACAGAAGGGGAAAATATATGCTTTCACAGTCCTCTCCTGGGTCACAACTCTCTGAAGTTATTCACATACTTCAAAACCCAGGGATAATTTCCAAAATAGAGATGGCCACATTCATTAGAGCTGTGGATCACAAAGAAGTGACACAGAGAGATGCCTTCCAAAACTTATTGTGCTTTTGAATCAAAAAGAGATCTTGTTAAAATGAAAATACTAATTGAACAAATATGGAGTAGAACCAAAGATTCTGCATTTCTAATAAACTCCTAGTCAACACCGCTAAACTAAATTTTGAATGATAAGGATACGGAGAACACTCTCTCTCTTCCTACTATATGGAAAATTGATGTGGGGCAGAGAGAATCAGTCAGGTTCTATAAATATAATGCAAAGGAGACAGTTTAAAAATTTTCTTTTAATGTTTATTCATTTTTGAGAGAGAGAGACAGACAGACAGACAGCGCATGAGTGGGGTGAGGCAGAGAGAGGGGAGACACAGAATCTGAAGCAGGCTACAGGCTCTGAGCTGTCAGCGCAGAGCCCAACATGGGGCTCGAACACATGAACCACGAGATCATGACCTGGCCAAAGCTGGATGCTTAACTGACTGAGCCACCCAGGCACCCCCAAAGGAGATAGTTTAAAAGTGAGGCCAAGGACAACTGACAAATGAACAAATGCTCAACATCACTCATCATCAGGGAAATACAAATCAAAACCACAATGAGATACACTTTACACCTGTCAGAATGGCTAACATTAACTCAGGCAACAGCAGATGTTGGTGAGGATGCAGAGAAAGAGGATCTCTTTTGCACTGCTGGTGGGAATGCAAGCTGGTGCAGCCACTATGGAAAACAGTATGGAAGTTCCTAAAAATCTTAAAAATAGGACTACCCTACAACCTAGCAATTGCACTACTAGGTATTTATCCAAGGGATACAAGTGTGCTGTTTCAAAGGAGCACATGCACTCCCATGTTTATAGCAGCACTATCAACAATAGCCAAAGTCTGGAAAGAGCCCAAATGTCCATCGACAGATGAATGGATAAAGAAGATGTGGTGTGTATATATACAATGGAGTATTATTCGGCAATCAAAAAGAATGAAATCTTGCCATTTGTAACTACATGGTGGAACTGGAGGGTTTTATGCTAAGTGAAATTAGCCAGTCAGAGAAAGGCAAATATCATATGACTTCACTCATATGAGGACCTTAAGATACAAAACAGATGAACATAAGGGATGCAAAAATAATATAAAAATAATATAAAAAATAATATAAAAACAGGGAAGGGGACAAAACATAAGAGACTCTTAAGTATAGAGAACAAACTGAGGGTTGCCGGAGGGCTTGTGGGAGGGGGGATGGGATAAATGGGTAAGGGGCATTAATGAATCCAGTTCTGAAATCAATGGTAACTAACTTGGATGTAACTAAGTAAGTAAATAAATAAATAATTTTTAAACATGGAAAAGAAAAAGTGAGGCCAAGGAAAAGATACAATTAGTCCAGTGCTGGAATAGAATTATTTGACATTTTTTAAGAAGCAATTTTATACTAAGCACCTCCATACATATATTAACTCTCACAAATCCTAGGAAGAACTAGGTATCACCTTTTACTGGCATCAAAGTTAATGAATTGTCCTGAAGTCATCAAGTTCACACATGACACTGCCAGGAATCAAAACCCAAGTCTATTTGACTCAAAAACCTATGCTTTTTCCTCCAAAAAGAAAAAAGAAAGAAAGAAAGAAAGAAAGAAAGAAAGAAAGAAATCCTCTGAAAATACAGAATACAACCAAACCTCATGTAGGAATTTTAAAGAGAAGCCATGAGAAGCTACATCTTTCTTTTCTAAATATTAAGTGCTACCTGGTAATTAAGAGATTTCATCCTAAAATTCTAATGTATAGAATAGCCTTCTATGAGTATTATAGTAAAGACTCATAATACATATGAATTTGCTTCCCAAAGGAGTCTTGTTTTTCAAGGAATTAATCAAAATCAAAATTTCCCAAAGGCTAAGTAAACAACATAACAGACCAGAAAATACACTTAGAAAAATTTTTAAATATCAATGCATTTGAGCTTAGTTTTCAAAAGGGAATACTGTTCTTTTAGATTTTAGTCCATGGCACATCAAGAAAAACTAAACTACCACTTAGCACTCCAATTCTAATGGTAAAAAATTTAAGAATTTGGCTTAAAGAGACAAAGCATCTCACAATGAGCTCACCAGAATTACCAGCTGGGACCAGTAAACCACATTTACCAAATAAGGCAAGTTTTTTCAATGCCTGAAATCTTTCTACAGTGAGCTCACTTCACTTCTCACTGGGTTTCTACAATAATTGTAGAGGTCATCTCTCCAACTCAGAGTCAGTAAATCACCAGGGTCTCAATGCAAGCGTAGGCTGCACAGTCTCTGGAGAACATTCAGTTTGGCTTCATGTTATTACTGACTGGATACAGAAGAGAAAGACACAAAATCTACTATAAAAGCAGAACAGTAAGAAGCTGTATTAAGCAAAACCTATTGATAAAGGCAGTGAGAGCTGTTTATTATTGTGAATAAAATAGACATTACCCTACTATTCTCAATATATGTGTCCAGTTGCAAACATGCTCGTTATTTAGTGCCAAGTCTTTACAAACGTATTCACAAATTTCAATAATTTTGGTTACCAAATGAGTCACCTTATCATATAATCCCGAAGTACCAAAATAATCTTTTCCATTACTAATGGCTGCTTTTGTATAGTATAGAAATGGCACACACAAAAACAAAAGTTACATCTATGATGAGATTTACCACAGTCTTACTTAGAATAACACTGTTGGGAGGAGGGTTCTCTATATATTTAGCAGTTCCAGTTGCGATGTGAAACCTCAACAAAAGCAAGCAATGGTAAAGTGGTTTTTACTTGGCCATCTCTTAACTATTTAAATATATTCTACTTCAGAGGTAAAAAGGATTCTTTATCTTCTTCTAAATTGCCATATGCAAAAAACCATAGCTCTAAATTGAGACTATATATTTGGCATCAAAGATGAAAGATTACCAGTAAGATAAAATATACTAGAAATAAAAAATCTTGGTGTTTATGTTGCAAACATGACTTTTCACCACTAATCTGTTCAAAGTCACACTCAATTTTATCTTAGTATAAATTCTGTGGTTTTCTAACTTAGGAAGCAAAGTCATCAACTTCACTTTATTAAGTCTGACACCAGAGAAGGTCCACATTTGTATGAAGACCTAAAAGACTGCAGCAGTTAATACTGAAATTTGTTTCAAGACTTACACTGGGCATTTTAAATTTCTTTCTGCAAGGGAGCAAACGGTAAATATATTATGCTTTGTGCGTCACATGGTCTCTAAGAAACTGCTACACAATTCAGTTGTTACAAGATTAGAGTTGCCATAGGAAAAAAAAACAAGATAGTAGATTAAGATGGCGGCTCACCATCGTCCTGCTGATCACTTAGATTCCACCCACATCTGCCTGAATAACCCACAAAACCGCCAGAAGATTAGCAAAATGGACTCTCCGGAGCCAAGCATAGACAAGAGGCCCATGGAAGCGGGTAGGAAGGGCGAAGAGGGGGTGCGTGCTACACAGACTGGCGGGAGGGAGCTGGGGCGGTGGAGGGGCAGCCCGCCTGGCAGGCAGAGCCCCCAAGTATGGCTTGCAAAAGCAGAGGGGCCGGACTCAGTGAGTTCTGACAGCCAGCGGGACTTAAGATCTGGAATGTTAAAGGTTAACAGCTCTGCTCTCGGAGAACAGGGAGGGAGGGAGGACACTGGGAGGGAGAGTTGTTGAGCCCCTGAAGACAGAGCTCAGCTTCGAGGGGTAACAAGGCACTGGCAAGTGCCATTTCCGTCCCTATCCCCCAGCCGAAATTCCAACAGGAACCAGTTCCCATCACCGAACTTGCTTGCACCTTGCAAACGCCCAACGCTGTGCTTCTGGGGACCCATTCCTCCGACCAGTCAGCCTCCCTCCTGGAGCTAGAGGGCCCCTCCCACAGGGACCACCGAAGGCAAAGCTAGCTAAGCCTGCCCCTCTGCTCCTATACACCTTGCATATCCACCCCAGCTAATACACCAGATACCATGGAAGCAGCAGTGTGCAAGTAGCCCAGACAGGGGCCACGCCACCCCACAGTGAATCCCGACCCTAGGAGAGGGGAAGATAAGGTACACACCAGTCTGACTGTGGCCCCAGCGGTGGGCTGGGGGCAGACATCTGGTCAGACTGTGGCCCTGCCCACCAACACAAGTTTGTCGGAACAGCACAGGGGAAGTGCCCTGCAGATTAGAGCCACCGCAGGGACTACCCAAAATGACAAAATGGAAGAATTCTCCTCAAAAGAAACTCCAAGAAGTAGTGACAGCTAACGAATTGACCAAAAATGATTTAAGCAATATAATGGAACAAGAATTTAGAATAATAGTCATAAAATTAATCGCTGGGCTTGAAAAAAAGCATAGAGAACAACAGAGAATCTATTGCTACAGAGATCAAGGGACTAAGAAATAGTCATGAGGAGCTAAAAAATGCTATAAATGAGATGCAAAATAAAATGGAGGTGGCCATAGCATGAATTGAAGAAGCAGAGGAGGTAATAGGTGAATTAGAAGATAAAATTGCAGAAAAGAGGAAGCTGAGAAAAAGATTAAAAAAATCCAGGAGTATGAGGGGAGAATTAGAGAACTAAGTGATACAATCATATGGAACAATATACTTATCATATGAATTCCAGAAAAAGAAGACAGAGAGAAAGGGGCTGAAGGTGTACTTGAACAAATCATAGCTGAGAACTTCCCTGATCTGGGGAAGGAAAAAGGCATTGAAATCTAAGAGGCACACAGAACTCCCTTCAGACGTAACTTGACTCTATCTTCTTCAAGACTTGTCATAGTGAACCTGGCAAAATACAAGGATAAAGAGAAAATTCTGAAAGCATCGAGGGATAAAATGCCCTAACATATAAAGGGAGACCTATAGACTTGTGACTGATCTCTCTTCTGGAACTTGGCAGGCCAGAAAGGAATGGCAGGAGATCTTCAATGTGTTGAACAGAAAAAATATGCAGCTGAGAATGAATCTTTTATCCAGCAAGTCTGTCATTCAGAATAGAAGGAGAGATAAAGGTCTTCCCAAACAAAAACTGAAGGAATTCATCACCACTAAACCAGCACTACAAGAGATCCTAAGGGGGATTCTGTGAGTGAAATGTTGCAAGGACCTGAGTACCAGAGACATCACTACAAGCATGAAATCTACAGACATCACAATGACTCTAAACCCATATCTTTCAATAATAACATGGAATGTAAATGGACTAAATGCTCCAACCAAAAGACATAGGGTATCAGAATGGATAAAAAAACAAGACCCATCTATTTGCTGTCTACAAAAGACTCATTTTAGACCTGAGGACACCTTCAGGTGGAAAGTGAGGGGATGGAGAACTATCTATCATGTTACTGGAAATCAAAAGAAAGCTGGAGTAGTCATACTTATATCAGGCAAACTAGACTTTAAATTAAAGGCTGTAACAAGAGATGAAGAAGGGCATTATATAATAATTACAGGGTCTATCCATCAGGAAGAGCTAACAATTATAAATGTCTATGCGCTGAATACGGGAGCCTCCAAATATATAAAACAATCACAAACATAAGGAACCCTATTGATAGGAATGTGGTAGTTGCAGGGGATTTTAACTTTGACTTAACTTACCCCACTTACAACAATGGATACATCATCTAGACACAGGATCAATAAAGAAACAAGGGCCCTGAATGATACATTGGATCAGATGGACTTGACAGATGTATTTAGAACTCTGCATCCCAAAGCAACAGAATACACTTTCTTCTCGAGTGCACATGGAACATTCTGCAAGATAGATCGCATACTGGGTCACAAAACAGCCCTTCATAACTATAAAAGAATTGAGATAATGCCATGCACACTTTCAGACCACAGTGCTATGAAGCTTGAAATCAACCACAGGAAAAAGGCTGGAAAACCTCCAAAAGCATGGAGGTTAAAGACACCCTATTAAAGAATGAGTGGGTGAACCAGGCAATTAGAGAAGAAATTAAAAAATATATGGAAACAAATGAAAATGAAAATACAACAATCCAAACATTGGGATGCAGTGAAGGCAGTCTTAGGAGGAAAATACATTGCAATCCAGGCCTATCTCAAGGAACAAGAAAAACCCCAAATACAAAATCTAACAGCACACCTAAAGGAACTAGAAGCAGAACAGCACAGACACCCCAACCCCAGCAGTCGAAGAGAAATAATAAAGATCAGAGCAGAAATAAACACTATAGAGTAGAAAAAAAACTGTGGAGCAGATCATTGAAACCAAGAGTTGGTTTTTTGAAAAAATAAACAAAATTGATAAACCTCTGGCCAGGCTTCTCAAAAAGAAAAGGGAGATAATCCAAATAGATAAAATCATGAATGAAAATGCAATTATTACGACCAACCCCTCAGAAATATGAGCAATTATCAAGGAATACTATGAAAAATTATATGCCAACAAACTGGACAACCTGGAAGAAATGGACAAATTCCTAAGCACCCACACACTTCCAAAACTCAAATAGGAAGAAATAGAAAACTTGAACAGACCCATAACCAGTGAAGAAATTGAATCAGTTATCAAAAATCTCCCAACAAATAAGAATCCAGGACCACATGGCTTCCCTGGGGATTCTACCAGACATGTAAAGCAGACATAATACCTATCCTTCTCAAGCTGTTCCAAAACATAGAAAGGGAAGGAAAACTTCCAGACTCATTCTATGAAGCCAGCATTACTTTGATTCCCAAACCAGACAACGACCCAGCAAAAAAAGAGAACTAAAGGCCAGTATCACTGATGAATACGGATGCAAAAATTCTCAACAAGATACTAGCGAACTGAATTCAGCAGCATATAAAAAGAATTATTCACCATGATCAAGTGGGATTAATTCCTGGGCTGCAGGGCTGGTTCAACATTTGTAAATCAATCAATGTGGTAGATCACATTAATAAAAGAAAAGAACCATATGATTCTGCCAATCAATGCAGAAAAAGCATTTGACAAAATTCAGCATTCTTTCTTAATAAAAATCCTCGAGAAAGTCAGGATAGAAGGAACACACTTAAACATCATAAAAGCCATTTATGAAAAGCCCACAGCTAATATCATCCTCCATGGGGAAAAACTGAGGGCTTTCCCCCTGAGATCAGGAACACGACAGGGATGTCCACTCTCACCGCTGTTGTTTAACATAGTGTTGGAAGTGCTAGCATCAGCAATCAGACAACAAAAGGAGATCAAAGGCATCAAAATTGGCAAAGATGAAAGCAAGCTTTCACCTTTTGCAGATGACATGATACTATACATGAAAAACACAACAGACTCCACCAAAAGTCTGCTAGAACTGACACATGAATTCAGCAGAGTCACAGGATACAAAATTAATGTACAGAAATCAGTTGCATTCTTATACACTAATAATGAAGCAACAGAAAAATAAAGAAACTGGTCCCATTCACAGTTGCACGAAGAATCATAAAATACCTAGAAATAAACCTAACCACAGATGTAAGAGATCTGTATGCTGAAAACTATACAAATCTTATGAAGGAAATTGAAGAAGACACAAAGAAATGGAAAAACATTCGGTGCTCATGGATTGGAAGAATAAATATTGTTAAAATGTCAATACTCCCCAAGCAGTTTACATATTCAATGCAATCCCAATCAAAATTGCACCAGCATTCTTCTTGAAGCTAGAACAAGCAATCCTAAAATTTGTACTGGACCCCAAAAGAGCCTGAATAGCCAAGGTACTATTGAAGACGAGAACCAAAGCGGGAGACATCACAATCCCAGACTTTAGCCTCTAGTACAAAGCTGTAATCATCAAGACAGCATGGTATTGGCACAAAAACAGACACATAGACCAACGGAATAGAATAGAGACTCCAGAATTGGACCCACAAACGTATGGCCAACTAATCTTTGACAAAGCAGGAAAGAATATTCAATGGAGAAAAGACAGTCCTTTTTAAAAAAAATTTTTTTTAATGTTTATTCATTTTTGAGAGACAGAGCATGAGTGGGGAAGGGGCAGAGAGAGGGAGACACAGAATCCGAAACAGGCTCCAGGCTCTGAGCTGTCAGCACAGGGCTCGAACTCACAAACTGTGAGATCCTGACCTGAGCTGAAGTCAGATGCTCAACTGACTGATCCATCCAGGCACCCCAGAAAGACAGTCTCTTTAACAAATGGTGTTGGGAGAACTGGACAGCAACATGCGGACGAATTAAACTAGACCACTTTCTTACACCATTCACAAAAATAAACTCAAAATGGATAAAGGACCTGAATGTGAGACAGGAAACCATCAAAACCCTAGAGGAGAAAGCAGGAAAAGACCTCTCTGACCTCAGCTGCAGCAATTTCTTACTTGACACATCTCCAAAGGCAAGGGAATTAAAGGCAAAAATGAACTATTGGGACCTCATGAAGATAAAAAGCTTCTGCACTGCAAAGGAAACAATCCACAAAACTAAAAGGCAACTGATGGAATGGGAAAAGATATTTGCAAATGACATATCAGACAAAGGGCCAGTATCCAAAATCTATAAAGAGCTCACCAAACTCCACACCCGAAAAACAAATAATCCAGTGAAGAAATGGGCAGAAAACATGAATAGACACTTCTCTAAAGGAGACATCCAGATGGCCAACAGGCACATGAAAAGATGCTCAGTGTTGCTCCTCATCAGGGAAATACAAATCAAAACCACACTGAGATACCACCTCACGCCAGTCAGAGTGTCTAAAATGTCTAAACAAATCAGGAGACTCTAGATGCTGGCGAGGATGTGGAGAAATGGGAACCCTCTTGCACTGTTGATGGGAATGCAAACTGGTGCAGCTGCTCTGGAAAACAATGTGGAGGTTCCTCGAAAAATTAAAAATAGATCTACCCTACACCCAGCAATAGCACTGTTAGGAATTTACCCAAGGAATACAGGAATGCTGATACATAGGGGCATTTTTACCCCAATGTTTATAGCAGCCCTTTCAACAATAGCCAAATTATGGAAAGAGCCTAAATGTCCCTCAACCGATGAATGGATAAGGAAATTGTGGTTTACATACACAATGGAATACTACGTGGCAATGAGAAAGAATGAAATATGGCCTTTTGTAGCAATGTGGATGGAACTGGAGAGTGTTATGCTAAGTAAAATAAGTCATACAGAGAAAGACAGATACCATATATTTTCACTCTTATGTGGATGCTGAGAAACTTAACAGAAGACCATGAGGGAGGGGAAGAAAAAAAAAGAGAGGGAGAGAGCCAAATCATAAGACACTCTTAAAAACTAAGAATAAACTGACGGTTGATGGGAGTTGGGAGTGTGGTGGGTGATAGGCATTGAGGAGGGCACCTGTTGGGGTGAGCACTGGTTGTTGTATGGAAACCAATTTGACAATGAATTTCATATTTAAAAAAAATTTTTAAAAAGAAAACACAAACAAATGAGCAATGCTGCCTTCTAATAAAACTTTATGAGCACTGAAATCTTATTTTCACATAATTTTCACATCACAACATACTGTTTTTTTAATTTTTTAAAAACTATTTAAAAATGTAGAAACCACACATATTCGTAGTTTAAGGTCCACACAAAAACAGGCAGTAAGCCAGATTTGGCCTACAGTTTATCCATCTTGGCCTTAAAACAGAAATTAATACTTTAAACACAGAAAAGGAAACAAAGGTCACCCTTAAACTCTTCACGGTGGAAAATCATCCTGAGGTAGAAGAGGATAGAGTCACGTGTGTCCTTTAATGAGATACTTGCTCTGCACTGGAACTGGTAAAAATATCACATAGGATGGTGGGATCAGTCTCTCCTGGGCCATCATTCCTTTGGGAATTTGGTAACAGCTGAATTCACAGATGGGAACATCAGCCTCTCATACCCAAAGGAAAGGACAGAAAAAAGTTTTAAAAAGGAAAGATGTGGTAGACTGGAGAAATGTACTGACTTAGAAGAAAAGCATTAGAATAGCAGGAGCTGCTAAATCAGAGAATAAGAAAAAAAAAAAAAAAAAGCAGTGGCCTATGGAAACTTCAGGGCTAACAAAGAGGATCATCTTTGAACTACTTGAGAAGGGGAGAGGATTATTCTAGGGGTTTGTAGCTTACTGCAAAGACCTTTATATGACATAGGCCAAAGGTTCCCCTCCTGCTGGTGTGGTTTTGCCGCTACCAGGCCTGTGTGGCTGGCAGGTACACAGAAATGACTGGATTTCCTAATGGCAGAAAAAGATTTCATAAACATTCTAATGCAAAGATTGATGAATCAGTGGCTGGCAGTTGGTCTCTCAGACTCCATCCAGCCTTACACCTTGCTCATAAGTTATCTTCTTAAAATGTAGACTAAGACTCTGCCCATATGAGTATCATGTCTGCCATATGAGTAGAAGATTAAAGTATCATGGTTAGGAGCATGTACCTTAGAGCCAAACTACCTGGGTTCAATCCTGTGCTTTGTCATTTACCAGCTGCCTAATCATTAACAAATTACATTATTCTCTCTGTGGCTCAAGTTTACTCACTAGTAAGAAGAGGATGAAAATAATAGCTCCTACCTCATAGAGTTGTTGTAAAGATGAAATAAATATTATGTGAGCTGCCTAGAATACATCTCACATGTATGATCATTATCTATTATATCTTGTTCATCATCATGATTATTAACAAAAAAAAAAAAAGTCACTGGTGCAGCACAAAACTCTCCATTATTCTGCGTTGACTGAGCATTTCTTGCCTCATTTCTCACTAATTTGCCTTCACTTTCCACTTACATTTGCATGCTAAGCAATGACCCAATATTTATTCATAGTATGGGTTATGACATTGGTGGGTTACATAACCAGTCTCATGAGTTATAGCCAGCACTTGTTTGAAATGAAAAAGATTAGAGTAGAATACAACTGAAAATACCAGAGTATATATGTGGTAATAGAAGTATGTTAGCATTATGTATTCATTGAATTCTGATGTATAATGCATGTCTTAATGTGGTTCATGTTAGGGAGGAAAAAAAGGTGAAAAGCAACAGCTCTAATCACACCAGAATATATCAAGTTTCCAAACCATTTTCTAAAGCCATCACAATTTTTTTTACACCATTATGACTCTTCTCTTTTGCCTGTGATGCTGTTTAT
Source organism: Panthera uncia (assembly GCF_023721935.1). Lineage (NCBI taxonomy): Eukaryota > Metazoa > Chordata > Mammalia > Carnivora > Felidae > Panthera > Panthera uncia. The sequence goes on along the minus strand of NC_064808.1, from coordinate 79,211,058 downwards.
CCCTTGCACTAACTGGAAAGTTTCTGCTAGCCATTACATTGCACCTGCTGATACCAGAATATCACAAAAGTCTTGGCCATCCTCCCCCTGGTTAAAAGAATGAATTGTTCCTTCCATTGTGCATGTAAATACTGTGGGCATATTTCAGATACATCATTAATTCCATTTCATCATAATTATTTGTTTTTCTGTGGCTTCTTTTGCTATACTGTTAGCTCCATGAAGGCAAGCACCATAGTTTATTTTTGTGTCCCTTGACTTCACATCATCCTGACAAAGCAGATCAACACTGACCAATTGAATGTTGTTTTTTTTATCAATGACTTAAGATGGATGATGGGATGCTAATCCACTTTCTAATGACTCAGAGCAGGGCACAGAGGATTAAGCAGCAGAGGAGAGCCTGTTATTAGATGATAAAATATAGATGCCAAAATATCTTATTACTTTGGAATGAAGTAAATGAAACACAGCAAAAGTCTCACCATCAAACCCACAGTCAACTGGGTCAGTATGGAATCAAAGTGCTCTACCTTAATTCCTGCTGAGATTTGATTTTGATCTGAATAAACAGTGTGACATGAACAACGAAAACTTAAGTGATTTTATAGGTCTCTATTGATATTTTAAAAATTTTTATTGTTATAATAACCAGATACTCTTTGGGGCTTCGAGTTCAGTTTTCACTGCTAAATTTTAGCACGAACACTTAAAAACTAAAGCTGTTAACAGAAAACAAGAGTTTGATAAGTTGAAACAATGTCGTATTAAGAATAACTGTATGTATAATAGGAATGTTCAGCAAATGCAGATATTTCCTGACAATGACACTAGCAACTTTGAGATACTCAGTACATGTTTGTTTTGTTTTGTTTTGTTTGCTTGACTAGATATGAAAATGTTCTGTATTTCAGATGTAACACAAGGTTTAATTAATTTTGTAGGGAAAGTAGTCTGAAGTTCTTCATAATTTAATTTTTAAATCTATTAAAGTTTCCTAAATATTAACTCACTGATTTATAGTCTTTAGAGGGTTTCCAATTACTCAATGCATATTATAAAGCTTTAATTCCAATATGATATACACAAAATATAGGTGAGGGCAATAAGAAAAGCCCAATGAAGTATCATTAAAATTCAAATGCTGAGGGGCACTGGGGTGGCTCACTCAGTTAAGCTTTGGATGTCAGCTCAGGTCATGCATGATCTCACAGTTAGTGAGTTTGAGTCCTGCATTGGGTTCACTGCTATCAGCTTAGAGCCTGCTTCAGATCCTCTGTACCTTCTTTCTCCACCCCTCCCTTGCTTATGCTGTCTCTCTCTCTCAAAAATGAGTGAACATTAAAAAAAATTCAAATGCTGACTTAATTCATTTCCAACAACCCTAAAGAATAGATTGTAAGATACAAAATCTAGTATTCTATAAAAATTATTTGAAAAATCCTTCATCTTCCTTCTTCCATCCTAGATCACCCTGAAAATAAGTTCTGACACTTATGTGTGTTTTCTCAATTAACAAGCAACTATTATGATATAAAATTAAACACAGGAGGGTATTATTCACAGAGGGTAGTCATTTTATCAAAGCTCTCCAGTTAACATCAAATGTGTGTACTACAAAACCATGTATTTCTGATGCTTTAAATGTACACCTGTTTCTATCTGCAACTTGCATTGAATTGTAACATTTAAGTGTGAAATAAAATGTTTTCCAATTCTATGGTGTTTAGTTTTCCATAGAAATCAATATAAAGTTTCCTAAGTGTTTCAGAATATTTCTAATAATTTAAATTTGAAAAAAAATAACAATCACTGATAGCTTCCCGACCACCTAAGGGATAATTAAAAAGGTAGAAGGTGTAAGGAAAAATGTCAATGTATATAGCAATAAGAAGCATAAATTCTCATGTAGCAAATTCTTCTGCAATAGGGCAGCCAGTAGATGTGAGGAAAAAATGAATCTACAGATAAAAACGCCAGCTATTGAACAAAGAAAGTACCTTGTTTTCTAGAAAAGATATAAAATTCACAGGGGAAATGTCCTCAGGGGAGATGCTCCATGAGCATTTGAACTTCTGAACTTCCAAGAATGTCTGTACTCCTCACTGTTGTCCCTATTGAAAGCAAGGGATCTAGAAAATTTTCATTAGTTATTTGGAATTTCTCCTTCCACCAGGTTAACTTTAAGTAAATGGATTTGCTACAGAGAAGATTTCATTACATGGAAAAAGGCTTGATTCCTACCCAAAAAGGCTGACCATTGAAGAATTCTATTGAATAACAAGGTTTTTCACTCAGTATAGATTTTAACAATAACATTAGTGAGGCTCCACTGCATTTCATCAATTACTATTTATGTAGAATACTTGTAAATTGCAATAAAATTTAATAAGCTATATACTTGACCTAAAAAATTAGTATAAGGATCTTTTATAAATATACAAATTCTGGGAAGCTTAAAATGTTTCCTAAGTATCAGTCTTTTGGCATCAACATAAGGATAATCAGGAGGGGGACAAAAAGTGACAATCTTATCTTCAATTTACTATAATAAAAATATAACACAAGAGTTTATCCTCCTATCTAAGCACATAACAGCCACTTAATAAAGTTATAATAATCTATGTATGTATATACATATACATATACACTTAACATATAGTGAGGTAATAAATATATATTGACTTAATTGTTCAGAAGGCCTTTAGGTTATGTCCCTATCCAGAATTGTAACTATAGGAGGCTCAGCTTTTCTAATGGACTAGCAAATTCTGAAATGTGAAGAAAATAATACCCTCAGCAATTTTTGTAACATGTAGAGACACTGAATGGTACCACGTGTCAAGTAAAGAGACTTTTACTGACTTACTGTCTCCAGGGGATGTGATCTGGTTTGTTTTTCTAGTGGTGGCAATGGGGTCAATCAATTAGAGATGATATTCACCTCACAAGAATGTTGTAATGATGGTGAAAATACAATATGAACTCCAAAAAAAAAAACAAAAACAAAAACAAAAACAAAAAACAAGCACTTACATTCCTATGATAAAGGCAGGTATATTATGCTGCCCAAATTACTAAGTTAGCAACAGAAGGGTTGGACTTGAGTGCCTAGCTAAAGTACACCTGCACCTCTGGGTTGCTGGTAATGCTGCTTGATCTTTCTAGGTGTCAGGTTAGTCATGTGGAAAATACTTCCTAACTTCATACTTTGTAGGACTATTGTAAGTAATAGCACTTCACAAGATTTACAGTGTTTTTAACTATAGGTACTGTCCAGGTAGGCCCCTCTTGCTTGGTAACCCTGAGAACTGCACTTAATAATCTAGAATCAACAGTGATTTTTCTCTGCCTATAAAAGAAAATAAGGCAAACTAAACTACATGAACAATGATCTTATTTTTACTGTAATACTTTTGGTTAATACTGACAAAAAGTATATAATGTGAATACTGATTAACTATGAAAGCAATTAACATCTTAGTACTTGCCATGTAGAAGAAATTACACTAAGAAATTTATTTGAAATGTCAAATTATGCTATCACATCAATCATATGAAGATAGTCCTATTATTGTCTCCATTTTTTTTTTCAGATAGGGAAACTAAGGCTTAGAAAAGATAATTAACTTACCCAAGTTCACAGTTCCTATGAGTACTATGTGTCAGGTTTTGATCTCAAGTGTGTATGACTGTATAGAACCTGCTGGTAAATTATAAGACACTATCTGCTCTCCAAAGGAGCTAAGTAGCCAATTTTCCTTCTTTAAAAATAAAGGAATTAATTAATATTTCTTGAGCATCAAACATGTAGTGCTGCTACTCAAGAACTCTATAGGTTTTATCTCGTTTCTGTTTAAAATCTGACTCTACTTCTTACTAGTCACAAGACCTCAGCCCATTTGCTTAACTTCTCTGCACCTCAGCTTATTTATCTATAAAATGTGCATAACAGTTTTCCTATCTAATATGCTGGTGTAAGGATTAAATGAGTTTCATGTAAAATAGTACTTGGTTACCTATTATTATTATTTTTAAAGATGACCAAATACCAAAAATCAATAATTCTCAAACCCCATAAAATAGGTTCTAATGACAAAAAGTACAATAAAGAGAATTTCAAAACAACTATGAAATGTTTATAATTTGTCCTAAAAATTCAGCCCCAGAGAATCTCTGTCCAGGAGACAGATTCAGCACAGCAGCCATCAGCGGCACATGCAAAATCAATCCTGACCATCCTCTCTGTAGAACTTGTTGACAACTAAGGGCACCTGGGTGGCTCGGGTAAGTGTCTGACTTCGGCTCAGGTCATGATCTCGCGATCTGTGAGTGTGAGCCCCGCGTCAGGCTCTGTGCTGACAGCTCTGAGCCTGGAGCCTGCTTCAGATTCTCTGTCTCCCTCTCTCCCTGCCCCTCCCCCACTCGCACTCTGTCTTTCTCTCTCAAAAATAAGCATTAAAAAAATTAAATAAAAAAGAACTTGTTGACAACTGGAGGAAAAGTAAGGTGATGTACTAAATCCATACTCTGATGCTATAAAACACATTCTTTTGGACTGTTCCCATAATGAGCCCAATGTATTACCCATTAAATTAGATTAATAAGTCAGTTAAGTGGCAAAAACTTTATAATTTGGAATAAGTAAAGCATCTATAACCCTTCTAGTTTCTCTAAGTCATTTGTCTATTTGAGACAACAAATTAGATCAAGCCATTTTTTACATGAAAGAAATCTAAGACTATGTGACAAACTAATCGTGACAACTGTCCACAGATTTTAGATACAACATGCTAAAATAATTAGAGGTGCAAGACATGTTTAAAAATAATAAACGCTCAGGGGCACCTGGGTGGCTCAGTCAGTTGAGTGTCCAACTCCTGATTTTGGCTCAGATCATGATCTCACGTTTCACAGGTTCAAGCCTCACAATGGGCTCTGTGCTGACAGAGTGGAGCCTGCTTGGGATTCTCTCTCTCCCTCTCTCTCTCCTGCCCCTCCCTCACTTGTGCTCTCTTTCTCTCAAAACAAATAAATAAAATAATAATAATAATAATAATAATAAATGCTCAGAGACAGAACCAAACTCTATTATGGAGAAAATGAAGGGACAAGAATTATCAGGTTCCATTACAGTCTTCAACATGAAACTAACATAAAGAAAATCAGTACTATTTTGAAATGACTAATATTATATTGTTTATTTTTCTATTAATACCATAGTTCAATGTTCATATGATTTCTATTAAGGTCTACTTAAAACTGAAAACCAGTCTTAAAAAAAATGTTTCCCATGGAAATGAAAATGTCTTTTATGGGCAGTATTTCTCAGGTATCTCATCTCTAATGAAATAAGTCAGTATTAAGTGCCTACTGTATGCTGAGGAAAATTAAAAATAAAATTAAGTACATAACTAGGCTTGATTCAAAGTGGGCAAGTTTTAAATGAAGTGGGCATACTTGAAACATTTTTATAATTAAGATGTATTGCACACTAAACCATTTGTTTGCTAAAGGTAAGCAAAATAAAATATGTCACAAAAGAGTACTCTAAAGAGGAGTAATAGAGGACTTGATAGACCAGCGATCTAAGGAATTGAGTTCTAATCCTCACTGTGCCAATAACTAGCTGCTCAGTCTGTTTATATGTATAAAATGAGTCCTGGGTCTCCTGAAAGCTGGTTCCATCTCCTAAAATATGTAATAGGCTGATATGTAGGTATGTTTACACTATTTCTCTTAATGTATTTGTCTTTGAGTAGGAACTCAGATACAGAGTTCTACCTATTCTTTGGAGTCACCAGTTTATGTAGGAACAGGTTTGGCAAGTATAGATATGACTTAAAAATGATTCTCACTAGGAGCAAGGGCACGATTTTGAATGTAACCAAATATAGTTGTCAATTTATATAAAATGTGAAAACAAGTTATATTTCATTTTGCTGTAATGTATGCTGCTCTGGATATATTTATATTGTGAAAATTTTAGTTTGCATTAATCATTCTGGATACCTACTGGATTTTCTACTCATTTCTAGAACTGAAATCAGCAGTTTTAACAGGATACAAATTAAAAAAACACACACAAGTATTCAATTCTATACTCTGACACACGTAATATGTCAGGCCTGCAAACAATTCCATTCTGCATATACCAGCACACTAAGAACCTCTAAATAAATATACTTTGCAACTATTTACACATAATTTCAGCTATTCAAAAAACAGGAACCATCTCCTCAGTTCAGTGAGGGAACCCCCATCATTAATCTTTTCTAATGGCTTTCAATGGTGCTTTTTCCCCACAACTATAACTCACACAGCACCTTGCGTTCCACAGCAAGGTATCAGGTGTCTCAAAGTCCACAGAACACACTACAAAAGGAAATGTTTGTGGTCTGTAGACTTAGTCCATGTCAGTAAATAGGATCATCTGGTTGTGAGGAGAGGGCTACTTTGACTCAGCATTTTCCACTTGGTCCAAGGTGAGGAGGTCACTGACTGCACTGCAGGAGTCTACACTTAACTGACACTCTTGCCTTCCAGCTCATCAGCCTGAACACTTGCTGGAAACCTCTATTGTACACACTGTAAAAAGCAGCAGAGTATCATCTGTAGAATTACCTCTATTTACCAGGAAAATATATAAGTAAAACAGGGAGTAAAGCAATAGAAAAAAATAAACTCCTTCAAATATTTTTATTTCTACCATGGTGTTTCTGCAATACCAAAATAAAACTGACCTATACATATATTTCAGAAGAAAATGCCTGTTTTTTTATTCACTTTACTGAACAAGGATTACTTAGCAGCTTACAATTTAGTACTAAAAGCATCAGGCAGATAAAGTACACAGAATCACCACAACCAAAAGGCCAAGTGCAGTAATCTTTAGGTTCAAGATTTCATTTGAATTCATTTAACAGCAAGTTTAAAACACCTCCCAATGACTAGGCAAAAGGCATAATATACTGTGTGTGTTTTCAGCTGATACGTCCAGCAACTGAGGTGTTTAAAAATAGAATAATAGTAAAAAAAAGAAGATAAAATAAAAAATAAAATAAAATAGGTATAATTATTCATTTTCTTTTAACTATACCTAACCTAAACCTTGAAATAAGAATAATCCTTACACAAGTAAACTCTACTCTAGATGGGCCAAAACACTTGGAATATCCTGTACTAAAGAATTTTTCACAAAGCTCTTTAATTTTATAAAAATATCAGTGAAGTGAAACATTGTAAATTGAGGCTCTAAGGTAAAATGGCTTAATTTCAGACACATAGTCGGACCTCCTAGCTCTGTGATCTGTTGTGATCACTTCATCATTTTCCTCATTGTAAAAGCAGGTGTAATACCTGTACTCACCTCATGGGTTGCTTGTGAGAATTTAATTAAGTCTCAGATGTAATAGCTCAGTAAGAACCCCTATAATATAGATGTCAATACAGATTAGCTACTATTATTCTTGGAAAAAAAAACTTCCTTGCTCTGAGCACACCCCATATTCTTATTTTCTTCCTTCTTCTGCCCTTCCTTCTCAACTTCCTTATCTGTCCTGTTTTTCTCTCTCAAAACATCAAATGTTGAGTTCTCAGACTATATAGAAGTCCTCTTCTCAATCTATTCTTTCCCAGAAGGAATCTAACTTTACCCATGAATTTAATCACCACCTAGAGGACAATGGTTCCCAAATGTGTATTTCGAATTCAGGTAGGAATATATACATGCAAGCTCAACATCCCCACCTGGATGTCTTGGAGGAACCTCAAATTCATTACGTCTAAAGCCAAACTCATTTTTGCCATCCAAACATTAATGCTGTCTATCTCAGTAAATCACTCCAAAAGTCACCCAATTATGCAACCCAGAACCCTAAGAGTAATCTCTGAAATGTCCTGTTCCTCACTTCCCAGTATGTAACCCATTTCCTACCTTTCCCATTTTACCTCTGAAATACATCCCTTTGTCTCCATAGCCACTATCACCTTCTGAATCTGAAGTCATTATCCCATAGTCCCAAATTGGCTTTCCCAAAGAAGTCATGTGTGCATTGGTGGTATAGGAAGTCCTGCCCCCTCCAATCCCTGCATGACATGAAACTAGAGGGATATTTAAAATGAAAATATAAAAAATAAAAAAATAACATAAAAATGATAAAAATAAATAAAATAAAATTAAAATAAAATAAAATAAAATAAAATAAAATAAAATAAAATAAAATGCAAATATAACATCACTCATCTAGCTACAACTTTTATTTGGCTTAACAACACCCTCAGAATAAGGAACAAAATACTATGGGCCATTAATAAAGCTGTGTGCATGCCATCTGTCTCCATGGTCCTCTATATTTCTAACAGCCTGGACCTTTTTCTCCTAAAATGCCAGGCTCTATCCTCCTTTAAGGCCTTTACTCATACCCACTCTGCTCCCTCTTTGGGAATATGGGTTATTCCTTTCTCACCTCTGAACGCCCATTTCTAGCTATTTCTTTATCATTTAGCTTTCTGTTTAACCAGTACTTCCTCCAGAAAGTGTTGCCTGGTCCTCTGGACATGGTCAGTTTTATTAATTATACTCTAACAAACTGCTCTTAACTTTTGCATCACAATCCTCAGTGCATTTGTTAATTACTTTGGTGTCTGCCTTCCACAAAAGATAATAAGGGACACAAGTGCAGAGAGCAAGACTATTGTGTTTACAAGTGTATCCCTTAATCTTATCAAACACCATGCTGGCCACAAGTGGGCCAACTAGGATACTGATAAATGTTTCCTGAATTAATTAACATAAACATGGTTCTGGTTTAGTCCCTGACTTGATAATTGTTTATAATTGGTAGAAAAATACACAAAAAACTCTAATTCAACAGACTTTGTTAGTTTCTTACAGGAAATAAGCATAAAAACTACTTGATTCTATAAGAAAGATAATCAATTCTGGAAGGGGAACAAATAATATGAAGAAAGACCAGGACCCCTGTGTGGGTCAGTGAGTTAAGCATCCTAATCTTGACTCTGGGTTAGGTCATCATCCCAGGGTCATAGAATCAAGCGCTGCATTGGACTTTGTGATTAGTGTACAGCCTGTTTAAGATTCTCTCTCTCTCTGCCTCTGCCCCTCTCCCCCAGTTGCGTGCTCTCTCTCTCGCTCTCTCTCTCTCTGTTTTTTTTTTTTTGTGTGTGTGTGTGTTTTGTTTTTTGTTTTTTTTTTTTGTTTTGTTTTTGTTTTTTGAGAGAGAGACAGAGAGAGAGAGAGGGAATGAGGAAAGCTTCTTTCTGGTGCTGGGATATGAATGAAGCCATGGAGAGGTAAGAAGACTTCAACAGGGAAGGGTAAAAAATACTCCAGGAAGAGGGAAGTTTGTGCAAAGCCATGGACATAGTCAAGAGTATATACAAAGACAGGTGAATGGACAATTGTGCTGGAGGAAGGAGATACACTGAAATGTTGCAAATGGGCACAATGTGGAAAGCTTTCATTATCAGAATTAAACCATCTCTCAAGGAAAACCACTGAAGATTTCATTGGAAGAAGGATGAAGACAGCAAAAATGTGTACAGATTAGGATGAAAGTAAGGAGACCAACCCATAAGCTATTTCAATATTTCAGACAGATGGGAAGGAGGAAAGAAGGAAAAAATAATTCTGCAGTAGAAGAGACAATACTGCTTGAATGAGGAAGGGGTATGTGTTTGACTAAATAGAAAACCAAAATAGAGAAAAGATAGAAGAAGGATGGGAGATGATGAGTTCTGTTTTGGAAACCCTAAATTTTATGTCCTTATATAATGTTGAGCAGGATAGTTTAGGTATAGGTCTGAGAAAGAGGAAGCAAATGAATTTCAGAAGCTATTGGGCTCAGGGAAATCTTAATTGGTCTGTAATCAATTAAACAATAACACAAAGGCTTGAGAATCATGTCTAAAGTTTTTTCACAAACACATTTTTATTAATAATGAAAAAAACACAAAAAATAATAAACGTTATTTTATTATTACTTACCTAAGTTTTCAATACACCCAATACCTAATTTTTATTTTATATAGTTAGGAAAAAGTGTCTCAATTTTACTTTAACTTCACTCTTTAAAATAGTTAATTTCCCACAATTGTTGGGATGGGAGGAACTCACCCATAACATGCTGACTTTCTCTATTAAGTACAAGAATATCTTTTATGCTTAAAAGAATTCCAGTCTTTGTAATAGGCTCTGTGCAAAAATTTAAAATGATGTACAGAATTTTTTAAAAGGTTAACATCTAATTTCAAAAATGTTAACATCTGAAATTATGTCATCTTTAATTCTCAGGACGATATCTGAAGAATAAAATGTAGCACTTACTTTTGCTGCACCTATCTGTTCTTTGCGAAATTTCTCAAGTGGAGCAATTAATACATCATTAGCATTTTGAATCTGAAATTAAAAATGCAAATACATTAAATTCTGTATAATTTCATGCAAATATTGAAAAAAAACAGCTCCTTTATTCAACTTATTTAAATGAACAGCTTTTGTTCTCCTGTTTGCTTCTATAAATGAAGTAAAAATATGTTGCATGTTGTATAGTATTTTTCTACCTTATGAGGTCATTTTCACCAATCATTTTACTCAAGCCTAACAATAATGTGAAAAATGGAAAACAGTACACGTTTAGATCCTAGCCTGAATATTTAATTTCATATTCTAAGATTTAACTAAGAAATAGCACAGATATTAAATTTACAAATACCTTTAATTACACTAGTTTAATGCAGTCAGTTCAAGCATCATTTAAAAATTAAACCATATAAAGCGCTTCCATTTGGCACTAGAATGTTATTCTAAGCCACAAAATAAAATAAGGTTCATTTTTTTTCCATTTAATTAGATTCTTTACACTAGGGATTTGTCTGAATGTTTGCATATGTCCAACCCTGCTAAAACTGTACCTGATTTCATTTCAATGAATAGTATTTTAGTCCCAAACTCCAAACTGGGATTTACTTACACCTTAAAACAGATAAATATTTAATTTGGATCTGTGAGAATATTGTGAAGAGGTTTTCAGTATGGGAGCCAGGGACTGAATGCAAGACCCAGACAATTCTAAGAAAAACAGTATGCTGGGAGGAAATTTTCATCTGAAAAAACCTTTATAAACCATTAAAATTAAACACAATCTTAAATGTTCTCAACACAACCTGGGTTGGAAGACGGCGGTGTAGGAGGACTCTGGGCTCACCGCACGTCCTGCTGATCACTTAGATTCCACTTACACCTGCCTAAATAACCCAGAAAACCACCAGAAACCTAGCAGAACGGACTCTCCGGAGCCAAGTGCAGACGAGAGGCCCACGGAAGAGGGTAGGAAGGGCGGCGAGGCGGTGCGCGATCCACGGACTGACGGGAGGGAGCCTGGGTGGAGGGGCAGCCTGCTGGCCAAGCAGAGCCCCCGAGTCTGGCTGGCAAAAGCAGAGGGGCTGGACGGAGTGTGTTCCAACAACAAGCGCGACTTAGCGTCTGGGAGGTCATAAGTTAACAGCTCTGCTCGGAAAGCGGGAAGTCTGAGGGACAAAGGGAGGGAGAGTTGCTGAGCCCCCGGACGGCAGAGCTCAGCTTGGCGGGGAACAAAGGCGCTCACCAGCGCCATCTCCCTCGCCCATCCCCCAGCCAAAATCCCAAAGGGAACCAGTTCCTGCCAGGGAACTTGCTAGCTCCTCACAAACACCCAACTCTGTGCTTCTGTGGAGCCAAACCTCCGGCAGCGGATCTGACTCCCTCCCGCTGCCACAGGGCCCCTCCTGAAGTGGATCACCTAAGGAGAAGCGAGCTAAGCCTGCCCCTCCTGCCCCCGTGCACCTTGCCTACCCACCCCAGCTAAGACGCCAGATCCCTAGCACCACAAGCCTGGCAGTGTGCAAGTAGCCCAGACGGGCCACACCACCCCACAGTGAATCCTGCCCCTAGGAGAGGGGAAGAGAAGGCACACATCAGTCTGACTGTGGCCCCAGCGGTGGGCTGGGGGCAGACATCAGGTCTGACTGCGGCCCAGCCCACCAACTCCAGTTATACACCACAGCACAGGGGAAGGGCCCTGCAGGTCCGCACCACTCCAGGGACTATCCAAAATGACCAAACGGAAGAATTCCCCTCAGAATAATCTCCAGGAAATAACACAGCCAATGAACTGATCAAAAAGGATTTAAATAATATAACAGAAAGTGAATTTAGAATAATAGTCATCAAATTAATCGCTGGGCTTGAAAACAGTATACAGGACAGCAGAGAATCTCTTGCTACAGAGATCAAGGGACTAAGGAACAGTCACGAGGAGCTGAAAAACGCTTTAAACGAAATGCAAAACATAATGGAAACCACGACGGCTAGGATTGAAGAGGCAGAGGAGAGACTAGGTGAACTAGAAGATAAAGTTATGGAAAAAGAGGAAGCTGAGAGAAAGAGAGATAAAAAAATCCAGGAGTATGAGGGGAAAATTAGAGAACTAAGTGATACACTAAAAAGAAATAATATATGCATAATTGGTATCCCAGAGGAGGAAGAGAGAGGGAAAGGTACTGAAGGGGTACTTGAAGAAATAATAGCTGAGAACTTCCCTGAACTGGGGAAGGAAAAAGGCATTGTAATCCAAGAGGCACAGAGAAGTCCCTTCAGACGTAACTTGAATCGATCTTCTGCACGACATATCATAGTGAAACTGGCAAAATACAAGGATAAAGAGAAAATTCTGAAAGCAGCAAGGGATAAACGTGCCCTCACATATAAAGGGAGACCTATAAGACTCGGGACTGATCTCTCTTTTGAAACTTGGCAGGCCAGAAAGGATTGGCACGATATCTTCAGTGTGCTAAACAGAAAAAATATGCAGCCAAGAATCCTTTATCCAGCAAGTCTGTCATTCAGAATAGAAGGAGAGATAAAGGTCTTCCCAAACAAACAAAAACTGAAGGAATTTGTCACCACTAAACCAGCCCTACAAGAGATCCTAAGGGGGATCCTGTGAGACAAAGTACCAGAGACATCACTACAAGCATAAAACATACAGACATCACAATGACTCTAAACCCGTATCTTTCTATAATAACACTGAATGTAAATGGATTAAATACGCCAACCAAAAGACATAGGGTATCAGAATGGATAAAAAAACAAGACCCATCTATTTGCTGTCTACAAGAGACTCATTTTAGATCTGAGGACACCTTTAGATTGAGAGTGAGGGGATGGAGAACTATTTATCATGCTACTGGAAGCCAAAAGAAAGCTGGAGTAGCCATACTTATATCAGACAAACTAGACTTTAAATTAAAGGCTGTCACAAGAGATGAAGAAGGGCATTATATAATAATCACAGGGTCTATCCATCAGGAAGAGCTAACATTTATAATTGTCTATGCGCCGAATACCGAAGCCCCCAAATATATAAAACAATTATTCACAAATATAAGCAACCTTATTGATAAGAATGTGGTAATTTCAGGGGACTTTAACACTCCACTTACAGAAATGGATAGATCATCTAGACACACGGTCAATAAAGAAACAAGGGCCCTGAATGAGACATTGGATCAGATGGACTTGACAGATATATTTAGAACTCTGCATCCCAAACCAACAGAATATACTTTCTTCTCCAGTGCACATGGAACATTCTCCAAGATAGATCATATACTGGGTCACAAAACAGCCCTTCATAAGTTTACAAGAATTGAAATTATACCATGCATACTTTCAGACCACAATGCTATGAAGCTTGAAATCAACCACAGGAAAAAGGCTGGAAAACTTCCAAAAGCGTGGAGGTTAAAGAACACCTTACTAAAGAATGAGTGGGTCAACCAGGCAATTAGAGAAGAAATTAAAAAATATATGGAAACAAACGAAAATGAAAATACAACAATCCAAACGCTTTGGGACGCAGCAAAGGCAGTCCTGAGAGGAAAATACATTGCAATCCAGGCCTATCTCAAGAAACAAGAAAAATCCCAAGTACAAAATCTAACAGCACACCTAAAGGAAATAGAAGCAGAACAGCAAAGGCAGCCTAAACCCAGCAGAAGAAGAGAAATAATAAAGATCAGAGCAGAAATAAAAAATATAGAATCTAAAAAAACTGTGGAGCAGATCAACAAAACCAAGAGTTGTTTTTTTGAAAAAATAAACAAAATTGCAAACCTCTAGCCAGGCTTCTCAAAAAGAAAAGGGAGATGACCCAAATAGATAAAATCATGAATGAAAATGGAATTATGACAACCAATCCCTCAGAGATACAAACAATTATCAGGGAATACTATGAAAAATTATATGCCAACAAATTGGACAACCTGGAAGAAATGGACAAATTCCTAAACACCCACACTCTTCCAAAACTCGATCAGGAGGAAATAGAAACCTTGAACAGACTCATAACCAGCGAAGAAATTGAATTGGTTATCAAAAATCTCCCAACAAATAAGAGTCCAGGACCAAATGGCTTCCCAGGGGAGTTCTACCAGATGTTTAAAGCAGAGATAATACCTATGCTTCTCAAGCTATTCCAAGAAATAGAAAAGGAAGGAAAACTTCCAGACTCATTCTATGAAGCCAATATTTCTTTGATTCCTAAACCAGACAGAGACCCAGTAAAAAAAGAGAACTACAGGCCAATATCTCTGATGAATATGGATGCAAAAATTCTCAATAAGATACTAGCAAATCGAATTCAACAGCATATAAAAAGCATTATTCACCATGATCAAGTGGGATTCATTCCTGGGATGCAGGGCTGGTTCAATATTCGCAAATCAATCAACGTGATACATCACATTAATAAAAAAAAAGAGAAGAACCATATGATCCTGTCAATCGATGCAGAAAAGGCCTTTGACAAAATCCAGCACCCTTTCTTAATAAAAACCCTTGAGAAAGTCGGGATAGAAGGAACATACTTAAAGATCATAAAAGCCATTTATGAAAAGCCCACAGCTAACATCATCCTCAATGGGGAAAAACTGAGAGCTTTTTCCCTGAGATCAGGACAAGACAGGGATGCCCACTCTCACCGCTGTTGTTTAACATAGTGTTGGAAGTTCTAGCATCAGCAATCAGACAACAAAAGGAAATCAAAGGCATCAAAATTGGCAAAGATGAAGTCAAGCTTTCACTTTTTGCAGATGACATGATATTATACATGGAAAATCCGATAGACTCCACCAAAAGTCTGCTAGAACTGATACATGAATTCAGCAAAGTTGCAGGATACAAAATCAATGTACAGAAATCAGTTGCATTCTTATACACTAACAATGAAGCAACAGAAAGACAAATAAAGAAACTGATCCCATTCACAATTGCACCAAGAAGCATAAAATACCTAGGAATAAATCTAACTAAAGATGTAAAAGATCTGTATGCTGAAAACTATAGAAAGCTTATGAAGGTAATTGAAGAAGATATAAAGAAATGGAAAGACATTCCCTGCTCATGGATTGGAAGAATAAATATTGTCAAAATGTCAATACTACCCAAAGCAATCTACACATTCAATTCAATCACAATCAAAATTGCACCAGCATTCTTCTCGAAACTAGAACAAACAATCCTAAAATTCATATGGAACCACAAAAGGCCCCGAATAGCCAAAGTCATTTTGAAGAAGACCAAAGCAGGAGGCATCACAATCCCAGACTTTAGCCTCTACTACAAAGCTGTCATCATCAAGACAGCATGGTATTGGCACAAAAACAGACACATAGACCAATGGAATAGAATAGAAACCCCAGAACTAGACCCACAAACATATGGCCAACTCATTTTTGACAAAGCAGGAAAGAACATCCAATGGAAAAAAGACAGTCTCTTTAACAAATGGTGCTGGGAGAACTGGACAGCAACATGCAGAAGGTTGAAACTAGACCACTTTCTCACAACATTCACAAAAATAAACTCAAAATGGATAAAGGACCTGAATGTGAGACAGGAAACCATCAAAACCCTAGAGGAGAAAGCAGGAAAAGACCTCTCTGACCTCAGCCGTAGCAATCTCTTACTCGACACATCCGCAAAGGCAAGGGAATTAAAAGCAAAAATGAATTACTGGGACCTTATGAAGATAAAAAGCTTCTGCACAGCAAAGGAAACAACCAACAAAACTAAAAGGCAACCAACGGAATGGGAAAAGATATTTGCAAATGACATATCAGACAAAGGGCTAGTATCCAAAATGTATAAAGAGCTCACCAAACTCCACACCCGAAAAACAAATAACCCAGTGAAGAAATGGGCAGAAAACATGAATAGACACTTCTCTAAAGAAGACATCTGGATGGCCAAAAGGCACATGAAAAGATGCTCAACGTCGCTCCTCATCAGGGAAATACAAATCAAAACCACACTCAGATATCACCTCATGCCAGTCAGAGTGGCCAAAATGAACAAATCAGGAGACTATAGATGCTGGCGAGGATGTGGAGAAACGGGTACCCTCTTGCAGTGTTGGTGGGAATGCAAATTGGTGCAGGCACTCTGGAAAGCAGTGTGGAGGTTCCTCAGAAAATTAAAAATAGACCTACCCTATGACCCAGCAATAGCACTGCTAGGAATTTACCCAAGGGATACAGGAGTACTGATGCATAGGGGCGCTTGTACCCCAATGTTTATAGCAGCACTCTCAACAATAGCCAAATTATGGAAAGAGCCTAAATGTCCATCAACTGATGAATGGATAAAGAAATTGTGGTTTATATACACAATGGAATACTACGTGGCAATGAGAAAGAATGAAATATGGCCTTTTGTAGCAACGTGGATGGAACTAGAGAGTGTGATGCTAAGTGAAATAAGCCATACAGAGAAAGACAGATACCATATGGTTTCACTCTTATGTGGATCCTGAGAAACTTAACAGAAACCCATGGGGGAGGGGAAGGGAAAAAAAAAAAAAAGAGGTTAGAGTGGGAGAGAGCCAAAGCATAGGAGACTGTTAAAAACTGAGAACAAACTGAGTTGATGGGGGGTGGGAGGGAGGGGAGGGTGGGTGATGGGTATTGAGGAGGGCACCTTTTGGGATGAGTACTGGGTGTTGTATGGAAACCAATTTGACAATAAATTTCATATATTGAAAAAAAAATGTCAACACAAAAAATGGTAATTATGTGACAGGATGGGAGTGTTAGCTAATGCCATGATGATAATCATTTTGCAATACATACATGTATCAAGTCAACCTGTACACTTTAAACTTCCACAATATATCAATTATATCTCAATAAAGTTGAGAAGAAATTTACATTAACAAACAAAATTATAATTTACCACTGTGATAATATGATCTATTATATAATTAGCAATGCTAAGAGGAAGAGAAAACCTTTTTTTAAAATATATAACTCTATTTTAAAATAGGTTAAAGAGTTTAAAGGAGTCCCTTATATTATTCTTGTAACTTTTCCATAAGTATAAAATTATATCACAATTTAAAAATTTCAAGGGAAGTGTTTTCCTTTCACTTATTTTCACTTAACTTATTATTCTCCAGTCGAGTTTTATTTCTCAAATTCCATATCTAAATGTACAAGGATAGTATACACAAAAATAAAAACTAGAGTTTTAGTGCCCTCCATGATTATCATTCTCTAATTTGCAGAAAAATGACATGACGGATCTTGAAAAGACCTAAAATCCTTGCATAAAGACATATAAAGTAAATCAATACTCAAAATCCTAAGACATCAACAACCAACTGTAGATACCTCTGACATCCATCACTTAATTCCCATTTATGAGCTCAGACAAGAATCCCTCCAGATACACTGTGCAGGCGTGCTGCTACAGAGAGATGACTGGAAAAAGTAGCAAAGTACCTCACTTTTAATTCTCACTCTCTAAATCCTCCTTGCCCTCATGAAACCCCAAATCCATAAACACACACACATACACAGATTTTACAGAGGTAATAAATAGCTGATTCTGCTTTAAACTTGTTTGCATAAGGCGAAAGGCAGTGTCATGAACACTTCTGTGTTATTTGGAAAAATGGCAACAATAAAGGCTAACATTTACTGAATGTTTAGGTTATGCTGGGAACAAGCATGCTCTAATATATGTAAAGTTAGTGAACTTAAACAGGGAGATATTTCTCCAGTGTTGAAAACTCCAATAATAATGATGCTAAATAAGATGATATGCATATACAGTACAAGCACACATATTTATAATTGGGCTTAAATTGGGATCTGTTTTTACAGCTGCTGTGTAACCATTCTGAACATGAGCTGCATCATCTACCCCACAACTGAACTTCGTTCTGAGGACTAAGACAATGAATGCAAAACACTTAGCTCAATGCCTTACATATAGTCAGTGCTCAAAATTTACAACGTTTAATATCTCCAAACTGACACAGATAATTAATCTCATTCTGTATTTACCTACTTAATACACTTCTGTGTCTGAATCTATAGTATTCCCTTTGGTTGAAGTCGATCTAGGTTCACATTATGAGAAGATGTTTTCCCATGAAATTCCCAAAAGACAGATGGCCTGTACTCTCCCATATCCAATCACCAGGTACTTATGTAAGTGCCAAGCACATTGCTGAGATATGTGAGAAAGGGAAAAAACTAAGACATGGACTAAACCTTCCAGAAAGTTAATGTCAATTTGAGAAAAGAGGAAAATTTTATCCATTTAATGAATACCTGATGCTCTTAAAACACTGCTAAAATCTTTGCAAAATTGAAAGACAAAACTGATTAGAATAGTTACATGATAAACTATGCAGAACTCCTTATAAACACATAATGATTTTGACAATAGTAAAGATCCTTGAGAACTAAATGAGTCAGTTAGTATTTGGATGGTGAATGTGAACTGCATACACTAAAGAGACAAAAATATTCTAGAAACTGGGAACACCATGAATAAAGGCAAGGGGGTAGAACTAAGCATGACGTGTGGAAAGGGAGAATGCAATGCAGAAAAATAAACCATTTATTAATCACTCATTAAGAGTCAATCTTGATTGTGAGTGCATTGACCTAGTTACAGGTCCTCAGTTAACTTTTGAAAAATGGGAATACAGAATGAATATGAAGCATGTCAAACAGTTCTGGAACATAGCATGCTTCATAGAATTAAAACATTAGTATCAACTAACAAAAACATTATCTACATGGAAAAAAGTGTGTGTGTGTGTGTGTGTGTGTGTGTGTGTGTGTGTGTGTATTATTAGCAGGAAACTTGGTTGGAATAGGGAAAGGATACTCATTATCTAGGAAGAGCAGCCTGAACATGGAATCACTGCTGGCTTCTAAAGAGAAAACTAATGTTGTAAAAACTTGTTCTAGGAAGCCATTAATATGTGGGATAGTTAGAGAATGAAGAGATGAAGACAAGATCTACTAGCTGAATAGCTGGAAGTGGAACTCAAGTTTGAAATAAAGAAGGTGATAGGATCAGGGGCCTGCAGTACAGACACATCGTTAACAGGGAACTGCAGAGGCAGTGTTCTCAGAAAACAGAAAAGGACCCAGAGGGAGAAGAATCAAAGGGGACATTTAGATGTTTTGCCTCAGCACTGGAACTTGGGCATCATATTAAGAACTAGAGTAAATGAGATAAAGAGTGTTTGGTGGACAAGGTATAAAGATAATGAATTTCACTCTGAACCTATTATGTTTCATGCCATGAGAGGACTCAAATATTTTGGCAGAATATGCCATCTCAAAATAACAGAGTTAAGCAATAGGAATGAAGTGTTTTTATTAGGAAGGGAAGGATTAGAAAAGGAAGTGATTGGTAAATCTGTATACTAAGACATTGGCAGCCACATTCATATTTAATAGTTTAAAACCCTATGAGGCAAGAATTATTTCTTAACTCTATTTCTCCCATATTTCATTTTTTCTTTTGTTTTTGGATTTGTTCAGTTTTCTCCTCTTTATTTCTCCTACTCTCATTCTATTAATGTGAAACTGGAGGAATAAGAAAAGTAAAGAGGTACTGAACTGAAATATGAAGGGGAGAGAAACATCTAATAGAGTGATAGAGATAACAATACATATGATTTGTTCAGTGCTTACTATGTGGTAAGTACCATGCCAAACTCTTCATAATATCAAGATTAAAATTTATTTTATATGAGTAATTAAATCAAAACCCAAAACTCATCTGCAATGTATTAAGCACATGAATGTTAAAGTTAGACCTAGCTCCATTTGAATCACAGCATCAAAACTGCTAAATCTGTGTCTTCATACCCATACCTCTTAAAGTTTTTATAAAAATGAAAGGAGAAATATACACATTTTTAAAATAACAAGCATAGATTTGACATATGGCAGCCTTTTAAAAAATGTTTCCTTCTTCACAGAATTTATAATGTCTACTATGTGTTTAGTCTTATAATTTCCTATGGTTTAAAATGCAGTTACTCAAAGGTAGAAACTGAATTGCAATTAATTTAACAGAACAGTACTCATCTATAGTAGATAACCAGGAACCTATTTTTCCCCATAAAAAAGTATAAAATATGCGTGATTTTACATCTGAAATATCATGCCTCTTTTGTCTGCAATGAGCCGCTGTTCACAACATGTGAATCTAAACTCAAGATATCAAAATGGAAATGCCAACAACACTCAAAGGCACAAAGTGGATTTACAACCCAATTTGGCTGCTTCTGATCTTCATCCCCCCAGGGAACACGTCTTTCATTCCCACAAACTGGTCAATCACAAGGACAAAATTTTTCAATTTTGAAGTAATCCAAGTGCAAATTAAAGAAGGTGTTTAAAATTTTGGCAGGTTTAAAAGAATTACTGTTGCTACTGCATAATAAAGGAAAATGACATACAAAATGGTGGAAAACTACAATTAAACATGTGAACCAGGGTATAACTTTGGTGACTTCACTTTCATAAGGTTTAAAAAAAAATGTAGAGAAATGCAATTTTGCTCACATGGAACTCCTTCTCTCCATATTTACGTAAGATGCTTGAGGAAACTTCTCCCAGAAGGTAATTCTGGGTTGGGGGGGGGGGTCAAGTCACAGAGTTCAACAGATTCAAGATCCCATAATATCTGTGGAATGTGTTACTTTTCATGACCTTACTAAGAGGCTTTAGGAAAAATACAAAAGTAATTTTAATATTCTCCCTCGATATTGATGATATATAACTTTATAAAGTCTTATTTCAGTAAACAAGATACAATCAACTTACTATCTTATAATTCTTAACCATTTATAATTCTAAACTTTGGGTATAATCAACTTATTTTTATAAATATAGGTCCATTTTAAAAATCAAAAATAATTATCTGCTATTTCATTTACTTTCTGTAGCAGAGAAGCAAACTGATATTGGATAGTACTTTACAACATTTACTGGGTAAACACACTAACTGTGGGTGCAGTGTGTTACATGAAGCCAGGCAATTAAGTTTCCACTCAACTTTTCTTTTGCTGTTTCAAGCAGTTCTAATAAACAGCCACCAGGGAGTGCTCATAAATCACTCACAAGTAATGACTAGAAATGTTTTTATGTGATTAGACGATGAATACTCCAAATACACTTGGGTTTGTGTGCGTGTGTCCAAGTATACACAAATTATAATTTTCTATAGAATATGTATTTTCAAGTGCTATCCGATCTTTATTAAAAATTTCTATTTTTAATGCTCACTTTGCACTTTGTAAGAGAACCTTACAACCTGTGTGTCCAATGAAATGAGCAGCAATGGAATAAACCAAATCTGAAAGGTAATTGTTACACTTTTACTTTATCCCCCATTTTCCAGGTTTCGGTTAAAATCTAGTGTTGGTACCAGTCACAGCCCATCACTAATCGGTGATTATAGTGTCCCATTATCCTGCAACCAGGATAATGG
Organism: Panthera uncia; assembly: GCF_023721935.1. Taxonomy (NCBI): domain Eukaryota; kingdom Metazoa; phylum Chordata; class Mammalia; order Carnivora; family Felidae; genus Panthera; species Panthera uncia. Next base: position 79,189,187 of record NC_064808.1, on the reverse strand, counting down.
ATAATACCAGGATAGAGGATTGCAATTTTCTACCCCAAACTTTTAAGGCACTAAAACACTCAAAGTTCTGAAGAGAAGATTTAATAATATTCTGTGGTGCTAGATAACCCAACTGCTTGAGAAGACTACAACAAGTGATATTATTTACAAAAATAAAACCTGAATGGTATCGCTCATTGCAAAAATAATTTCCTGTTAAGATACCTATATAGTCAATCCACACACAGTGAAAAGATACGAAGGTGTTTCATAATGAGTAGATTGAACATAGTTAATGCAGAAGATACCTATAAGTAGTCTCTGAGATAAGAATGGACTATTTTCCCATTAGTATTTGCAACTAGGAAAATTAGATCACAGTCCTAATTTGGGATTACAGGCAAGCATCTCCCTCTGCTTCTTCCAACCTCTGTCCTTTTCCTCCTTCCAAAACAGCTTCCCAGAATGAACTTCTGGCAAGTGGTCTAGGGGTAGCCTGAGGCTCACTCCTCCATAATGGTCAGGTTAACTCTTCACAGCTACACAAGAGACAGTCCTCTTGGTCAATAAACCCACAGCTTTTCTAAACTAGGACCCGAAGGCTAAAACTCACATAATGTGTGAAGGATAGATATATGAACAAAACCTTGATTAAATAAGTAGTACGAAGTCAAAAACTAGAAGCTTTTTATGCTTTATATCCTTTAATGTGAGCAAATTACTCTGAAAAACCATGTCTTCACCTAAAAAAAAATGCTGTGTAAGGTTAGCTGTATACCACTGTAATACATTTAATTTCAACTTGAATGTCACTTGCAACTTCAATACTGAATGCTTTGATTCTAGTTATTAAGCCAGTGTTCCATTATGAACCCTACACCATTGGACCTCATCGGTTTAGATCCAACACTCACTTAAATTTAGTATTATTTTAATATTTTCTTTGTTTTTATCAGACATGATACTTTTCTTATTGAAAATGGTAGGGAAACAAATTTCAGTTTTTGGAGAATGATGCTTTATGAATTCTCCCTTATTTCAGAAGACAGGAAAGAGTATACTCTGAGTACACTAGTTTGTATTTAATTCTTGGTTTATATCCTGACAAGTGTGCAATCTGGTCAACTTAATCAAACTCTCCAAGTCTGTTTCCCTTTATGTTTAAGGATAATATGCTTGTTTACAAAGATTAAATTCTATATTTTATGTATAATGATCATAACTTTATTAAAGTTGTATCTGCTCCCTGTTAAATTCATTCTTTCATGTAAACCAATTATAATGCATATATAATTTTTTTTAATGAAATAGGAAGTTGCTACTGGAGATCTGGTATAAGAGTGAAATCTCATCAGCATATACTGAATGTCAAGACTTCTTAAATGGAACAGAGTAGCTATGAAGGCAAACAGTAAATAATCCTCTCTGTTTCTAGAACTTACAACTATCCCAAATAACTCAAATTAAAATTTGCTGTTTTTTAATAGAGTCATCTACCCTCATAAGATGAGGGAGTAGAAAAGCATTCATCCAAGAAACAACTAACCATTTCCAAAGAATCTAGCTGAGAAAGTGAAAGACAGGGGTAAACTGCAAAATTTCACATAATCCACTGTGATCTAATAATATCATAACTCTAAGTCGTATCAAATGAAATTCTCTGAATAGTGAGTTATTTGAACAAGAAAAAGAAGCTATTTTTCATAGATTTTTGTTGCTCTTAAACTACTTTTGCTTTTATTCCCGCTTGCCACCAATCTCTAATGGGAGGTTATACTAAGAATATTTTAAAGCATTTAAGCATTGTGGAAAACATTTTGTTGTTGTTGAAACATTTTTTTAACAGCAGATATAAACAAAACACCTCCTCAAAACCTGTGTCTACTTATTGTCATCCTGATTACTCCTTGAACATTTGTAATTCTAAAATAAAGGAGGCTAAAAAAATTTTAGCAAAAAGAAGTTCGAACGGCTTTTTAGCTATAAAAAGATATGTGAAGGTCAAAGTAAAATTGATGTCTTACAAGACACTTATATACTCCAAGCATCCTACACATACAGTCATCACAACAATTACTTTTTTCTTGATTTTGACCAGAAAGTAAGCATTTAGGAAAACACTTTTATGAAATACATGGCTGTATTACCTCACAGGTCATATAAGTCAGATGTTGAAATTCAATCTATCTATGAGAACACAGGAAGTTGAGAAATGCTGCAACCCCAGTTGTTGCAGTGGGTTAAATAATCACTCCTGCATTTGACTGGGCAAAAGCATTCTGCAAAATTACTGGTTAGGTTACTTCAGCCAGTCCTCCACCTTTGGACATTCTCAGGAAATCCCAGGATCTGCTGAACTTGTACACATCTGTGGTATTGCTATGAGTATCCAATGATGCATTTGAGATGGCTAGAGATTTTCCTGTAACACAGCTAGCTGTCCCATGTATTGATGTCCTCATGCTGATGAAAATCTACCTTCTCCCTTTGCCCCACCTCAGATAACAGAAATACTAAATAACTTCAGCTGAGTCAATTATGGCCTCGAGAAAACTCTCCCCCTGCCCCGCACCCAGGTTTCATCTCCTAGCTTAGAAGGATCAAAGTGGCATTATGTGTGGGGGTTGGGGGGAGGGGGGTCAACAAATTGATAATTTATGTAACCCAATGTTTATCTCCTCCCCACCCTGCTTTTAATACTATTTCTTCTGCTAATACTTCTCTACCCTTCTCAGTATTCACCACTGAAAATATCTTTGGAGAGAGAAATTAAAATCATTCATCTGTTTTAAATTCATTTGCGAATTTAAGCAAACTTCTAATAGTCTTTGTGAGTTTATAAAAGAAATGGAAATTCATTAAGGAAATTCCCAGAGTCACAGTTATTTTACAGCAATTATATCTTAGTAGCTGAATGTTAATGTATTTTAATCACAATTGCTCAGTATTTCCGTAATGGCAGATTGTTAAAACCTTAAGAAAGACTTAAAATATCCCAGTATATACACAATTTCTTAAATTGCTTATTCCAATTTTGTAATAATGGGGAGGGAATGGAAGGGAAGAAGAGAGAAAAGAGAAGAGAAGGAAGGAGAGAATTAGGCAGGACAGAAATGCATATAAGCAAAAAAGAGACCAACATAACTACTATGTTATAAGGGAGGGATAGAGAAAGTGTAGGAAGAGAGATCTCTTACTAACAAGAGTAACAGTACTCGTGCTACATATGTTACATGTGAGCATATATTCTATGTTATATGTGAGCAGGTTCACAGTGGCTCTAAGGAAATATTGTATGTATCTCCTCCCAGTCTGTATCCATTCAATGACCTTGCATTGAAGTCAGCTGAGGTGGAAGTATTTACACCATGGAAATCAGCAAGCATTACAAATCAGGGTTACATGCACATACACATGCGTACACACAAACACCTAAATGCCGGCAGTTAACTTTTTACCAGAACATCAATGCTTAAAACTAAACATGTATTGGGACACACCAGTATTAAACTAGAAACAGTCGGAAAGAGTGGTAACTATACAAGACTCCTTTTATCTACTTTTTAAAGCATCTCTTTTAAACATGTACCTGTGGGCTTTTAACATTTCCAATTAAGTACGTCTTTCCCAACACCCAAAACTCATTTGTACTTCTTCACACTTGAACTTTTTTACACAGAGCAAGACTTTTTAATTTCTGGGCTTCCACAGCAATACCTTGAATGAACTTGTATGATAGCACTGGTGATAAACAGTTTCAGCTTCATAAGTCTATTTGAGTGATAGCTGGTTTCTGTGGTGCTGGGTTGAAAAGGATCCTGAGGGTGAACCTGGACACTGTAGGAATGATCACAAATGTTGATGATCAACATCTCTTACTAACAAGAGTAACAGTACTCATGCTACATATGTTATATAAATATAGATACGATTACCTTTCTATTCCTTTAAAGGGAGAGATAATGTCTTATTGATTTTTTTAATAATCACTGTCTAGTAAAATCCCTTGCCACCGTGGAAACTCAACATAACCACTGCTAAATTGATTGAATAAAGTTACTTCTGATAGCTAACCTGCAGTTAGTTACTATAGTTACTCATAGTATTACTGAGGATAGCAACCTACCTACAAAAAACTAAGTATTTTTGATAATTAGCATTTCTATAATATGTAGTGATATATGCTATATAACATAACTAGCAATCAATACCTATAGAGGTAGCAATGGGAAATTAAGCTCATTGACATCTTTAGAAAAAGATTCAGTCACAAAAAACAACTATTAATTTACAATGGTTTTTTTTGTTTACTTATAAATTGGTATGCAGGGAGAAAAAGTACACACTGTTATAGTTCAAGTCAAAACTCTGGAGGGCAGACCATTATCATGCAAATGCCCACAGTGGGCTAAAAGGGAAATAGCAGTAACTCCTCAAAAATAAGAGATGCAGATCACTCCAAATTCTCCCTACTCCTCCTTCCTTACGGTTGATTTCACTACTGTGCTGAAGTGAAATCTTGAAAAAGAAAAACATGGCTCTACTAGATCTTAGCTAGGAACCAGGAAAAACATTCAGGGTAGGGGAGTATGTTGTCAAATAACAGGTTTAAAAGCATGAAGACAAAAGTAAACAGGTCACTCCTATCAGGTAAGTGAGGAAATGCATTCTAGAGTACACATAAAAAACAATAATTAATGAACACTTTCTATGGGACAAGAGAATTCTTCAATCCTCACAATAGGTTTATGAAGAAGGTACTATTATCATTCCCATTGTACAGATAAGGAAAATGAGACTGGACTAAGTAATTGCCCAAGGTCACACACAAATAGCTGGTGGCAGAGCTACAATGTGAATCCAGGCATTCTGACTCTCAAGTCTATATTCCTAACTACTCTGACAATCCTCATCATACCACTCTCAGATAGTAAAGAATATACTGCAGGCAAACTCCGTCTTGCCCCCACAAGCCATATGTGTGAGTATGACTATCATAAAGTAAAAACCAAGGAAAACAAATGAGCTGCAGAGGTAGTGAGGAGATTATTTGCCTATTTTCTAATTCCTAAACCCTTAGATGTAGATATATTATTTTCTCTATTACAAATCTTTTTTTTTTTTTTTGAAAAATGGTAGGACTTTTTATTGCATTCTCAGTTTCACTGTTGTGCTGATGTCATACTTAAGTGTGTGATGAAAAATCAAGCTGAGTTGAGTAACAATAATTATTCTTGGCTTACGAAACAGTTGTAACAGTGTAATGGTGACATGAGAAACTGCATGGACAGAAGGAAGATTAGGAAGAGGTTACTGCAACTATTAACTTAAAATAGGAACATTTCCCCCCACATAATTCTACCAAAGTTCGGAAAATGAGAAAATAAGGGTATTCTTTCAGAAATAAACAACAGTAGTATTGCCTTTTCCTACTACACTTTCCCTGGTACAACACTTACTGAGGATGCTTATGTCACATACTATCTTGATATAAACAAATACAGGACACACTGCAAATGGAACTTGGACAATTAAGAAAAAACAACACCAGTAGCTAATACACAAACATACAGTGTATCTTTCCTATTAACTAACGCTGTAGTGACTGCTTGAATGTGAATATTTTGAGGCTCTCTAGGGACTAGGGGGAAGAGAAAATCTTTGAAATAAATTAATTCCTTAATTGAATAAACCAACGAATTGAATCATACTGTTAAAATAAAACCAAGAGAAATTAATTAAAAGAGAAAACTTCAGAGCTTTAATACATAATTACAAAAGTCCAAGAATACCCAAAAGTTTTCTAAGTCCTACAATTTAGCAAACAGAGGTATGATTTATTTTGCAAACATTTTCTTTTAAACTTTCCCAGGCATTTGAGCACAGACTCTTAGTCATAGCTGAGAATTACTTCCCAAATAAATTCCATATGCTCTAACTCTTGTCTCTGGTCTTTCCCAAAACCAGAGCTCATCATAAACCATGGGCCAGTTTTTCCACACTATACAGCTGTCAAAAACTTCTCTTACCCAATGAACTAAAGACCCTGTTTCAGCCCTTTATGTGAGGTCTTATATCATGTACAGTAAGAGTGATATGTCGATTCTAAAGAAATTCCCTTTACAACACATGACAAAAAAAAAAAAAACACTCAAAAATACATACTTTTCCTTATCTGTGAAAAGTATGCCCTAACAGAAAACACAATCATTTAATAAATCATTAACATCTAACCTCTTTTGGTCTTACCCTCAGGCCATGGCTTGAATTACTTTCAATTCACAGAACTAGCTAAAGAATGTTTATGATTCTCCTCCATAAAATAAAGCCTGGAAACTTGGAAACAACTTTCTTGCCTTACAGCAGCAGACAGCCTGAGACATTCAGACTCTGGTGCATTCATGATGATGTGTACATAAGATAAGCAAAGCAGTAACACTATGGTCAGGGACACCTTAGTTATCCTATATGACATTATAAAAAGGTATGGAGAAACAATCTCTCTCCTCTCTCTTCTTTTCCTTTCTCTTAAAAAATTAAGAGATATTGTAGTTAGTAGAGAAGAAAATTTAGCTCCTATGATGCCCAGTTTACATAAACACAAAGAGTGTTAATGCTCGTAAAACCCTACTTCTTATCTCAACATTACCCAGGTTCTCAAACAGAATCCTGACAAGAAACTCCCATCACTTTGACTGCTGACAATCACATCCTGTTCCCAACTTTGGGCTTTCAGTAATTCCTAACATAGTCTAGAATATGACTACAGTTAAGACCTTTTAATTAATCTAAAAATTAATCTGAAAATACTAGATGAGAAAATGCACCTTTTCAAATAATTGACGAATATAATAAAACTGGGCTGCATGTTACAACAACAAAATAACTTTGCACATTAACATAAAAACACAAAGCTAATGAAGCTTCCATCTCACCCCTGCTAAGCATATTGTTCTGAGAGCACCCAGATATATTTTAAGTTGTCTTCAATGGCCTTCTGACTTAATAAGCTTTTGAGAATTTTTGTGCAGAGTGAAGGGGGCAAAGACAGACTCAACTAACTTACCTTTATCTTACGTTTCAAGATAAGAGAACTCTACACTTTATCCATGGATGACCACCTAATGTATTTTCGTGCTTCAAATGTCACATGAAGTGATCGATGGCTTACAACTCTTGACTTGAGCCCAGATATTTGTGCTAAACATTCTGTAAGCCATGTTTGTCCCATTCCCAGAAGAACCTCAAAAACACAGCCTCAAGATATATCCCAGCCTTCTCTAATTTCTCAGTTTGTCTGTCAATGAATGGCCCCAAATTCAGGCAGCTGCCTCATCACCTTGGTCTCCCACCTCTCCTCTCCATCTTCCACATCCAATCTATGATCTCCCCACTGCCTCAGCATGCAACCCATCACTTCTCTGCAGGATTAGAACAACAGTCACCTTACACACCTATCAGCACCCAGTTTCACAACTCACCCAAGTTTTATTTTCTACACAGCTGCAGAATGGTGTCTATAAAAGAAAAGTATGTTCCTTCCCATCGTTCCTTTTATCATCTCTCCACAACCTTCAATACAAAAGATCTTTCCTCAGCCCAGTATCCCATGATAATGAAGAGGCCCCTCACTAGCTCTTCATAACCTTTTCTGCTGCCACTTCCTGTGGCAAGTCTTCTCTTACACCATATAACACAATTTATAAAGCCTAGCTCACATTGTGACCTCTTCCACAGTTTTCCTTCCCAGGTTCGCTTATTCATTCCTAAATGTCTCTTATCCTTTAAGCCACAGCCCAAGTGTCATATCCTTGGTGAGCCTTCCTTAATATTTACAGTGCAAGTTTTAAGGCCTTGTTCAAGCTGCCATAGGATTGTGATTATACCACTGTGACAGCAGATCACAGAACTCTGTAAGCCGCATTGTGCCAGTCTGTGTTCCCAACGAAATTATGAGTATTTCTAAGGAAATGCTTAGAAATTATGAACAGTCTGTGTTCCCAAAAAAATTATGAGTATTTCTAAGGAAATACTATGCCTCCAGCTTTCTTTTCATTTTTAATTTTTGTGTCTCCAAGGGCCTAGCTAGACTCATATCTGAGGCATACAGTTACAAGCCAAAAAACATTTTTTGATACAAGCACATTAGCTGAAGCAAGGGTGGGGGACTACATGGGAGAAAGAGTTGGAAGAGAAGTTAGAGGACAGAAAATGCCAAAATCAAACTAAAATAAGATGGACAATGCTGGACTTTGCATTCAGGCAAACTGTATGTCATTTTCCTATTCATATACTACCCTCAATCTCAAACAATATTCCATTCATTCATATATTATTATGAAGTGTTTTGAAATGACTGAGGAAGAGAAAAACTGAAGTATGGATTTCAGAAGACACACACACACACACACACACACACACACACACACACACCACTGGTTTCTTTTAGGGAAAATGAGGATTTTAACAAATAATGAATATAGACCATCTTCTAGGGCATGCAAGGTTATGGATTTTCACTATACACGCAAACAAAAGCTTATTCCCATAATTAAATTTTCATTTCTACTTTTTGAAGGAGAATGGATGAGATTAACTTCTGCAACTTCTTATTCTTTCACAACTCGAGTTACCAGTTTGGAAATAAATCTTGAATAAGCACTGAGGTATAGGGTAGGAAGAACAGGCAAGCTAAACGCTATTTGGCAAAACAGCCTATCCTTCAATATTTATTAGGGATGAGTAAGCAATGATCTGCTATTTTATCACTGGAAGATGCCTTGCTAGCCTGTGCCAAAACTTCAATTAGGCTTATAAACACTCTTGAAAGAATGAGGAATTAAAAACACAGCTTCTATTGGCCTTTGAGCTTAACAGCCAGGGAACATACTATCTATATTACTAAGGGGATAAATTACATTACTGTAATTGTACTGCATTACAATTAGAGCACTTAGGCCAAAAGGTAAAGCAAGGGCAAGCCTAAAGAAGAAAATAAAATTTGTTTTCAGAAACTTTAGTTGCCCCTTCAGTTGCCCCTAATTAGGCTTTGTTTGGCCTTTATTCCAGTGTGTTTATTCAGGCCATGCATCACCATCCCTCTTCTTTCCATTGGAGCCCTTTACCAAGGACTTTGTTCCCAGGAAATCTAAATTCTAAATATTTCCAACTATTACCATACTCTGGCCTACCAATAAAAATCTTATTACTTCTATGGTTTCTTTCATCAAGAGCTTCTCCATGCTTCCCAACAACTAGTAAATTTGATTTACTGACAAGTGCTAATCTGCCTTTGGTATTCTGAAAGCTATTTGCCCTGAAGACAAATAAAACAGCATGGCAATCCAATTAGGATTTGGGCACCATGGATGGTCCAAAGAGAGAGATAATTAGGTTGGTGAAAAAACAGCAGCCAGCTATATTTACATGTGGCAAAATGTGAATAGGTTCTTATCTGAATTAATGACAACTTTATTGTAGACTGGGCTCACATCAAGATAACATGGTAATGACACTACCTTTTTGGGTGTACATATATTCACGGCAGTGAACGCAGAACTGACGGGCACATACCCAATGAAGATTATTGTCCAACCAGAAGCAACACATAGACTATTTTTCATAATGTTCAGGTGGTAATTTAAAATTAACCACAAGTCAATTGCTTGTAAACCAACACTAAATGTTTCCAATGATTTAGTTGGAAATGATTCAATTGTTAAGGTGTAATTTACTGAGTTAATGCCTGTAACTCAAATGGTTTCAAGCAAATATTTACTGTGGAATACAAATGCCCTGATATATTATAATTGAGAAAATCACTAAGCACAAAACAATAAAAAATAAATAAAAACAAGCAAGATAATACCAGATGATATAAGTCACAAAGAAAAGAAGTTGATGTGATAGAAAATAATGTCAGTGGAAATACTAATTTAAATTCAGTGGTAAGCAAAGGGCTCAATGAAAAGGGGTACCTTGAACTGAAATATGATTTGTAATAACTCCTCACCCCACCAAACACTACTCAGAGATCTAAAAGAAGTTCAGGCAGAAAGAACAGAAAGTATAAACTTGCTAAGACAAAAGCATACTTGATATGTTGGTTTTGATGGAAAGAAAAGAAGCCTGGCATGACTAAAGCATAGTGAAGGCAATAGAGAATGGTTTGAGATTAAATCAGAATCCAGAGCAGGTAAGGCCTTCAAAACCACAGTATGAAATTTAGATTTTATTCTATGTTACCTATCACAGAAATACAGAACATGATTATAATGACAAAGGAATGAGAATTTTAATCTAAATAGACTTCACATTTGCTATCTGCTCTCTGCCACTACTATTCACAAAAGTGTTGTACCTCCTGAGGTTTTTTTTTTGTTTTGTTTTTTGTTTTTTTTTAACTTTGTTTTTTTTTATTTATTTTTGAGACAGGGAGAGACAGAGCATGAACAGGGGAGGGTCAGAGAGAGGGAGACACAGAATCTGAAACAGGCTCCAGGCTCTGAGCTGTCAGCACAGAGCCTGACGCAGGGCTCGAACTCACGGACCGCGAGATCATGACCTGAGCCGAAGTCGGCCGCTTAACCGACTGAGCCACCCAGGCGCCCCCCTCCTGAGGTTTTTAAAGCCACTTCATTGCAAAGAAGAATGAAATCCACAGAGTTGAGGGGAAGTTCTGCCCCCAAATTGAACTCAACTCCTGCAGAAACCAAAAAGCAACAACAACAACAACAAAAAGAACTATGGAAAAACCCTTTGGTATTAACTGCCAAGAACTTCCCATCAAATAAACCCAAGTATGCATAGCTTTTATCTATCACTCTACATGGACAAGAGTTTACAAGGTTAAAGCAACTGCTTTCTGGGTTAAAAAAAAAAAATCTGTATCAGAATTAACCTGAGTGGTGACATCCATTTATCATATTCGGTGTCACCTGATTATAAAGTAAATGTATACATAGAAGTGTACACGTCTTGATTTGCCAAGAGACTATATCTCATGGCATATCTACAAATTGAATCTATTTTTTCAAACATCAATGTTAAACTCAATAGAAAATAATCTAAAGCTACTGAGCAGTTGTGAGATAACCATATCTAATATTGTCCCTTATAAAAGTAGAGTTAAAAGCCCAAAGAGGTTAAAATAGCACGGTTTTAATAGGCAGACCTAACACTAACATACTGCCTTGTACCTGGTTGAACTGAAATTCAAGTTTCTCCTTACTCTGTGATTGCCTATTAACAATTTAATACAAATTTGGGGGCAACTTTAAACACTCTTCTATAGTAACAAGAAGGAATTAGGTACTTCAGAGATAGCTCTATACAAATTCTACCATAAAAATATTAGAATCCTAAAAGATGAATACGTCAGCCACCCTGCTTTAAAACAAATCCCCCCTTCCTTTTTAAACCCTTCCAAGTGGCAGCATGAAGAGAGAGAAAGAGAGGAAGAGATGATCCTGGTCATATTTCTCTTTTTGACATGTTCTAAATTCAAGTTATAAAGTTTAAAAAAATTAGCATTAAATAATAAGTGTTTATTATTAGCATTATAAAAATAGATAACTCCTCCTTATATACTGTATTTACTGAATATCATGGCCCTTTGGTTATTAGTGCTCAAAAGTGGGAAGTCTTGAGCCCTATGGGAGGAAATGCTCAAGGGATAGAAGAACCTTTACCAACTTGGTCTCCTCTTTGAAAACCTGTAATAGAAAGATACTGTTAGTGACAGACGTGTGGCGGGGACTTCAGAAGAGCTGAGACAAAGAACAAAGGGATAACTGCTTTGTGATCTTCCTTTGTAAGGGATGTATGTCCATTTTGTTAAGAAATATAAGCAAACCATAGGAGACTCAAATACTGAGAACAAACTGAGGGTTGATGGGGGTGGGGGGAGAGGGTAAAGTGGGTGATGGGCATGGAGGAGGGCACCTGTTGGGATGAGCACTGGGTGTTGTATGGAAACCAATTTGACAATAAATTGTGTGTGTGTATATATATATATATATATATATATATATATATATATATATAAAAGAAATATAACAAGCACTTAACTATTTTGAAAGATTACAGAGACCACATATAAGGAGCACACTCAATACATGCTTTCAGAAGTTCTTTCCTCCTTTCTAAATTTGTTACTTTGTAACTTAACAATGCAATTTAAAGTCAGTTCATATTTTTACTTTTGACTTAACTTACAGTCTACAAAGTAAAAACTAAGGCCATATCACAAATCTAAATGGTTTGGCATTGTATTATCTTTATAGGTGAAGTCTGGAAAATCATACTAGTCCTTAGTTTCCCTGTATAGCTAAGAACCACCAATTGATTGACATAAAACTGAACACATTGCCCAATTACAGTCACTCTTTATTGGCAGTGGTCAACATGGTGTCAACTGTGTCCTGGGGCAAAGGACTTCTGCTCTGTACCACCTTGGATCTTGTTCCAAAGATACTAAAGTCACTCCTTTCCATTTTCTTCATAGTAGATCCTGTCAAGAATGTTTCTGATTAACTGGCAAGTAGAACATACAGTATGTTTAGTTCAATTAACCAGAGAATGACAACTCCAAAACTGCTGTGTTCACAGTCATCCATATTCATCTTTATTGACTACAAAGAAAGTTTAGGTCGTTGTGACTTATTAAGAAAAATGACACTTGGGGAGCTTGGCTGGCTCAGTCCATTAAATACCCACCTCTTGGTTTCGGCTCAGGTCATAATCTCACAGTTCATGGCTTTGAGCCTCAAGTCAGGCTCCATGCTGATGGTGCAGAGCCTGCTTGAAATTCTCTCTCTCCCTCTCTCTGCCCCTTCCCTGCTCACTCGTTCTCTCTCTCTTTCTCAAATAAATAAACTTAAAAAAATTAAAAGAACAAGGACACTTACATTAACAATTTATCTGAATGTCTGAATGTCTGATATGAATGATCATATCTCAGTGACTTAGGATTTGCTGACATGTTACAGTTCAGGAACACAAGTGTCAGAAGAATGGTCAGCCTAGAGTTTACTCTCCATTTAATTTGGTTAAGAACTAAGTTAGCACTTACTACATGCTTATCACACCTTACTAGATAAATAAGGATGTGAGGCTATGAAAGAAAGTTTCAAAACAGTAAATGTTGGTCCAAGATTAAATAAAAAGGAGATGGAAATCAGGATTGCTTCCTAGGAACTAAGCTGGGCCATTATTTAACATTTTATTTTTGTGCCTGTCAATGACTGATCACTCAACAGTTGATCCTCAAGAACAAAGACTTATATGCCCTGTAACCAAGCTACATGTATTTTTTTCCTCTTACACCATCATGTTCTAAAAAGGATCTTCAAACATCCTACAAAGATACTATAACACAATAAGATAAAATAAATTTAAAACAGTGGGCACCTGGGTAGCTCAGTTGGTTAAGTGTCTGACTTTGATTTCGGCTCAGGTCATAAGCTCATGGTTCCTGAGTTCGAGCCCCACGTTTAGATCACATTGTGCTCACATTGTGAAGCCTGCTTGGGATTCTCTCTCTCCCTCTCTTTCTGCCTCTACCCTACTCATGCATGTGCATGCTCTCTCTTTCTATCTCAAAATATATAAATATATTTTAAATAAATAAATAAATTTAAAATGGGGCTAAAAATAAAGCAAAGGAGAACAAGGTTAGAAAGAGAGAAAGGAACATATAAAATGAGTGAACAGGATATGTGCCCAAAGTCCTGTAGCAGAACTTGAGAGGGTCAAGAATTCTGGCTCTAAACATTATAGCAGTCAGTGCATAGAAGAGCATCAAAGTTCTATCCTTTGATTTTGTGTGACATAAGCTAATATTTAATGTTTACCACCTTGGCATTACTCAAATAGATGACCTAAAAATCATTAAGTGTTTTTTTTTTTCCATTGAGCACTGTCTCTTCAATATTTCTTTTTGTAAATTAACTGAGAGGCACGTGAAGCATTGCTTGTTAGAATCATTTACAGATTCAATTGGCAGGTTTACGGTTGATAACAGTTTGTCTACATATACAGTCTTCCTTAACACAGAACTTACTAATTCCAAAGATGGAAAAGGTAACTTCACAATGGAGAAATGTGGCAGGCACCATGATAATCAAGAGATCAAAGTTCACAGCAACAGTAATGAGACAGAGCAACATCAGATGCCTTAATTCCTGCCAAAAATGCACAACTTGAATTTATTCATAAGGAAATATCAGACTTGCGATAGGTAGTATTATCACAAGTTTCTCAATCCACATCTTTGTTGTGCCTGAGAATCTCATATTAAACACTTCAAGTCTTCTGTGAAATGAGGCTTGCAACAATTAAAAAGGTACAATGCAAAATAGTATTTAAAAATAACAGTCATCACCATCACAAAATTCATGGAAGAGTATAATAATGAACAAAGTGAATATCACCTTAGATCTTAGTAAGATATTATAATCAAGAATACAGATGGCCAACAAGTACATGCAAAGGTGTACAGCATCGCTAATCATCAGGGAAATGCAAATCAAAACCACGATGAGATATCACCTCACAACAGTTAGATTAGCTAGTATCAAAAAGACAAGAAATAACAAGTGTTGGCAAGGATATGGAGGAAAGGAAACCCTTATGCACTGTTGGTGGGAATGTAAATTGATACAGCTACTATGGAAACAGTATGAAGGTTCTCCAAAAAAACTGAAAATACAAGTACCATAAGACTAGACAATCTTACATCTGGGTATTTATCTAAAGGAAACAAAAACACTAATTCAAAAAGATATCTGCACTCCTACACTCACTGCAACATCATTTACAATAGCCAATATACGGAAACAACCTAAGTGTCCACTGACCAGTGAATGGACAAAGAAAGATGCGGTGTGGATAGAGAGAATATATGTAACATGCACACATTATACATCCATATACACATACACAGACAAAATATAATATCATTCCCCCATAAGAAAAGAAGGAAATCCTGCCATTTGCAATGACATAGATAAGCCCTGAGGGCATTTTGCTAAGTGAAATAAGTCAGGCAGAAAGACAAATACCATGTAATCTCACATATGTGGAATCTTTTAAAAAAAAGAAAAGAAAAAAAGAACTGATACAGAAAACAGACGGGTGGTTGCCAGAGGCAAGGGTTGGGTGAAATGGGTCAAAAGGTATAAGCTTCCAGTTATATAGTAAGTCATGGGGATGTAATGTACAGCATGGCAACTATAGTTCATAATACTCTACTATATATTTGAAAGTTGCTAAGGGAGTAGCTCTTAAAAGTTCTTGTCATAAGAAAAAAAACATAAATGTGATGGATGGATGTTAATTAGATATATTGTGGTGATAATTTCACAATGTATACAAATATCAAGTCATCATTCTGTATACCTCAAAGATGTCAATTACCTCAATTTAAAAAAGACTTAAATTAACAAAAAAAATTAAACAATTATTGTTCAAAAGATGAGGAATGCAGTTGTCTCTCTTTCCTTCCACCTTCCTGTTTCATCATTCTTAGGAAAGCAGCCACACATCCATTTGTTGCTTGAAAATGATAAGAAAAATATTTGCTCACAGAATAAATTCATTTA
Source organism: Panthera uncia (assembly GCF_023721935.1). Taxonomy (NCBI): domain Eukaryota; kingdom Metazoa; phylum Chordata; class Mammalia; order Carnivora; family Felidae; genus Panthera; species Panthera uncia. Next base: position 79,173,606 of record NC_064808.1, on the reverse strand, counting down.
CAAATTTGCTTTTATTCTACCACAAAATGCTTTCAAAGCACTTTTCAAAACACATATTCTAATAAGAAGCTTTACAAGCTGCTGGTAAGAATATAGATAGTGCAACCACTTAGAAAAACAGGAATTTTCTTAAAATATTAAACATACATTACCAGACAACCCAGCAACTTCACCCCTAGATGTCTACCGAAGAGAAAGGAAAATTCATGCCCATGGAAAAACTTGTACACAAATGTTCACAACAGCATTAGTCATAATAGCCAAAGAGTGGAAAACAACTCAAACATCCATCAAGAATATATGTGATATGTCCATACGATGAAATACTATTCAGCAATAAAAAGGAATGAAGTACTGACATAGTACGACATAAACCTCAAAAACATTATGCTAAGTGAAAAAAAGCCAAAAAAACCCAATATGATGTATGATTCCATTTATATTAAATATTTCAAAAAAGCAAATCTAGAAAGATAGAAAATAGATTAGTAGTTGCCTCAAGTTGGAGATTAAGTGTAAATGGGCCTGAGAAATTTTATTATGGTGATGAAATTGGATTGTGCCAAGACAGAACAATTCTGTAAATAAACTGAAAAACATTGAATTGTTTAGTTAAAATGAGTGAATTTTTTAAAATGCGTATTTATTTATTTATTTTGAGAGAAAGAACCACATGCTGGCAGCAGGCAGGGGGTGCAGAGAGAGAAGGAGAGAAAGAATCCCAAGCAAGCTCTGTGTTCAGTGCAGAGCCCAACACAGGGCTCAGTCTCATGACTGTGAGATCATGACCTGAGCCAAAATCAAGAGTTGGATACTTAACAGACTGAGACACCCAGGCGTCCCTAAAATGAGTGAATTTTATGGTACATAAATTATACTTCAATAAAGTTGTAAGAAAAAAATGTGTACAATGCATAGACCATCTAAAAATAAGACTTAGTCCACTCCTACTTCATTCAAAGCCTAGCTACAAGCAGTGACACAGTCCCATACTCAAAAACTGAAGATATAATGGAATATTAAAATTTCAATTTGAAAAACAGAAGCTTAAAAAAAAAAAGGCAGAACCCAATTCCCCACCTCTTGAACACGAGCTGTTCTAAGTGACTCATTTCCACCATATATAAAATAGTAGTAGTGCAGTGTGGGACCTAGGGAATAGGTCAAATAAGACAACAGCTTCTGCCTGGTTCCCTTCATTTGGGACATGAACTTTGGAAGTCCTGATTCAACATGGAAAGACATCTAACTACCCCTAAAGGAACATGCTGAAGAGATCACATGGTGAAAGAAATGCCCAAGAAACCCAGTGCCAGCCTCTTATTTTTTATTCTTTTCCAGCATCAACTAGAAAACACATGAATGAGCCTTTAGATGACTGTAGTCCCCAACTTTCAAGTCACCCCAGCTGACACCAAGTGAAAAAGTGACAAGTTGTCCCAGTTGAACTCTGCCCAAATTGCAGATTCATGAGCAAAATAAATGTTGTTTCAAGCCACTAAAATTTGGTTGGTTTGTTAACAAGGCATTGAAAGTCAGATTATTTTATCCTTACTTTCTTAAAATACTGGACAGCACAGTTACAAGATATTTAATAGAACAAAATAATATTCTGTAAGGAAATATTAAAACACCCTTAAAGCTGAGAACTTTTAGAGGCACCTGGGTGGCTCAGTTTGTTGAGCGTCCTACTCTTGATTTTGGCTCAGGTCATGATCCCAGGGTTGAGGGATCCAGCTCCACATCAGGCTCCACACTGAGTATGGACCCTGCTTAAGATTCATTCTCTCTCTCTCTCTCTCTCTCTCTCCCCCCCCCCCCCCCCACACCACCCCCACCCCCTGCTTCCTGTCTCCCCTGCTTGCATGTTCTCCCTTTTTCTCTCTTAAAAAAAATTTTTTTTTAAAAAAGCCGAGAACTTTTAGCAACAGGTTGGTCCTATTTGTCTCTTTCAGAACGTACAAACCTTAATTTTCATTCTGGATAATAACTTTATTTTTAATGTTGGATTTTAAAGCAAAGATAAAAACATTACAAGTCAGAATTAACTTTGGCAAAAATAAAGAGTAGATATTCAGACAATTTAGGATGTAGCAATATGCAAAAACATGGAGTCAGATTTTTGCCAGCAGCCTGTATTTACAGGATATAAAACCCACATTCTAGTTAGCTGTGATGCCAAGCAACATACTTCCCTCCTGATAAACTGAAAAGGAACCCCACTTTCTGCTCAGCATACCAGTTCAGAATCCTTCCACATCATATGTCAGAATCAATTAAATTACTTGGATTCAGGTTTAGTCTTTTCTTAGTGAAAAATTTATTTTCAACAGGTTTGCTTCCTTCTTTCAACAGGTATAGTCCACATTCTATACGCCTGCAATGCCCAGGAAGGTACCACATCTGGTCAAGTTGCCTTTTTTCCAGACAGTGAGGAAGAACAGAAGGAACTTTACCAATAAGAGGATTTAATCTTTACCAAGAAGAGAAGATAATCAACCTGTGAGAAAACGAATAGAAGAGATAGCTGCAATATTCAATAATAAGTCTGTCATTCTAGTAAACATTCTAATAAACAAAACTCTTAACTGAACTTCCCCTTCATATAAGAATTCATGACTCTTGTATTATAAGATCCTAAAGATTTTGTTCACACATTGTGTGAGGAGGACTTTATCCCAATTCTGGTATCAAGGTTTAATGCCTATTGAAAGTGGTTTAAATGATGGAGAAACGTATCAGTCCAATCAGTCCACATCATAGAAGAAAAAGGGATAGGAGAAGATTCAGGTTTGACTAACCCAGAAATTCAAAGACATCAAAGATCTACATTCACTTCAGTCTCTATACTCCACTATCCAGAATGTCAGCTTCATCCCACAGAACCCAGTTGGAGAGCCATCAGAAGACTGTGTCTGTCTTCATTCAGTCTGGCACAGTAAAGATGCCTATGCCTACATAATCAAACCCAAATCCCTTGCTATTTGCCTGGCAATGCCAGCTGAGGCCATGTACCTAATGGGGGAATACCATATGTGGTGTGGCCTGGACATGGGCTCACAAAGCCATCACTGGCAAGAGAACCAGATTAACATGAGGCACTTAGAGCTGGAGCCACAGCACAAGCAGAATCGGACTCGATGGAGGCAGGAGACCAACTTCCAAGTGCACTCAAATTCCAATCTGTCCACCAAATCTGTACTAAATTGTCTATTTGATCAGATAGAAAAGAAGTGCTCAATGTCCAAGTAGATTTTGTCTGAAAGTTCACCCCTATATCAGTTTTGATCTTAAAATATGATGAGGGCGTAGGAGACATAGAATGCATTTTCTCAATTTAGCAATAGATCTGTCATGTGCCCAAATTAGTTCTTGGCACATTTAAACCATATATAGTTGAGGTATTTAAGCTGGGAATGCCTCTCTCCCTCCTTTCCCAGTGGACCAGGAAAAGAAGACATTCACCGCTTATAGGCTATCATACCCAGACACCAAGGCGATAGAAATAAGGAATTCTCCATAAGCAACATCAGTAAGAGCAGCAAAGATAGGAGGAACAATACCTTCCATAGTAGCAGCACCTCAGATGACAGGAGTGTGAGCTTCCTAAAGGCCATCTGTGTTTATGGAATACCCATGAGTCACTTACATAAAAAATGTTTCATTTGATATTTTCTCAACTCAAAAGATCTCATTAACTAGTTTTTCTAGTAAAATGCTATAATGTCCTACTAATGTATATGATTCCTTTTAAATTAAGTCAGTTCTGTGTTTAGTATTTTTATGCACATTCTTCTTCAACAGTTGTGTTCAAGAATTCAGAAATCCATACTGCAATTAAAACCTCTCCCAATAAACTAACAATTTATCCTCCTCATAACCACCTTGCAAGATAAGTATTACTGACCTCAGTTTATATACATGAAAACACAGGCTTTGGTCACTTTGGTAATGTGCCCAAGTTGATACTATTAGAACACAATGGAAAAAAAAATCCATCATAGCAGGTATGATTCAAAACTGCAAACCCAAAATATTCTAAGAGATTTTGTAAACACTTTATGTTAAGTTGGGTCAAGTTATCCTTTTAAAAAACTTTAAGTGTGACACATCTCCCATATTTCCCTTGTCTCATATATTACTTGTGGGATTTTGAGAAGGGAAAAAAATACGTTCTAAGAAAAATGTTTCCCTCTACTTTTTTGCTTTGGTTCTGAAATAGTAACCTCTGGTACACACTGAGGTTGTTCTAACCCCATGATTCTGACCTTGCCAGAGTTAACAAATTATCCACTGGACCTCTTTCTCAACAATGCCAGAGAATAGTTCAATGGATGACATTATTATTATAGTTAGCACTATGCCAGGTAGATAATTCTCTGTTCACCAAAAACTAAAATTCCACCCATATAAGAATCTGACAAAAATGTTGATATCAGAGATCATCTGAGATGTCATTCTTGGGATCAGGGCTTCTCAGATTTTAAAATGCATAAAAAAACACCTGGGTATCTTATTAAAGTGCTGTTTCTCATTCAGCAGGTTTGGTTAAGCCTGAGATTCTGCATTTCTAACAAATAACAGTTGACTCAGATACTATGCTTCACCCTTTAAATAGCAATCATTCCTTCATGGCAGAATGAGAAAAGTGTGTGCTCTTCAAATTATGGCAGCAAATAAAACACTCAAATTACAGTCACAGTTGCCAATATTAATCTTAAATGGCATGGCATCTTTCTAAACTGCTGCTATCAAATTGGTATTTTACTTACCACCTTCCTGAATTTGTTGCTACCTGATGAAGTGTTTTCCAAAGAGCATTCAGTATAATGCTGGTCAAGCTTGAGAAATGTTATATACTATATATCTCTCATGGTGAGAGACAGCACATACACATACATACACATATGCACACATACGTATTTAAAATTAAGATGTACTCTAGTACAAAAATAAAAGCTTATACTAGACTTCCATGTATATTCTGTATGACAGCAATTTCTCACATTTGTCCCTGGCTCATCTGGGAGGTCTTATAAAGAAAACTTCAAGAAAACCCAAGAAACCTCTGCCATTGAATTTTGTAAAGCACTTAGAAAATAAACTTCATTAGGATCCTTTCAGAAGGTGTAACCACACACACACGGTACAACACAAAGGGAGAAAGGTATTACCTGGAAGCTTTGCCATTGATTATAAATCAGCTTTGGTCAAGTGAGAAATCTGGAAATTGGTAGTATCACTTAAATAGCAGGACTCCTGGAATGTCATGTTTGGAAGCGGCTTAATTTTACCTCCCATGTTCCTTTAAACGTGCTTAAGATGAACAGTCCTTCACCAGCTCACAAGATAAGGCTATGGACAGTCCCCATGACTTTTCCGGACATTCAGGAAGTGAAAGTCTCTATCATCTCCTACCTACCACTCCCAGCTGGTATAGGAAAGAATCTGTGTTCTGTAAAGGACACATTCTAGCTGGCTTCTTTTCTTTTTCCACATGCCTTGTTTCTAATTACTTCTGTTACTGAGCATTTCCAGAGTTATTGTGGAGTACTGGGAAGGAAAGTTCTTACTTGACACTTAAAAAACAAAGGATTCTTCTTCTCTGGCCATGGAAATGACTAAAGCCAACTCTCTCTTGTGGATATTTTCACAGGTTATTTAGAGACTAACTCTCCTAGAGCGCCCCTCTACCTATGGCTTCACTGATGCAGCCAGTGTTTCTCCTTTGGCTAACTACTCCTGACTCGTCCTCAGCTTCTGTACCCCCACAGTCTCTTACTGATGGAGGTTCCCTACCTTCTTGTCATGATCCTCTTTTAAAATGACCCCAAGTAAACATGTCCCCCTGAGTTCCCCAACAGATCCTTGGTATCCATGCCTTTGATATACCATCAGTTAGAAATGAAGTCGCTTCCCTAGAGGCTCAGCTATCTGTGCCATGTGTTGCGGGCTACATCAGCTTCCTAAAGTATGAGTTGGGCATCTGACCATATGCCCCCAAAACTGCTGTAAAATCATGCCAGATTCACTGGTTCCATTGACAGCCTCCCGATCATACCACTTAAAGATGTAAGACTCACAATATAATTCATTCAAAGAATCCTTCTCACAAAAATCCTCTCTCCACAGCCACCCCCCTTTTTTTATCCATGTGGAATACAAGAATTCTATAATTTATTTCTGCAAACCTCCTTTGAAAATCTATTGCTTGATCTTATATCTCACTTCTGGAAAGGTCACCAATGGCAAAATAACTATCCCAGCTGAGCAGTAGAAAGAACTGCATACCCCAGGGACACCTGGGTGGCTCAGTCGGTTGAGTGGACAACTTCAGCCACTCATTAAACTCACGATTCATGAGTTCAAGCCCCACATCGGGCTCACTGCTGTCAGCACAGAGCCCACTTCAGATCCTCTGTCCCCTACTCCCTCCCTCTCTCTCTCAAAAATAAATAAACATTAAAAAAATTGAAAGAAGAAGAAAGAAAGAAAGAAAGAAAGAAAGAAAGAAAGAAAGAACTATATGCCTGAGAGAGGTAGTGGTAACATCAACAGAAAGGATTTCTCTAGGAATATCTCAAATAGTCTTCTAAGGATTCCTGATAATTACTAGGTAAAAACAAAGAGTTTGGGAGTCTGGATATCATGTAACCTGAGGACTGGGATAGTAAGCCAGTAAGACATGAACTATTACTGTTAAAATAATTTCATTAATACCCAAAGTCTAGTAAGAGCCTATATAAATTCAGTTTGCTGAAATATGACAATAATAAATTCTCAATTATGCAAATAGTGAAGGCCACAAATTATCCTAAGTTCTATCTATTTGTTCTTGAGATGTATTAAGTGATTCAGGTAATTATCCATTATTTTCTAATGACATTGTCCCTAGGATAATATTAAGGTTAATTTAGATATCTAGAGTATATATATCCAAGTTGGGAGGTAGATGAGTAGGGAGGTACGAGTAAATGCATTCAGAAGTACCCTGAGTTAGGGGTGCCTAGGTGGCTCAGTCAGTTCAGCGTCTGACTTCGGCTCAGGTCATGATCTCACGGTCCATGAGTTCGAGCCTCGCATCGGGCTCTGTGCTGATAGCTCAGAGGCTGGAGCCTGCTTCAGATTCTGTGTCTCCCTCTCTGTGCCCCTCCCCCACTCATGCTCCCTTTCTCTGTCTCTGTCTCTGTCTCTGTCTCTCTCTCTCTCTCTCTCTGTGTGTGTGAAAAATAAATAAACTTAAAAAAAAATTTTTAAAAAGAAGTACCCAGAGTTATAGGGTGGTCAGTTTATGATTTCACAATCAAATTACAAAAAAGCCACAAAATGGATAACATACATATTCACTAATTATTTGATTAATGTGTTTCCCTAACAGGAAATTAGACAACATATTCCACACCAAGCCGCAAAAATATTTTCCTAAAATTCTTTGCACAAGATCATTAAAACTCTAGCATAAATGTTAAGTGAATTCCCTCAATATCACACTCAAGAATACATACAAAGAGAAACAGACAGAGGGAAGAGGAGAGATGGGGAGACAGAGAAAGGAAAGAAAAAAAAAAAAAACACCAGCATTTTGCCAGTTAGAATAAACAATAACCCATCTTTCACTTAGACTCATGAATCCTGGATGTAAGCTTCTAAGGTAGAGATCAAAGACTCTAGTGAAGGGAAACATTTGACAATAACCAAAGCTCAGCCACCACATGGCTTTCCTCATCCTATTATGTACAGAGCTCTCTAGCAATGTTGAGCATTTCAAAACAAACAAACAAACAAATAAATAAATAAATAAGACTAGGTTTTCAAAAATAGCTGCCTAAATTGAAGCCATAAAACACATGGACACTGAATGTGGGTACATGCCCACACAAGCTGGACTTGTAAAGACAGCAACAATAGAATGAAAAACAGAAAAAGTGTGGGAGTGGCACTTCCAAACAGATTTAAGAAGCATGCTGTGTAACAGATATACATCTTCCTCTCATCCATGCAGAAAGGTCTGCACATGTAACTAGACAACACAGTACTAGACAAGAGGAAGCACCCATTCATAATTTTCTTTCCTGAGACAACACAAGCCAGATGCCAAAATCTGAACATTCTTTACATACAAATTAAGTATTAAAGTAATAGTAAAAGTGCTTTGCCTGATATAATAAAAATGTTGTTTTTATTTGGATAGCTGATCTAAACAAACATTTTAATGTCATTACATCTAATGGTTTTAGCTAACAGTTTCCAAATTCTAAATAGGAAATTTTCAATTTCAGTTGTTAACCCTTTATATTATTAAATGGGTATGCCCTTTTATCATAAAGGTTAAGGGAATTAACATCCAACTGGTGAGAAACAAGGTATCATATGAGAAACAAACACAAAATATAATAGGAATACAAAATATCATTTGAAACCAGTTTACACTATTTAACAATTATTAAAAGAGAGTAGCTAGGGGTGCCTGGGTGGCTTAGTCGGTTAAGCGGCCGACTTCGGCTCAGGTCGTGATCTCGTGGTCCGTGAGTTCGAGCCCCGCATCGGGCTCTGTGCTGACAGCTCAGAGCCTGGAGCCTGTTTCAGATTCTGTGTCTCCTCTCTCTGACCCTCCCCCATTCATGCTCTGTCTCTCTCTGTCTCAAAAATAAATAAATGTTGAAAAAAAAAATTAAAAAAAAAAGAGAGTAGCTAGTCTATGCCAGTTGGTTAATTACAAAGTACTTCAACTTTCTAAGAACTATCCATTCTTAATTTTATGAAAACAGTGCTCCAATATTGTTCCAAAAGCACTTCCATTACTAATACTTTCAGTTACAATATCATTTCTCCTGATTAATGTGCAATACCCCCAATCCTAGTAACTGTTTTCCTTTGTTCCTCTATTAGTTCTTTATACAAACATTCACTCATAATAATGATTAAGCCCCGCTGTGCTCTGTGCTAAGGATTCTGAAACAAGTAATGCATCCTCAAGGAGCCTACAGCTTAGAATGGGAAACAAATAAGCAATAGCTGCAGACCAAGGCAAATGTGCAGTAGGGGTATAAATTATTCAAAGCTTCTCATATTTCAAAATATGTCCATAGTCATTTAAGTTTATACATAACTCATGGAGTAGGGAGAAAAATTATTTAAAATCCCAATATTAGAGAATGGACTCCAAAATTAAATCTGTCATTCACAATTATATAACTGATTAGTGGCACAGCCTCAGCTAAGATAATTTAAGGCCATATTCCTTCCTCTGCACTAAGCTGCATTTCACTGTTAATGAAGATCTGACGAAGAGTTACCATCACACACACAACCAGTTACTGAATTCATGTCCTTCCAAGATTTGCATTCAGAATTCCAGTATAGCAGCCAGTGCAATATTCTCTAGACTTTGATCCTCTGAAATTTTTTTTAAATAAAGTTTTATTAAATGTTTTTTTTATTTTTGAGACAGAGAGAGACAGAGCGTGAGCAGGGGAGGGACAGAGAGAAAGCAAGACACAGAAACTGAAGCAGGCTCCAGGCTCTGAGCTGTCAGCACAGAGCCCAACACGGGGCTTGAACTCACAAACTGTGAGATCATGACCTGAGCCGAAGTCGGATCCTTAACTGACTGAGCCACCCAGGCAACCCACGATCCTCTGAAATTTTAATGACTCTGTCCTTTCCTTCTCATTTCTAAACTGTGTCTCTTAACCTTACTTGTCATCCCCTTCTAATGGAAAGGACTTAGATCATTAGTAGCCTATGAATGAGAAACAGTGAGGGCAACCTTAAAGTAAGCACTATTAAATTTTAACTTGGAAAAAAGGGCCAAGGGTAGACCACACAATCTATGTAAGCATGTGCAGAAAAGATGGGGCCACCTAACAAGTAAATAATAACTATGTATCCTGGGAAATTTCTCACAAGCATTCTTATGTCTTTACTTCCAAAGGCTACAATGCTCCCCCAACCCAGGCTGTCTTCAGATATGCTCAGTGTGTAAAAGCACAAATGTTGCCTTAATTACAACCAGCTCTAATGAACTAGTGGTTAAATTCTTGGCCAAATTATGCCCTTATTTTTTTTTTTTCCCAGCAATGCTTTACTTATTTAAAATCTTTGTTTTATTATATTTTTTTAATGTTTATTTATTTTTGAGAGACAGTGGGAGTGGGGGAGAGGGAGGGAGACACAGAATCTGAAGCAGGCTCCAGGCTCTGAGGTGTCAGCACAGAGCCCGACACAGGGCTTGAACCAACAAGCTGTGAGATCATGACCTGAGCCGAAGTCACTCAACAGATTGAGCCACCCAGGCACCCTGAAAATCTTTGTTTTAGAATTTTGCTTTTGAAATCGTCATCAGGATAGCACATTTATTTCAAATACCCTCGAAAATGATAATATAACAGTTAAATGTGGGTGTGGTTTGGGAAAAGTATAACTAGAAGCTATTCCTTGTTTTGACCAATGACATTATCACAGAACTAAATGCAGAGCTTCTCAAAGGAAGACAGTACTTATGCAGACATATAATGGTGGATATGCTGTAACCTAATAATCTCAATACTTTACACTGACAGCCTGCAAGACTCCTAAATTGAGAGTTAATAAAACAGACTTTTTCCCTGTTAGAAAAATACCTCAGACTTCACTGGCTGTTTCTTAGTTCAAGGGCTTGTAGAACACTCCAAAGAAAACACTCCCTCTAGTAATACTTGGATTAAAATGGTGATTTGGGGGTTTGAGCCAGTGAAGACACTAGGGAATTGCAGGCCTTAAGCAGACACAGCATCTGTGATGTGAAGCTGAACCATATGTGGTGTTAGTTTCTCAATCACATAAATTTGGTGGAGGGAAGTCAACTAAGGAAGAAAATCTATTGTCATGCTGTCTACACTGAGTTTAAGAGAGCTCTGAAAAAAGAAGCCTCTTGAGCAAGAGGTGGTCCACCATCAACTCAAAGAAGCCTGGGGAAAAGGTAGAACAAAGGAAACAACTCTGCAAGTTATCTTTCAAGGCAAGATCTTATTTAACTTTTACAGTGAAAACAAAAACAAAAACAAAACAAAAAAAACACAACAACAACAACTAATTAACTGAAGCAAACTGTACTCTTTGACATGAAAGAAATATGTTGGTTTCTAATTCTTTCCTTCATCAAAAAGATTTCAGCAGGAACCTACTTACAATCTGGGTTTCCAAGCTTAGGATTTAAATTTAATTAGCTATAGTATAATGTGCTAGGAAGAAAAACAGAGCTTTGAAACAGTATAGTATAGTGGGGAGATCACCAGACTAAAAGTCAGAGTTGTAAAACTCATGGCGCTAGTCATGGCTATTACTCCCCTCTCACTTGCCTGGATGCCAGGCTCCTCCTGTATCAAATGAAAGTACCAGCAAGCACTCTACTTCCACCATCATCCTTCACCCTCACTCACTCTTAGCTAACCAAAAAGATGCCTAGTTTTTGCATCAGAGACTGGTATGCACAGATGAAAGTGTTAATTCATTCTTGGAAGTTAGTTTCTGTTGCTACTAAATCATCTAGATTCCCCACCCTCTGGTCATAAAAAGTTACATTTGTGAATTGCAAAACTTTCTGCTCTGTTGGAAAAAGGAAAATTGTACACAATGTAGAATGAGACCACACAGTCCACCTGGGCACAGAGCAAATCATTTTATAATGATAGAAGATCGCTCCTCTGAAAAAAGCATCTGGAAGTCTTTCATATTAAATCACTACAGCTTACAAACAGCACAGAAATAACTTAATTATTTCCACCATGGCTGAGGAAATTGAAGGATGAAGAGTTTTCAGAAGGAAATTTGGAAGATACAATTAACTACTGTTTTATTCTGTTTTAACATGAAAAGCAACGGAATTGTGGGAAACGACACTGAAAATAATAATAATCAGCTTTACTTATTACTATTATAACAGGAGACTAAAAACTTGATGTACCTACCCCACCACCCACCCCTACAACCCACCAATGACTCAACAGAAATGTATCTAGGCAATGATGTTAGAAAAGTAAATGTCAAAAAACACTGAGAAATATTCAACCATCAGAAATTCCTAATTCTAAAGATACACCCTAAAATTTATAAGTGAACTGAAACTGAGTTAAGGTTATACTTCAAGGAAATTCCAAGTTTTATTCCAAAGCCAAATTACTGAAAACATTTGTGTTCTGTGTAAGTAGGGAATTGTGTCTTCAACTCCAAGAGTATCAAATGCCACCCTCTAGACAGAGATTTTGATCCTACCTCAGTTCTGTGGAAGTATTACCCCTCGGCAAATGGTAAAACAACTTCACACAAATGAATGTTTTATTCATACATTTCTATACTTCAAGGACAGTCCCTGAGTGTTCACATTGATAGCAGTATCTATCTAGATTAATAAACAAGGAGAAAAATACAATTTCTGCTGCAGAAATGATTTAAATCTAAAGTTACTAGAAATAAATCCAACATTTACCACTTAAGAATGTGGTTTTGATTAAGGTAAAATAAGAATGAATACATACACATTGCTCAAGATGTTTCCATTATAATAAAGTGTTGCTTCAAAGTACATCAAAAGGAAATGTAAACATATAGGAAGCGAATATTAAGTAGAAAAAGAAATTGGGTGCCTGGGTAGCTGAGTCAGTTAAGCTGTTGGTGAAATCGAGACCATGTCGGGCTCTGCAAAGACGGTGTGCACTCTGCTTGGCATTCTTTCTTTCTCCCTCTCTCTTGTCCCTCCGCCTCTCTCTCTCTCTCTCTCTCTCTCTCTCTCTCAAAATAAAGAACATTTTAAAAACAGAGAGAAAAAGAAATTAGTGAAAAAGACAACTAAGTTGAGTTTTGAAAAAGGCAATAAAATAGAGAAGATATCTGCTGCCTCTTTGGTTTTCTTTTACTTTTTACCTTTTTTTTTTTTTTTTTTTGAGGGGGTAGGGTAACGAATATACCGTGTCTAGGCGCACAAGCACTATTTTACAGCCACATTTTACTCCTACTGATAGAACAATGGGATGATTCTTCATCATTTTGAACAAGCTGCCAAAAGTCAAGCTCCTTCTCCTTTCCCTCAAGAGCTTACCAGCACTTGAAACTCAATTATCTGGAAACTGGGAGATAGCATTTCCAAACTACATAACAAAGAAGGCTTGCTTTAATCACAGTTCCCATTTCTTTCCCTTGCCCTTACTTTGCCCCCGGAGACAAATCTCTTTACTATATAACAATAGGTTCCCTGCTTACTCAGGACCTTGGCTCCTCCCACCTGAAAGAGCCTAGAATCAACTTCTCTTTTCAAACCAAATCCTACCTAGTTCAGGTTGCCACAAGGTCTGAGTATTTCATTTCATACCCATCTCTCGCCACCTCTAAGATCCCCTTTTTTGTACTTCTATCATGGTTCAACAAATCAGTGTTTTTTAAATGTTTCATGTTTACATTGGGCTTTTCTACAGAAGACAGTAAGCCTTACCCCAAGGCTAACTAAGATCCTTTTCCTACATGTCTCCAGAGAGCTGGAAAGGAAAACACTGAATTAGAAAAAACAAACAAAAACAAACAAACAAACAAAAAACAAACAAACAAAAAAAAAAACACCTAATCATTGATGGTTAATCAAAAATAGTTCTGTTCCAAAACATAGACATAGGTACATGTGTTACAACATATTCCTGGAAATCATAAAATGAACTTTATGCACTGGACCAATACTGAAATTAACAGCTATATTCATATTTCAAAACTGAAGATGTAACCAGCAATAAATTACAAAACTGGTAAAGAAACTACTCTAAATCTCTACCTACTGAAAAAACATCAAACTATGCTCAGTTCCAGTCTATTACGGATATGGATAGATTAAAATAAAACTAAAATACTATCATCAATTTAACTTAGCACAAACTGATTCACTAGCTATAATAATCATTTAACAATTTTTTTCCCTTCTTAAAATGGAGATAGTATTCTTAAAGAATGATTTGAGTTCAAGTTTCTTTTCATCTTTTTAAAGCTTCTTTAAAACTTTCCAAAGAACTATAAATAGATGCTTTCTTTTTCTTTCAGTAACATCACAAATGGCAGCAAAGAACATTCAAGAGTCCCTCTACAGAGCAGAATACCAACTGACATCACTTAGTAACTTGGCAAATATTGGCCATGCAGCCTTGAAACACCATAAGGACATCACAGTGTGACTTTGGTCTTAACTGTTTCTGGCTTACCCTAGCCTAACTCTACCCACTTTGGAACTCCCTAATCATCTAATGTTAAATGAGACAATGAGGGATCTGTAAAACTTAAGAGGTACCTGCAAAATTAGGGAAAATAAGTTAAAGTCACACTTCTTTGTCAATTAGCAAGTGCTGTCTAGGAACTACCAATGTGAATATGAAACTCAAGACTTTATTGTGGCTTACAGTACTTTTTCACATCTACTGCCACAAAGAATTATGGCAGTACTAATAGGTAAGGATCCTGCAACAAAAACCGTCAATAAAAATTTGAGAAGTCATATAAAAATATCCAAATGTTAACATTCAAAAAAATAAATAAAAGGAAAATTCTAAGGATGGAAAAGTGGTACCGTGCTACTAAAACTCAAAAGGAATATTCTTAAATCAAGAATTATTGAATATGAAATCAAGAATTCCTGAATATGAAATCAAGAATCTCTGAATGTGAAATCAAGAATTCTTAAATATGAAATCAAGAATTCCTGAATATCAGAGGGAAAAAAGCTCACTGGCTTGAAAATCAAGCTATTCATTTTCCAACCTTAATCCCCTTCATTATTCTGTATTTGGATACAGACTTGAAAAGCTCCATAGTAATTTGATTTTATTTAAAAAATAATTATATACCCTTAATATTAGCAGCACAGTTGTAAGAGCTTTTACAAATATTAATTCAGCTGACTCCCCATAACAACCCTACAGTGGAAAGGGTTGTTATCCTATTATTAATGGGGAAACTGAATGTGCCTAAGACCACATATAGCTAATGAGAGGCAGATCCACTGATTTCACTCACATTCTGTGTTTTCAACCATTATGATATGCTGCCTCTCCTAAAATATCTCAAGCTAAACTCAACACATGTTCCCACTCTCTCCCATTCAGTATTCCCACTGCATGCACCAGCATCCTCCTTCTCACAGTAACTTACTACTATGTCCACCACTTTCATCTCTGCTGCCCTTTACTCCCACACAATCAGGTGTTGCCCCATCCATTCTATTTCCACACACCCCTTGCTTCCATTTCTACCTTTCCATTTCTACTAGTAGAATTATCATTTAGGACCTTATTTCCCCTCAGCAGTAATACAGTAGCCTTATACCACTACCAATAAACTGGATTTATTCAATATGTATTTATTAATCCAGATCCCTTGCTAAATGTTGTGAATGCAAAACTGAATCAAAGCCCCACTTTTGAGGGAATGACAATCTAGGTCCTCCAGCTGTGATGACTGACATAACCTGAAAACACTTATATAAGCTCGATTGCCTTCTAAACTATGTCCAAACTCCTTACCTAACCTCTAAGTTTTCCATAATATGGATTTTTTTTTCATCTGCTCTTATCATACAAACCAAGTTTTTCCCCCTAAAGCCACACATGTTTTCACATCTCCCTATATTTACTCATGTTCTCTTTCCTATCACAATGCTTTCTCTGCCACCTGTATATGGTCTGGCTGAAATCCTACCAAACAATCAAGGCTCAGCTGTTTCAGGTATTCCCAACCAGACAAAACTTCCTACAAACCAAAGAAACATAGCATCTTGAACTTGAACCATAGCACATAGGACTTAGCAGTCAGCCTTGGATTTTCCTGTTTACAAACAAGCTCTAATTTACAAAAGCATAATTAATTTTATCCTGTTGGAGGAATACATTTTCCAACACTCACCCGAGGAACAGGAAGCTCAAACAGTTCTTTTCTCCCTATACTTCATTTCTGTCACTTGACATTTCTACATGTTGTTAATGGTATATATCATTTAAGACCTGGTACAAATGCTATCTCATCCACAAAGCCTTTCCACATCCTTCCAACTAAAAGTAATTTCTCCCTCTGAATTCCCTAACACTTTACCTGTGCAGCTTTTCTAGCTTCCATCAGTTAGTGCATCACCGATGCTATTTATATACATCTCCACCAATAACTCAGCACATCAGGAGAGGACACTTCTCTTACTCATTCCCTATGATATCCGTCATAGCACACAGGCCATCAGATGACAAGGATAATGAATGAATTATGGGTTAATAGGTGACTGCACTTACACATGCTGGCCCTGGTCTGGCCAAGAAGCTAACAAAATTAAAGTGAATCAGATAACTCTAGAGGAAGGAGGATGGAGGAACAGACAGGAGCACATTAAGGGGTAAATCAGAGGGCATTCTTAGCCTTTTTCAAGCAATATAATTCCCTTTTCCTATGGTCTCCCCATGCTAGACCTTTTCTAAGCCTACTGAAGCCAAAATGAATGGTTTGCAACTTATGAAATTACTTGAAAGCAATAAATGACATGCCAAGCTGGAATTCTGATGACATTCCTACAGACAGATGGGTTATAATATTGGTTTGGTTCCATGAACTATCAGTACTCATTAACCAAAGACCTCATGCAATGCCCTGTGCATTGTTGGTGATGAAGACAACTGGAAAACCAGTCCAGTAGTGTGTGATTTAGAGCTGTACTTCTGGATACAGGTTGGTTTTTCAGTTCTGCCATTTATAAATATAGGTAGGCTTCAGTGTTTCCATTTATAAAAGTAAGATAATAGAACTTAGCTCGTATAGTAGATGTGAGTATTAAATAAGAGAATGCAGAGGTACTTAACACAGTGTCTGACATGCAAAAGAGGTTAAGCAACATTAGTTAATATGCAAACAGACTTCACCTAAATTAAATTCAGCAACCATTTCCTTAACTTCAACTTATTATTAAAAACAGCATGAATTATTAAAGAAGCCACCTCTTCTCTGAGACCTTATTAAGTCTAGAAGACCAATAAGAACCCCCAATCAACTGTATGTTAATGGACATACATTAATGTTAATGATACATTAATGTTAACGATAATGTTAATGGACACCCTATCAGCTTCATTAGAAATGGACCCTCAGTAAACACATGGGTCCAGGGGTTCTCAATTGGGGATATCAAGCAGTATCTAGAGACATTTTGGCTTATCACACTGGGAGCACTGAGGCAGGGGTCTCCTACCAGTATTTAGTGGGTAGAAGACAGAGATGCCGAACATCATACAATGCACAAGACAGTCCTCCACAATGAGGAGTTACTTTGCCCAATGTGTCAACAGTCCCAGGTTGAGAATCCCTACCTACTCTCTTCCAACTGTAAATGTGGATGTGTCAGGCCCACATCTACCCACTGCCTGACTGACTTTTGATGAGACAGACATCCTGAGGCTTTGACAGTGTGGAAATCTGCCAGTGTTGTGCAATAGTTACTGCCTTTGTAGACTTTATCTTTCTTTTGTCCTAAGCCTAGCCTTCTACATGTTACCACATGCTCAATCAGGCAATGATCAGATCCTGTGAAGCTGCCTAAACTCCCAGTTTTATCATCCCCCAGTGTGTCTCATCTTACCTCCTTTCAAGCTTCAGTTACAAAACAAAGAGAAGTTTGCATGAAAATATCAAACTATTCTCATTTTCTGGAGCTGGCAGTGCAACATTTTAAACATTTGTCTATAAATAATAAAAGGTAAAGAAAATTACTGTTACCTAAATCTTTCCAGTTAAAATAATGAACCTTCAAATGACTGAATTATCCATTGTATAAACATACTTTAGATTACACTCTTGTTCCCACTACAATCATTGTTCTTGGTCATTTAACAACTTAGAACACATATTAAAAAAAGGTTGATGTTTTGACATTTTCTGCCCTACCATAAAAGTATGTTCTTCATCAGTGTATTCTGAAACAGTTTCCTGTTACTTTAAAACATTCATTGCCTGTTAACCTTTTAAATTCATGGATATAAAGCATATATATCCTTACCCACCCCAACCATATCTAAAAACAAACTTAAACTCCAAAGCTGTCACACCCATTAGGATGGCTTCTATCAAAAAATAAGGAAACAAAAGTGTTAGGGTAGATGTTAGGTAGGATGAAGAGAAACTGGAACCTTGTGCACTGTCGGTGGGAATGTAAAATTGTGCTGCTGCTATGGGAAACAGCATAATGGTTCCTCAAAAGATTAAAAGGGATTGAAAGCAGAGTATCAAAGAGATATTTACACAACCACATTCATAGCAGCATTATTCACCATAGCCAAAAAGGCGCAAACAACCCAAGTATCCATCATCAGATGGACAGATAAACAAAATGTGAGATACACACATACACACAGAATTATTATCCAGTTTTAAAAAGGAAAGAAATTCTGACACATGCTACAACATGGATAAACCTTGAGGACATTATGCTAAGTGAAAAAAGCCAGTCACAAAAAGACAAATACTGTGTGATTCCACTTACATGAAGTATCTAGAGTAGCAAACTAATAGAAATAGGAAAGTAGAAAGGTGGAAGCTAGGGCTTGAGGGGAGGGGAATTGGGGAGTTGTTTAATGGGCACAGGGTTTCAGTTTTGCAAGATGATAAAGTTCTGGAGATGGGCTGCAAAATAATGAGTATACTTACTAAACTGTACACTTAAAAAATGGGTAAGATGGTAAATTAAATAATGTGTATTTTGCCCCAATTTTTGAAAAACACAAAGTTGTTAATATTAATGTTACTCATAGGTATTCTCTTCATGGAATCATTAACTCAAAATTCTTTACATAGTTATAATTTTGTCAATTGAATCTCATCACTTTACTTATTCTTTCTCTCATCATAATCTCATCTAACCTCAAAAGTGAATTTAAATACCACTTATAAATTGATGGTCTCCACATTTCTTTTATAGCACTGACTTCTCCTGAAAGCTCCAGCTGACTGTCTAATATTTAAAATGTCTGAAATGAAATTCTTGAGAATACCCACCACACATACCTGTCCCCCACCATAACCATTCCATCTGAGGATCCCTATCAGGACAAAAGCCTGAGATAAGTGGTTTTTGGCAGGTCGACTTTGCCCTCTAAGGGACAAAATGTCTGAAGACAGGTTTGGTTGTTATAACTTGGTGGTGGGGGGGGGGGGTGGGAGGGTGGTGAGGGATACATGAAGAGTGTAGAGGCCAGGGATATCACTAAACATGCTACAACGCACAGGGACAGAAGTCCCTAACAAAGATTTAACTGGCTCCAAATGTCAACACTGCCAAGGTAGAGAAACCATTCCTATGAAGCATAGCTGCCTCATCTCTTCCACAATCCATATTTAATCAATCAGCAAATCCTACTGATATCAACTATAAAAAAAGCCCAGAATCTGATCACTTCTACCACTTTCATCCTGGTGCAAGTCACCATGGACTCTTACCTAATGAAATAACTAAAACAGCATCCTGACTCATATCTCCAGTTAGGAGATAAGTATTCAGCCTTGTCCTCTGTGCTGTATATAACACAACAGTCAGGGTAATCCTGTATCAGTCCATGCCACCCATTTTCTGAAAGAACCTTCCTCAGAGCAAAAGTCCAGTTTCTTGCAGGGCTCTACAGACTCTTCACATCCCCCATCACTCCACCCTATCTTGCTTCACCTCTTCCACTTCCCCATTTGCTCATGAGATTTAACCACGTTGGCTTCTTTGCTGTTCTTTAAATACCCACAAAACACTCTCCAACCTCACGGTCTTTGCACTTTCTATTGAGTTGTGTGAGCTACTTTATTTTTTTTTTTAATTTTTTTAATGTTTATTTATTTTTGAGAGATAGAGAGAGAGCATGAGCAAGGGAGGGGCAGACAGCAAGGGAGACACAGGATCCGAAGCAGGCTCCAGGCTCTGAGCTGTCAGCACAGAGCCCAATGCAGGGCTAGAACTCACTAACCCTGAGATCATGACCTGAGCTAAAGTCGGATGCTTAACCAACTGAGACACCCAGGTGCCCCTTGCGTGAGCTACTTTAAAAGCACTTCTGGGGTGCCTGGGTGGCTCAGTCAGTTAAGCGTCCACCTCCTGGTTTCAGCTCAAGTAATGATCTCAGGCTTTGTGAGATCAATCCCTGGGTCTGCACTGACAGGGCAAAGCTTGCCTGGGATTTTCTCTCTTCCCCTCCCCCCACTTTCTCTCTCTCTCAAAATAAACAAATAGAGGCGCCTGGGTAGCTCAGTGGGTTTAGCATCCCACTTCATCTCAGGTCATGATCTCATGGTTTGTGAGTTCAAGCCCTACTTTGGGCTCACTGCTATCAGCACAGAGTCTGCTTCAGATCCTCTGTCCCCCTCTATCTCTGCCCCTCTCCACTTGCTCTCTCTCAAAAACAAACAAATAAACTTTTAAAAAATGTATTAAATAAATTTTTTAAAAAGCACTTTTATCAGAGACCTCCCATTAGAGGATTAACTGTTCTTTCTTTTGTCTGGTCTCTGCTTCAATGACACTAATCACTGAGGCCTTCCCTGACTATCCTACATTAAATCATACCTATACTCCAATTACACACTTAACATCATTAAAACATACCATTAAAACACATTAAAACATATCCTCCTTTATCTTCCTTTTTCCAGAGTTCCAGAGTAGTAAGTACTCTATTACTGACTCACTTATTTGGTATGTCTGTCTCTGCCAACTAGAAGACAGGAATCTTTTGCCCACAACTCTATTTTGGCTCCTGGAGAAGAGTAATATATGAGTAAATTACTAAAATAGTTGGGAAAGATAGCAATGTAGAAAGTTACACATCTTGTTTTGTAAATAAAAATGAAACTATCCTATGCATACTGGTCTATACTTGCTTTGCTATAAAGGTACCTAAATTGTACAAATGAGAGCTTCAATCTTTCATAATCTTGCTTAACCTATCATTAATGTGTTTACTATATGAATGCTTATTCTTTCAGAAGAAACTAAAAAGAAATCAGATAGTTTTGGGGAATAGTTTTTTTTTTTTTTTTTTTAATATAATCTCCACAAATGAGGTAGTGAACTTGGAGGTAGCTGTTGACAATGTTTAACAGAGTATACAGTAACAGAAGACAACCAAACCAAAGACATTTAAAGCATATATATCACACCTACTCCATGGATTCCCAAATTTCACTCCCTCACATACCACTTCCATGATTTTGGCCACATTCATGTCCCACATTTTATAAACTGATCCACTTCTTTTACTAAGCTCCCTCCCAAGCATTAATTTATGTTAAATCCAGAGTTGTTCTTTATCCAATACACATTAAAATAAATATGGAACTACTAAAATGTAAGATGTCCATTCATAAAATACTTAATATCTAATACACTATTGAAGGCATCCATTTCACACTTTGGGAAATGCAGACCATTCTTCATTTGTAAATGAAACAAAACAAAATCATGAGGAGCTTAGGGCTTTCCTTGATGTCAACAATTCACTGGAATTAAGACTTTCCCAACTTTGCACTCTGGTTTCATGCTGACTATGGAAAATGCATTTTATTTTCATTGCTTAAGTAGTATTGTTATATGTGGTGAGCAGAAATTACACTGTGGGTGAAATATAAAGTGAAGAGAATGAAAAGTTCCAGATCAGTGGGGATATTTTATTTTGACATGAGAGACTTAAACAGAAATACAGTAATTGCTATGTAGAGCACTTTTCTGTCACCAGAAATAGATATGGTTTATACAAATGAAGAATACCTCAGTTTTTCAAACAGTGTTTGTATTGCTGAAATTATCGTAAAGATCCAAAAGACTGGCAGAAATATGGAAATATGGTTAAAGCGAGGTCTTCATAGGGTGACCACATTTTCCAAATGAAAAAAGGAAATATACTATCTTTAGGAGCAGCCTGTGGTTTACCACTACACTAGTAACTAGTTAATCAAATTTCTGTAAGCTGGGTTGTTACAGTAAATTCTCTGGTCTCTTGTCTAGCATAGTTGTCTAAAACCATTCTTTTTAACTGACTCACTGTATTTTTTTTCTATCTAGTTCTCCTCTAATATCTTAAAATAAAGCTTTGTAATTTTATACACAAAAGTCCGCACATCTTTTGCTGAGTTATTCTTAAGTAGCTTGTTCTTTTGTTGAAATGTGAGAATGTGTGATGGTGTACAACAATCTAATTTATAATTATCAACCTAGACAGACTCTCATTTCTAATAAGTTCTCTATAGATTTAGAATTTTCTATGTGGGGATAATAACATCAAGAAATGATACAATGAAATAAACAAAATTAACTCTTAGCTGTTATATGCCCTTGGTTTTATTTTACTCCACAGGCTTGGGCCTTCAAAAATAATATATAATTTAAGCAAGAATAGTGTACATCCTCCTCTATTTCCTGATTTTTAAAGTGAATGTTTCTAACGTTTGGATGAATGAACACTGCGTTTTCTAACTCCTGTAAAATTTCAGAAACAATTCACTGCCATAGTATTGTGTTCACATGACAGTGTTAACTGGAAATTTCTTAAGGCCATTACTATGCTGTAATATACAAGAGTTGGGTAATTTCCAAATCACAATAATTCCCTTGTTTCTGAAAATAGTCCTGATATTCAGAGGAACACATGCAACATACTCTGTTCCCTTAGTCTTGGGTCAAGGGTCTTTAAGTGACCTGGGCTGGGCCAATCAGAGCTCATTTTAAAGTTTTGTTTTGTTTTGTTTTGTTTTTTAGTTTACCATGGGAAACTGGACAGGCCCGCTCCAGACAGAACTTCAACAAGGTATAGTGGCAATGTTTAGTACTCACCTTGTGGAAGAAGCTAACTAAGAGAATAAAGCTGACAAGCAAATGAAAGGCAAAAAGCCTCATAGAGGCCTCAGAGTCTATGATTCTAGCTGCTCCAGAATATCACATGCAACATGGTGTTGCCCACAGATAAATGAGATACCCCACAGTCTTCCCC
Source organism: Panthera uncia (assembly GCF_023721935.1). Taxonomy (NCBI): domain Eukaryota; kingdom Metazoa; phylum Chordata; class Mammalia; order Carnivora; family Felidae; genus Panthera; species Panthera uncia. The sequence goes on along the minus strand of NC_064808.1, from coordinate 79,150,606 downwards.
ATCAATTGTCTGTTTGCCTTGCAAATGAATGTCATGAGTGACACACAAATAAGAAATAGCAATGTGAAATAACACAAGGCATCTTGGTAAGAATCCACTAACAGTCGGACTTTTGTGTTTCAATTATGAATTCTGGTTCTAAGACAAACGGCAAGTTTCTGAATAATTTCTTATTTTTAATCAGTATTATAACTTAAAGTAAAATATGAATAAGCTTTTATACTTACTGTTATACAATGTTACCAAAAGGAGAAACTGGGTAAAGAATACACAGGATTCCTATATTACTCTTAATAATTATATGCGAATTTATAATTACCTCAAAATTTTAAGGAAAAGCTTTCATTCTCTTTTCTCCTGGTTGTAATTAAATTTGTAACTTCTTTGGTAGTACATGAACACTATGACTATGGTTTAATTACAAACAAGGACAAAAACATTCTCACTGAAGAATACCTCCATCTCTTATTTCTGAGTATCTCGTTGGTTTGTCACCTGATATTTTCCAACCATTAGCTTTGATACATTATTTAAATTTCTCTTCATGATATCTTTTACTAATGTTTTTCTAGTCTACATTATGTCTACTTACTTTATTTTCTCTGCCCTTTAAAATAAAATGCCCCATACAGGTCTTAAAGAACTTTGGTGGGATGGTTACACAATGACTTTATATATTTTTTATCTTTTATAATATCAAAGTATCTCTGTACTTCCTATTAAAAAAATCAAAACATGGTTTATAAATATAATAAAGATTAGCACATCCTGAAAAACAATGGCCAACATTAGAGTAAAGGTATTTTTGAAAATGCAAAGGTAAAAAATAGAAGTATTTCAATAATGTGGAATGGTCAGATTCCAAAGTAAAGAAAGCTATACAACTGGGATAAAAGGCAGAGGCAGGAAGATGCAAGAACTGGAGATGGGAGATGTAAGGACAGAGATGGGTAGTGCAGGCACTATGTCCAGCAGCAGGCTACTGCAGCTCATGTGGACAATGACAGCCTTAAGCAACAGAAACCTTCACACCCAAAGAGTCATGCCAAAGTAACAAAACCAAAAAGTTAATCTTCAATTTCAGCTTATATTTGGACAGAAAAAAAAAGCAAAAAACATGTAAGTTTTTTATTCAAGTATCTTATTTCAAATTAATTGTTAAAATACCACTGTCTGGTGGAAAAGTTTTCTTTTAAATCCTACCATACAGTCAAGGTTTTAATCTTAAGAAAATAAAGGGACCTTGGGAAACAGAAAAATATAAAGATTGGATACTTAGAATCATGCATTCATTTATAAATCTTTCAATCTAGAAATATGATATATACCCATGAAATACCAGCTGTGGAAATGGCATCAATCACACACACACACTCACAAATCATATCCAGGTATTAGTGAAACTGATACATCAAAATACAAATACACTTTTAAATTTGCACCAGCTAATTTTGCTGACTGCTAGCCATGCCAGCAATACTTCTAACAGCATAGAAAGCATAATTTTACTAAGGAAAATACAACCATCTTTCCAAGTATTCTTTTTCAAGACCTAATAAGGAACGCAACCATCAACTGTCAGATTTATCTTTTTTATTCCCCTTTCTTATTCTCTGGCGTAGAAATGTCAACAGCAGCGAAATTGCTAAAAATCAGCCTGCCAGGGTAGGCTTCACTGTCTGACCACTGTATTATACCTATTAAGAGAAAGTTTTAGAATTTTGACAGACATTTCCAGTTGTTAAGTGTCCCACATCTTTTTCAGTTTAAAATCAAAAGACATAATTCCCAATTATGAACACTGTTAAGTATTTTCTGAAATTCTAGCAATTACCCTATTCAAGTCCTTCAGAGTAAACTAATGAATTTTACTCAAAGAAAGCTTATTTCTTGTCTAATGAACTAAAAATAAGTCAAACAACCTGAGAAATGGTTAATATGAAGCTGTGATAACTCTCAACAACCACCTTTTCTTTTTGTGTATGTGTTAACTAGCCACTACAAAATTTATGACAAAAGGGTAAATAAAGGAAATCATCTTTAATCAAGAGAAATAAGGACATGCAATTTTCGATATTTAAAACATTCTCAAATTTCATGAATCCTTAACTCAAAGATGGTGATGAGCATGGGGTTACTGGTAGTGAAGTTGGGGGATGGGGTATAAATTGGTTTATGGCATATTTTTGGCTCCCACATGCCAAAACATGATGTGGGAAATGTCAACTGATTGATGGATTGAGGTTGTGCTGAAATACATGCCTCTTTAAATATGATGAAAACTTTGAAAATTAATACAATTTCAAAGTATATAATGCCTGTCTTCTTCCCTAAATTTTGTAAGACATTAAAATAATAGGCCTAAAACACCAGAGCCTCTCACATATTATATTAACAATACATATTTGCTATTGTTATTATGCAATTTTTAATTAAATAATCTTAGTTTTTAACATTATGGATTATGTGAAGGCTCTGGAACCCAACAGATGGGGTTTATTTTTTTTATTTATTTTTTTTAACGTTTATTTATTTTTGAGACAGAGAGAGACAGAGCATGAACGGGGGAGGGTCAGAGAGAGGGAGACACAGAATCTGAAACAGGCTCCAGGCTCTGAGCTGTCAGCACAGAGCCCGACGCGGGGCTCGAACTCACAGACGGCGAGATCATGACCTGAGCCGAAGTCAGCCGCTTAACTGACTGAGCCACCCAGGCGCCCCCCAACAGATGGGGTTTAAATCCCCACAGTACCACTTATTAGTTATGTGTCTTTGAGTTTGCTCTTCTTTAAAATGGGTATATTAATAGCATACACCTCAGAGGGTTCTGTACAGATTAGTTAAAAATATAAAGTAATTGTAGCAGTACCTGGTACCCTGAAAACACTCCAGGTCAGCTATTATCTATAGCAGTGCTTCCCAATAGAAATATAATGCAAACCACATAATAACTAACACATTTCAGGGGCTCAATAGCCACATATGACAAGTGTCTGAAGTATTAAGCATCACATATTTTTTTAAATATCTTGAGACTCATAACAGCTCAAAATCTTGTATTAATAACCAAGTAATTCACATTACTGACATATTTTTTTTCCTTTTTTAATAAATATCTAATTTTGTTAGAACATAAAGAGAGAAAGACCAGTTTTGATTTTACCCCCTATTAATCCTTATGTTGGGTTGCTTAAACTTTTAAAAAATGTAAGAAAGGAATATAGAGGCTTTAAATACTCTTATAAATGAAATGACTCTTAAGGTTATAAATTTCCCCTCCCAGACCCTCATGATTTTTTTGTGTAAAGTAATACCCAGACACCTAGCCCACTTCAGGAAAATACTTCCATTACACAAGGATTAAAAAGACTGATTGGAACAGTGAATAGAAAGAATATAAATCCTGGGAAACCTAAAGCAAACTCTGTAACTGAACACAGGTCAAATGTGAATGTTGTGGATGCTAATGGTTAAAAGGAAAAAAAATAATAAGTTTCTTATGTTAATCAAAATGAAAACACTAAGAAATAAGTTCATTTGTACAAATTCTTCAAGATAAACATTGGCTAAAATATTCTGAAGCTATGGCTTCCTCATTTGGTGACAAAGATACAGCTAAGGAAAAAAAATCTGTATTGCTACACACACACTCCATATTCGTCAAAGGGACTCAGAGTACCCAGAACATAAGGAGCCCAGGGTAAGGGAGAGGAGAAACATAGGAGACCCTCCAGCCTGAAGACCCCTGCAGCCACTGGGTCCACATACTATACATTTCTATTTATTATCATCCCACATTTCTATTACAGCCATGTGAATAAATGAGACTTTGAGCAAGCTGTCCAAACAGCTTCCTCCTGGTTCTCCTATTGATCTAAATCTCCTTTGTTGATTCTACCTTATCTGACCAAAGTCTGGACTCAAGGCACCTCAGGGCTCAATCCTCCTACCTTTTCTCTTCTGTCTACACACTCATAGATCCGGTGATCTCATACATTCCCAAAGCTTTAAATTCCCTCTACAGGTTGACAACTTCAAAATTTATATGTTCCCTTGAACTCCAGACTCATATATCCAGATGCTCCCTAGACACATCTACTTAGATATCCAGTAGGCATCTAAGTAGATTCAAATTTTAACTATTTTCTCCCCCTCACCTTCTTCATCTCAGTAAGTGGCAGTATCTTTGACCAAATGTACTATTTTTCTTTTTAGCACTTACCACCATCAGAAATAATGTGTTTAATGTCTGCCCAGTAGAATGCAAAGTGCATCACAGCAGGTATTTCTGTCACAATACACAAGGATTAAAGGGGACTAATTCAAGCTGTATGGAAAGTGCAGCCTCCAGGGGAGTATATGGGCTCAAATGTGAATGAAAAGATGGAACCAGTCTTGAGAGGATATGAATCAGGACAAGGCAGAGGAAGGCTGTTCAAGGAAGAGTAAAGGACAATACAAAGGTCTAAGTCCATAAGAAGTTTGTAGAGACCATTAAGAGGAGTAGAAAGAAAGCCAGTGGGGATAGAGAACAGAGAACATGAGAGTGAATACTGAGAAGGAAAGAATGATAAGTAGAGTATAATTCCAGGGATACAGATAGAGGGAATGTCAAGTCCAAAGGCCTTAAGGCAAAGAGTCAAATTCAGAATTTCAATACCAATAAGGCTTCAATGAACATTTCATGCTAGGGTGTTCTCTTGGTATAACAGCCTGGACTAAAGTAGTAGTGTTTGCACAGCCAGGTTAGCTGTCATCTGAAGTAAATACAGCAGTTCCTGTGGTGGTATGAAAACTGAAGAGACCTTACCATGAAGTTTATATGGCTTAAATGCCCCTCCTTGCACTGGAAACAGGCTCAGAGTCCTCAAAATAGGACATATGATCTAGGACATCTCTAATCATTAAAGTGCTACATTCTACGGGGAAAAATTTTAACACTTCCAATAAAGATGCACTTAAAAAAAAAAAAAGAGCCCATGTCACTAATCAATAACAGTAACCTCACTATAAGTAAATAGGCATTTTACTTAGGCCATTACAAAGGGCTATTAAATTACTTCTTCTATTTGTGTCATTAAAAGGCTGTTCCTGCGTAGCCACGTAATGGCAGATGTCAGTTAACATACTGAAAAATACTGCATCATGGAAGCCTATTTTTCCGGTAAGAAGTATGAGACAGGATAAAGTATATTCTCAAAAGTTTCTGAAATGGATATTTCCATCTCCAAGTCACTTTTTTTGTTGCATTAAAACTGCATTTTTAGTTGGCTTTGGCAGATATTTTTAACTCAATACTTCAAGTTAGTAAGGAACTAAGAAGAGTCCCATTTATTAAAAAAAAAAATCTGTACTTCTTTGGGCTTTTTTTCTGCAAACAGACTTTGCTTTTGTTGTTGTTGTTGTTGTTGTTGTTGTTGTTGTTGTTGTTAATGTTCATTTATTTTTGAAAGAATGAGAGAGACAGAGCATGAGTGGGGGGTGGGCAAAGAGAGACGGAGACACAGATTCCAAAGCAGGCTCCAGACTCTAAGCTGTCAGCACAGAGCCCAATGCGGGGGCTCAAACTCATGGGCCGTGAGATCATGACCTGCACTGAAATTGGATGCTTAACTGACTGAGCCACCAAGGAGCCCCTGCAAACAGCCTTTAGATTACCTAGATGTTGTATTCATCTTACTAAGTACAGTAAATCACTGGAAACAAGAGAATGTAAACCGTTAGGTGTCTTCTATCATCTTGTGATTTTATTTTTTAGTCACTGTTCTAACGTATTTAAGTTGTGGCCAAATTCAATTAATATAAAATAAATCACGACTTATCATAAAAAAAACAATTAAATGACTGTATCAATTACAGAACTCCTTTATACTTTTAGTACACTTAAAATATTCTTCTTCCTAAATGAAGTAATAATTTTTAAAAGAAATTCTTCACCCGGGTGGCTCAGTTGGTTAAGAGTCCAACTTCGACTCAGTTCATGCTCTCCCGGTCCATGACTTCAAGCCCCACATCAGGCTCTGTGCTGACAGCTCAGAGCCTGGAGCCTGCTTCAGATTCTGTCTCTCTTTCTCTCTGCCCCTCCCCTGCTTGTGCTTTCTCTATCTCAAAAAATAAGTAAGCATTTAAAAAAACATTTTTAATAAAAAAATAAAATAAATTCTTCAGCACATCTTTGCACATAATCTGCTAACAGATATACCTTCAATTGTAGTAGCATCATATAACTGAAAGTGTTTATTTCAATACTTAGATTTGTGTGTTTAATAATTACAATTATATAATCTTTTTTGGGCATGCAATCCATTAGGATTTTATCTGTAGATTTTTCTTCATTATTTTGCATTCTTTATGTCAGAACTTCTCTAAAACAATAGGTAAAGCAATCAAAACCTGCAATGCGACTTCACTCATGAACGCAGAATTTCCTCCTTGCCCCAACATGAGAAATATGGCTAAAGGCAGAAATGAAGACCTCTGAAACACTAACAGCTGGTGTTTCAATCTCCATTTCCACTGCCTATAAGACATTCTACCACATTCTTCAGCCACTTTTTCTTGTTAGTCTTTGTCCTTTCTTCAGTCACCATCTTGCATGACCTCAAGATTCTGCTCATAAAACATCCAAACCTCTAAGCTTAGCCTTCTAGATTCCTAAAGTCTGTCTTCCTGTTTAGCCACATCTTAACTTCATCACTATCTGGACCAACTCCACTGCTAAGTTCAGCATATTTCAACTCCTACTCCTGATCACAACTTCCTGGTCTCAGAATTTCTTTTATTGCTAGTGAACTGTCAACATGTGAAGTAGTCATGCTTGCCCTCTGCTTTCTAAGGCCATCAATAACCTCTTGCCTCAGTTATTGCCATACTCAGTCAAGACCCATTTTCATATTATACAAATCCATGTCCCTGTAATCCAGCACATCTTCTGTGCCCACCCCTTGAATCTGGCCTCCCAACTATTCTTACTGCTCATCCATGGCTCTGGGTATTGCTAGAAAAATCTATGAAAGCATGGTAATTAGTCTTTCCTTGACATATTTATGATGTCCACCTTCAATGGCCCATTATCACTAACCATAATCCCCTTTCTCTTATATAACTTGCTCTTGCCTTTCTAAACTCTTTCTATAAACTACCCTTACATTTCTTTGGTTCTTTTCACTCCTGCAAATTACAACACACTTTCCCATATTCTTTCAATAATTCATGCTAGCTGATTGATCATTCTCCTGAAGTACTTGCACAGGATTTGAATAACAACCTCACTCAACCCTAAATCGTATATTCCCCTGGCTTCCACACCATTTAAAACTCTATTTTCACATCTCCCTAACCACTTTTTCCCATTTTCATCATCAGCTCTTCTCTGGGCCATAAGATACCTCCTACTCACATTTCCCCATTAAACTTGGACTTCTATTGCATAGTTCATGAAACTGGACTGAAGATTATGCATACAGTACTTAAAAGTATACAATTTAGTCTTAAGACTCCAATCAAACTTCCCTCCAGACAAAAAGCTTTTTCTGACCTCCCCAGAAAGGACGTAAGTCTCCCATAATGGCTCATATATATCTAGCACAGATTACACTGTACTGGGACCAGACCATTGTAGGCTGATGTTTCCTAAAAAAATATAGTCACCTATATTTCCTAAAAAAATATGTCACCTGACAGTCCACCTTATCTATCTTTCACATGGCCACCAAATTAATCTCTCCTAAATCCCACATTGGTTCTCCCATCCTTTTCAAAAACCAGCAATCTTGCTCTTCTGTAACACACACCAAAACTTTTTAGCCCACCTCTTACACCCTACTTATGACCAAAACTACCAATCTTCTAATACTCTCTGAGAATATCTGCCTTATTCTACAAATATATACAGTACCTCTTCTCAAGTTCATTATATGGCTGCCAAGTAATGGTTGTGTGATTCTTCCTTAGCTCAGGCAACATTCCCTGTGCCAAGGCCATCCTCCTGAAACTGTTCTCCTTATCCAATTAGCAGAATGACACCACATTTAATGCACATTTAATGCACATATATACATATGTGTATACATAATTCCCCAACAGGATGGTGAAGCCAGTGATAAAGATGGCATTTTAAACAAGCCTGGAACCCTCACTGTAAGAGACAACATCTTTATTACCATCAATACTTACTATGTGCCATGTGCTGCTGCAAATGCTTTATGACAATCCTGTGGGAAATGTACTAATTTTCCCATATACAAATGGGAAGTGAGGGTCATAGACAGAGGCCTTCACAGAAATTTTAACAAAATGGGTACAAAAATTATATTGGTAAATGGATAAATATATTATAGTAATTATCCTCTGATACTGCCACATTAAGTTAATCCATCAACCTGAAATGTTTTCCCCACTCTTCCCAGCCAAACAGAATCCTCCCAGCCTTTAAGACCTTTAAGACCCAACTGAAATGTCACCTTTTTAAGAAAGAATTATTTGCTCCTTTTATGAATTGTCTTTAATACTTAGAATGTATCTTTATTATAACACTAAAGTTATTTATAAGGTTACTCAGAATGGGTTTCTAATGACAATTCAATATTTTTAATTCTCAAAAGAATTAACTGGAAAACAAAATGAATATAATTTACACCTGATGAAATTACACCTGAAATAAACATAAATGGTATATATCATTAACAATAATTGATAATCACACTCATACAGAAATTATTGATAATCATAATCAAATTATTGATAATCATAATCATACAGAAATATTTTCTGTAACATTTAGTACATGTATCAAATATAGGGTCTGGTATGGCTAAGTCTAATTCAGAAGGTCTGGTCTTTCTTTCAATATGTCCAAACAAAGTTTTATTCTGAAGAAATGGGGAACGGACTTACCAGTCTCCTCCTTTCTTCTTCTACTGCAATGAGTAGTCTTGCAAATTCCTTTAGTGACTGAGCTATTTAGAAGATTTAAAAAAAAAAGGCATTAACCACTTTCCATTGTTAATATCTAATTACACAGGAATAAACATTACAATGAAGCTGGTTATAAATATGTATATATTCTGTGGATTTATGTTTCTATTAGCATAGAACACTATACATAATAAGATCTCAATGACTAACAGCTATAGATAACAGATATTTGCGTACTGAAAATTAAAATTTAGCACATATAGAGTATAACATTTTTTCTTTAAAGATACTAAGGAAATACAGTATATGTATGTAATGTATAACTTATATTAATAAATAAAAGTTTATGACTCATATTGCTTCTAAACAGAATCCTACAAATAATGAATATATTAAATCTCTAAGAAGCAATAAATCCAGTACGATTTAGATGTACTTATTAGCAGCCAGTAATGCAAAGTCTGTTACTGACTTCTATCTAGAAGCTCAATAGTTACAGATACTTAAAACCAGATTCTCTATTCTGTATTACTCAGATATCAAGTTAGTTTAGACCCTGGGTAGTAAGTGTGTCTGGAAGGACTACCAGCATCAGCATTTGGGGAGCTTGTTAGAAATACAGACTAATGCCTCATCTCAGTTTCTGCATTTTAATAAGATCCTCAAGTGTTCGTCTGCATATTAAAATTGGGAAGCACTGTTTTCTTTTTTCTTTTAGCTTTTATTTAAATTCCAGTTAGTGAATATACAATATAATAATTATAATATATGTAATATTAATTTCAGGTGTACAATTTAGTGATTCATCATGTAGGTACAAAACCCAGTGCTCATCACAAGTTCAGATAGCTGTCTAAAGAATCACTGCTTTAGAAAGCTACCTGAAGCTATACTGCCCTGGCTTGGAGAAAATATCAAATACTCCTAGAAACACTGGGAGAATAAACCAAAATGTAAGTCAAGAATTACAGTAACGTATTCTTTATAAATATATAGTCCCAAATGGCAATTGTAAGACAGTAATTCATCCACATCAATTTCTATACCTTATACTTAATATAACTAAAGTTGGAATGTTTTGATTATAAAACTAATAAAACAAGTAAGGTGAAGGCAAAAATTATTTCCATTTAAGGTTATTTTAATGTTTTTATTTATTTTTGAGAGACAGTGAGAGACAGAGTACGCTATGAGCTGGGGAGGGGCAGAGAGAGAGGCAGACAGAATCCAAAGCAGGCTCCAGGCTCTGAGCTGTCAGCACAGAGCCCTATGTGGGGCTCAAACTCACAAATCACCTCAGAGCCACGTTATAATGACCTGAAGTCTGAAGTTTAACTGACTGAGCCACCCAGGTGCCCTTCTATGTAAGCTTTACCTTCCCTTCTACGTCTTCATTCTTTAGGCTCCTTATGTCTTCCTACACCCATACAAATTATTAAAAACATTCTATAAGACCAGAAGTCTAATAAGTCTGGCATAAAGCCTATAATAAAAGTAGATAAGTGAGGAAAATAAATCCAGAGTCTCATAACAGAACTTATTAAGAAAAAGAATATTTTCCATTGAAGAATTTAAAATTACAATCTAATTTTTTTTCCCTCCACTCCTCTTTTTAGAACTAGTAGGCTTACACTAACAAAGCTGGTTTGAAATGCTATCACTATGATTACTTCATATTGGATTTTATTCACAGATGCCAAAAGAGAAATCAAAGAATTATCTGGGAGACTCAGATTAATCCGATAAACACATTTTTTTAAAAATTTTTTTAATGCTTTATTTATTTTTGAGACAGGGAGAGACAGAGCATGAACAGGGGAGGGTCAGAGAGAGGGAGACACAGAATCTGAAACAGGCTCCAGGCTCCGAGCTGTCAGCACAGAGCCCGACGCGGGGCTTGAACTCACGGACCGCGAGATCATGACCTGAGCCGAAGTCGGCCGCTCAACCGACTGAGCCACCCAGGCGCCCCAACACATTAATGACCTTAGAGTAAATATGACACTTTTTTTTAATTTAGAAATTTGAGATTTTAATTTCTTCAAAAATAAAATGCTACAATACAACCCACTTGTGACAACAGTAAACTGAACAGAAAGACATTTTACAAATATATAAAAAGTTTTAAATGGAGTACATAATAGCATACTATACTTTTGTACTTTGGGTAAAGAAAGCATTCCATCACCCTGGCAACTATCTATTGCCACCGAAGAGTTCTATTGGTGAGCCTACAAAAATGTCAAAAAAATGTGGATAATGGAAGGAATTATCTACAGAGAAAGATATGCCTACAGAGAAAGAAAACAAGAGGTAATCAGTTTGGTCTACAGGAATTGGAAGCAGCAAGTACTGCTGAAGGGGAGAAAATAAGAGGTGATTAAAAGTAGTTGAAAGTCTGTTTAAGAAGTTCTTTAATCCCAGATTTCAAACTCAATGCCTCCTAAGCTTTTTAATTAAAAATAAACAAAACAAAAACAACTACCCTCATATGCTTCTTTTATGGGAAGATACTAGATAAGGCACTCTAACAACACTTGAGAATAAATCAAGAAAAGAGGATATAGAATCTAGAAGTAGGGTATCCAATATAGCATAGAAAGCAATGAAATTCTCATGTCAACAGAGAGATATTCCAGGACAACTATTGCATAAAAGATTCAGACAGGATCATCTAGACTGGAGCAATAGGTTATAGGCTCCAAGAAATGTCTCTGGAGAATAAAAATGGAACCAATCAATATCCTAATGTATCTGAATGTAATGAAAGGAAATTTACAATTCTTTTAAAGAAAATTCAAAGATAATTACTAACCCTTGGGAAAACAGTTATTTAGTAACACCATGAAAATAAATTAAATAACTCAGTTTTAGTATGTGCAAAGTCACTATGATATAAACATAACAGTATAAAATGAGAAGAATGTATCTAAAACTGAGGAAAAAGTCAAGTAGTAGCAAGACAATCATGGTCTTGAAAGAAACAGAAATGGCTAAAAGTTCAAAGTGATCTCTGTGAGTAACTAAGTGGTGAGGGCTTGTAAGATGAGAGATTGATAGTTTTTGTTAAGCCTATTAAAAATCTTTTAACTTTTTTAAATAATGAAAAATAACACATGCTATAAATGTTTTATTTTCCTACTAGCCTAAATTTTAGGAGGCTAAATTCACTTACTAATTTTCCCAGAGTTAAGTAAATATCTAGCACATAGAAGCCTGACAAGCCTGTTTTGTTTTGTTTTTTGACAACAGGTATTTTCAGAATAAATGAAGATGTAGCTTGACTTACTTTTTTTAAATTTTTTAATGTTTGTTCATTTTTCAGAGACAGAGAGAGACAGAATGCAAGTGGGGGGAGACAGAGAGAGAAGGAGACAGAATCTGAGGTAGGTTCCAGGCTCTGAGCTGTCAGCACAGAGCCTGACACGGGGCTCGAACCCATGAACCATGAGATCATGAGCCTAAGTCAGACACTCAACTGACTGCGCTACCCAGGCACGTCTAGCTTGATTTAGATTGGCTGGGGTACACTAGAACCTTCTACCTGGTCAACCCAAACAACAACCACTGCCTCATGGAGTAGTGTCCTAATAGTCCCAGGAGCATCATCCCATGACACCTTGGAAGTCCACAGGCTTCCCCAAGGTAACTACTACTTCAAGAGTCAATTGAGCAGTTGCCTTAAGTCAGATTTTGGTTTTAAGTAATTAGGAAACTCAGATTCTCATTTTGATGTTGTACCTCCTTGTCTAAATATTAATGATGCTGTTTCCTGCTTTATTTGAATGGTGTTCTGGTCTGTTTCCCATGTAAATACTATTTATAGACTCAGTACAATAATAGTTTGTTATAATAAGAATGTCTGAGGAGAAAAATTTGAACATGCAAAAGCAATTGCATGTCTGCTTCCTCCCAACAAAAACTACTCTCCCTCCAGCAGTTTTCTAGGTCTGTCCCAATTTGACAATAAGTTTTGTCTCTTCTTCTTTTGCTGATTTTTCAGGGAAATGACTTCAAAGAACTAAGATTGCTCTTTAAATAATATAGTGTCAGTTCCATAAAACTATATGTTTCTTAGTCCAAATGAAGATATTACTGTTTTTCATTTGTCCTACATGGAAAATGAACAGCCAGGAACACCATTTAATGAATTAGTAACAGTGACTTACTTTTTCAACCCTTATCTAATGCTTTCCCTGAAGTCTTTTTATTTATAATGTTGAAGTATTGCATTAATAGTTTACAAAGCACAGGGGCACCTGGGTGGCTCAGTGAGTTAAGTGTCCAACTCTCAATTTCAGCTCAGGTCATAATCTCACAGTATGTGGGAGGACTGTGCCCCACATCGGGTTCTGTGCTGACAGTGTGGAGCCTGCTTAGAATTCTCTCTCTCCCTCTCTCTCTGCCCACCACCCCCCCCTCCGACTCCATTCACATTCTCACTCCCTCTCAAAAATAAATAAACCTTTTTTTAAAAAGTAGTTTACAAATCACAAAATAACAGAAAAAGAAGATGAATTAATAATTCTACTATGCAAGTATAAAATAATTCAAAGTATTATTGTGTAAACTGGGTTTTCAGACAAAGGGCTTGATGGATAGCCAGTCACTTCCTAGCCTGGCCCATCCTCAAAATCTAAAGGCAGCTCTGACACAAGTCAGGTAGATCCATACTGCCAAGTGTACCCCAGCAACTCTTCAGAGATGAGAAGCTCAGAGAAGAGTATTAGAATCTCTGGTGACCAGTACCCACAAAAGCCTTTAGAGACCATGAAAACTGATAGGGAGTCCTGGGCAAAAACAAATTCCCCACCAGGCCTTGGGCACAAGACACATGAAATGATTCCTCCAGCAACCACCCATCACAGTGCCTTAAACAAAATAGCTATTGATGTTGACTGCTTGAGCAATTTCTTCTAAGACTTTACCTAAGTAAAATTTAAAAATGTTTTTTAGTACATGCAAATTTCTAATTCCCAAACACATTTTTATAAGCAATTATATGTGATGGTCTATATCTTATCAATGTTAATATATACATAAATAACCATTTCATTATCTGATTTGGGGATCCACACTAACATTAAATATAACAGCTGGTCTTGCAATTACAGATTCTGCCCATACCTAGGTGTATGACAGGAGCTTGATTAAGTGAGAGCAATATTCCAAAAACAATATTTAACACACAGTGGGCTTTCAATAGATGATTGTTAAATTAATTAACAAGTTTAATAATAGATTTCCATAATCTACTAGCTCTATAAGGAGAAACATACTGACTCTTATTCTAGGTTTCATAAAATATTATAAAAAAGATAGGCCAGATACTTCAGAAAATTATGTTAGCTATCTACATTCTGGCCACCTGCATGAAACTTTCCTGGCTGTATTCACCATTAATAATCTTTCCCCTTCCTGACCATCTGGACCATGAGATTAGTGGAGAGCAATCAAAACACAGTTTCATATATAAATGTTAATTTTCCAACAAATTGTTGAAGTTAAGAATATTGCTGTAGGTTACCATTTTTATCTCTACAATGTGATATTGGAAAAACACTTTTGAAACAAAAGAAATCTATTATTCAGGTATATTTATGACAGATCTCAAGAGTATAAACATTCACAAAGACAACAATTGAAATATACCCACACGTTGAGGAAGTATAAAAATGGTTTCTGTATTTACCAATATCATAAATTCTAAAAAATTCCTGAGCTATCTAAAATATCTATTTCCTCACTCTATCTTTTCAGCAAGCTTAAGTTCACCCTACTACTTTTGACTGTGGAAATCCTGGTTAGTGCCTAGAAGACGGAATAAGAAAAAATAAAGAAAATTATTCCTTGTTCATTGTTAACATGACTCCATTACAGTAAGTACTAAGCATTATACTATTAGCTTCCACAACTGATCTGCTTGAGCTTTACAAATTTCACAATTCAGAGATTTGAGAAAGCATGTCTCTCTCACATCCAACCAACATTTGTATCATAATCAGATAATGATGTGTTAAATATTTCTCCCTGGAGTCTTTTTTTCTCAAACCTAAGCAGAATAAATACACATTCAAACAGAAGTACAGATCACAAATTCAGTGACATATACCATTATGTCAACAACATATTTTTCAGTTAATAAGTGAGCAAATCACCTATGACGATCAGATATGCTGATGAATAGGGGAGAACTGAGTTAGTGGGATTTAGACTTGGCCAAATTTCAAGGAAAACATGAAAACTTATAAAAGTCTATAAAGGCCAGATTGAACCAATCCAATCATTTTAGAAGTCCAGATAATGCCCCAATAGTCACTTTACTATTCTATTTGGGTGGACGACATAGACTATCAAGGCCTTTCTTCGTATCCTTCTTGCACTTTTTTTTCCCACAGAGTAGAAGAGAAGCAGTAAAATACCAACACTTAACTGAGCATATGAGCCAGAGCAGGTGAATTTAGATCTGACTACATTAAAAAAATAAAAGTGGAATCAACGTACACAACCAAGTGACACTCCGCAATACGCTATGAAACCTGCAATGAACGAACAGCACAGCAGCAGTTCATGCCTGGAACTCCCACTGAGGAAGTTCTTTGAACCTTTAGAAGATCAAAGGTAGCATAGTAACTGAACAGCAAGCTTTGGTTCAGGAACAATTTAACCCATTAACAAAGCAAGAAAAAGGATCATTTTGGTATGCCTGGAAAAGAAATGATGTCTGTAAAACTGTAAGATATAAAAAGTGACGCCAACTCTTCACACAATATCAACTAGATATGGTGTGTCTTTGTAACAATTAACACCCTCCACTTGATGGGCTGTCTACTCTGTCTGCAATACCAAAATTATTTGCAACCACAAACTCTAGTTATTTTCTAGAAGTCACAACATCAAATAAGATTGCTCCACTCTATTTGTGGCTTCAAGCTCCACGGATGCCTATTCACAAAGCCAGTAAATTGCTTCCTAAACCAACAGGAGAAAAAAAAAATCACAGGCCATTGTTGAATGCTGGCAGGTCACTGTAATACACCCACATAATCAGAGGCACTCATCTTTCTTCTAACACTTCACAGCCCCTTGGAATCTAAGGTCTCATGAAAACACAAAGAAACTCTAGTGATCTTTAAGGTAATTAAACCGTTCTCCAAAATGTCCTCCTGGTGTTTTTTTTTTTTTTTTTAACTTCCAAACCCAAATCAAAAAGATTACTTTTGAAAACAAGTCCCTATAAACTTGTATTTAAATTCTTCTTTCATATCCTACCAATGCATACTTGTATAGTATTGCATGCAAGTGTATTAGTTTTTGGCAGACATGAGATGTATAAGTTGGAAGAACATATTAGGTATTATTTTGGTAATAAAAATTTATTTGATATTATAACATAGTTTGCTAATTAAGAATTAAAGAACAATAAGAAATGCATAGCCTACACAGGAAAAAGTCATAAAACCTTTATCAAGTTGACCATGTACTCTGCATAGAGTTAAAAACTGCTACATCTCTGCTTTATCACTTGTCTATTACCATCAACTGTGCCATGTTTGTTCCATCCAGTACACAAATGCCAATCCAGACAAGACAAAGGGACAGAATCTTTACTTTGGAATCCATAATATCAAGACATTTCTTTCTACTTTCACTTGTTCCCATTTATTTTCTAACCATACTACCCAGATTCTTTGCAGGGGTTATGGCCAGTAATCTAGTCTCCTTTTTAAGTTCCCAACTCCTGTTTTTCGTGTCTCCCTCCATACTTGGGTTCCATTCCATGGATCATTGGGTATTAACCTGTGCTATACATTGGCATATGAACATGGGTTCTAACATTGTCCACCACTGCACTTTTGGGCTGTGATTCAGAACTTGTGGCAAGATGGCTATCTTTTACTCTTTTCTGGTCTAAGGTGGTTTTCAGTCTGGTTTCTCTTATCCTCACTGGTATAACAATGGGACTCAAAAGAGGGTTTACACCTTCTGTAAACCAGGGACTTCACATGTAAAGGAGAGCTACTACCACTACAGCAGATCGTTAGGATTACCTATTATAACTGAGAAGAATTAGGACTCCAAGATGAAAAGTCACAATGGAGGCACAGAAGTAATTCTATACTATCCTATCTAATGGTTTTTTCCTTCCCATATTCTCTCTGAATGAAGGTAGGGCCTTTTAGTAGTATCTGCTTTGAAACTGCCAAACTGCAAAGTAGTTTGAGAGTACTAGTACACACACACACACACGGCATATACATTATATAATATTAAGTTCAAATTTTGGCAAATGAATACATACAAATATAGACAGCCTTTCAATTTTACACAATTTCAAAATGTCATTCTAGCTGGTTTCTTTGAATTCTTCACACTATCTCATCACTTCAAATGAATTTCTTTTGAATTCCAAAGATGTTTTACACCAAGATCTTGTTAATAAGTATTGTTCTGTATAACACAGTCTCCAAGTCACATATTTTTGTTTTCTTTTGAAGCATACATTTTAGAAAATGAAAACATGTGTTATTCTGATGTTGCCTTGTTTTAATTTTATTTTATTTTAGTGGTGTTTGACCTGTTTCTCAAAGCCAAAACAAAACCCCCAATTCAGAAGTCATTTTCCCCCAATATGTAGAGCATACACACTCTGTAGCACCTCTATCAAGAGGCAGAGATGTCACACATGCTACCTCACTTAATGTCCACATAATGATATGAGGTACTGAGTAGGTTTTATCCTAATTTTGCAGATAAGAAAATGAGGATCAATCATCACCTGGAGTAACTTGCCCCAAGTTCTCAGGACTAGTAAGTGGAGAAGCAGGTACTTAATTTTGATTGTTTTGTTCCGAAGTCTTTGTATTCCAGCAAACCATTATTGCCAAGGGAGAGGGAGGGGGAAGGAGGGGGTGCAGAAAGGAGGCAGGCAGGGAATGCCAGTGTACTACCCCGCTACATTACAGCAAAGAACAGGCTTATCATCCTTGAAAGTAAACAGTCCCAGAGCTGTTTGTGCTGAAGGGGTAATCAGGCCCCAAATATCCTGCCTTAAAGGAACAATCAGTAATTTGTTACTGACAGCCACTTCCATCAAGCCTTCCCAATCCTTAGCACTACTAGGAACCCACCTCCCAGCACTTCTTCACATTTCACAAAGACGGAGGCACCCCATTCATACTCCTCCTCTGTACCCAGTCTTCCTGCCACCACCCTACTGAGGCTTCAACATCCGCTTCCTTCCTTGTCCAATATCCAGTTTCTCTCTTCCATAACCTCTTAACCTCTAGTGACCTTCTCTCTGCGGTAATTCACACACCCACAAGGACACTAAGAGTTCAAGCTATCTAACCCCTTTGCCTTTTGCTTTTTGGCAATCCCTCTATTCAACTCTAGTGTACTCCTAGTCCTATTTCCCACAGTGGCTATCTAAAAAGAATTTTGTTTCTCAAGAACCCAGCCCCAACTTCCCCTTACTCACTCATACCAGATGGCCTAGTCTCCTGCTTCTCTGAGGGAAGTTCAAGACCCCTGATTAACACTATCTTTGTTCATTCTCTTCAACTTGCCTGTCTCAGAAAAGGGGCCCTCTTTCTCCCTATGAAGCTTCTAATCTCCCCCTTCCTCATCTCTAGCTTCATTTCTATCATTTCCATCATCACTCTTCTCTCCACACAGCTGTTTCTCCTCCTCCCAAGTCTACAAAGGTATTACCATATACTCCTATCCTCATGAAGTTAGAAGAGCAGGAACACCTGAGGGTTGGCAGAGGAGGAGGGGATTTATTTGACACATACACCAGCACTGCACAGAGCTCTTTAATCCTCAGTACCTCACAAGGTGGTCTCAAGTAAAACACCCAAATCTTCACTCACCATTCTATTTTTCAAATAGAAACTGAAATATAGAGGTTAAATAATACCCAAGATATTACAGCTAACAACTTGCAGGATGAAACTTTGAACCTGCATGAATCACATGAAATGTATCCATTTTCCCACTACTCCAGGCCTGATTCATGAAATTGAGCAAATTCATGAAATTCATGAAATTGAGCAAATCCAGTTACCTCCCAGGAATTTCTACTATAGATTCCGTATGCATCTCAAAACATAACATGTGTCAAAACTTAACCCATAATTCTCCTCTACCCTCGGGTACTCTGCCACATATAAACCCATAAATGGGCTCAAAACACCATTTTGTTAGCAACTCAAGCAATGGATTAACCTCATTCCTCCCTTCCACACATCCAGTCACCAAATACTGCTGGACTTTCTCCTCTACCCTTCTTCCATACCCATAGAAGGATATCACTTCATCTCTGCTATAATATTACAGCAGCCTGATTATTGGTTTTCCAGCTTCCATGACTCTAATTCATCATATGCACTAATGGTCAGAATAAAATTCCTAAAGGGCACCTTTGATTATGTCATTATTTAGCCATTCAAGGTTATTGATTTGCATAAAGTCCAAACGTCCAAACTCCATATTGCAAGCAACGTGGGGCCTCCAGTATGTGACCACAGGTACCTTTCCAAGTATCTTAGCCTGAAATGCTACTATTTCTAACCTCTAACTTAGCACTTTGAAACTACTAGACATTCTTATAGTTTCCAATTTCCATGCTTTTCCTTTACCTGAATTTGCTAAACTGTATGTTACCTAACCACTAGGACCCAGATCAAATAACCTCTCTATTCAAGCATCCTCTGATGTCCCCAGTCAGAAATCCCTTCTCCAGCTTTGGTGCTCTCGAGCATTTTTGTTTTTACTATGCTTAAAGCACTCAGCACATTCTCCTTAGTATTATAGTAATTATATCATAAAACTATTTTTATTCTTACCCTCCATTTTATAAGGCTACAAGAATATTTTATTCACATATGCATGTACTAAATTGCACATAAGGTTCTTTGCACAAATATATTCATTAGTGATAGAGAATTCTACAGAATCCAAAGTCTATCAGCATGAACTAAGTCACACTTTGTGATTTTAATTTGAAAAGCTGATTCTTTTTCATGTCTGGGAAATCTGTAGAGCATCTACACTGGCCCATGAATGCCAACTCTCATTCTAAGGGTATGAGAATGTTTTGCATAAACTAAACTGTTTGTTTTGCATAAACTAAAACCTTTTTTCAGGCTATGAAGGACAATATGGCAATAAATGACCAGGTTTCCCTACAAACATGTCTTCTTACAGCGTTAGTGGCTCCACTGGGAGAATGCTGTGCATTGGGGATCTGGTGATCCAAAAAGCACAACTGCAGTAGACTTTTTCCCCATTTTAGTACTCTTTCCAATTGAGCTCCCCTCAGTATAAACACTAGTCTATTGTTGAGAGTAGCTGTTTTCCACAGGCTTATATCAGACATCATGAATCTCCATAAAATTAAACCTCCTGTGGAGATTTAAGGAATATCCATATAAGTAAAGCCTCTTCCTCCCAGGAGATTCAACCTTCATTCAAGTCTAGGGTACAGATCAAGAATCAAATTTTTAAAGCTTCCCATAGTTGATTCTGATGCCAGGCAGTTTGGCAACTATTGGCATTTATGGAAGGCAGGCAGGGGGAGATTGCATGAGGAATTAAGAGTTAAAACTATATTTAAATACAAAACAGTATATATTTTAATAAGATTTGTAAGAATTATCTCTACTTCCTCCTTGAAGCTTATCAGTATTTTCAGTGGCAGGAATAAGTAGTACTCTTGGCCCTCATGGTTATGGAAGAAACAAGACATTCTCTTTCAGTCCCAAGAATGAAGCATGACCTGAAAGCTCTTCTTTCCACAGCGCTCAAAATCATGACTCAGCAACTATTTTGAATTCTGTGTCAGAGAAATTACCCAGAATTAGCCCTTTTGTCCAGCCACATATGTCTAAATTAGTTTATAAGGTAAGACTTTTTTTTTAGGCCTATTTTTCAACTCTTTTGCTTTCTAATTTCTCCCTCTATAGTCTGTTTCTTCCCCACAGCCAACCAAATCTCTCTTCAGTGTTCATATGATTGCCATTGTCTTTGTCAATGAGTCTTCCAATAATCTCTGGGTGTTCATGTCCTGCCTCCTAACTCACTTATTTCAAACACAGTTTCTAGAACTGTTGCCTTTCTGGTCCAAACATTTTATGTCAAAACTGAAACTGTACTTTTATTATTTCATTCACATTTAGAAATGTTCTCTCTTGGTCCATAAAAGATTTGCTGAGGAAGGCAATCTTTGACTCACTCTGGCAAATACTTCCATGCTATAATTTATCACATATACAGATGCCAGAATAAACCTCCTAAAGGGCAACTTCAATCAAAAGCCTTAAGTGTCTCTTGAGAATATACAAATGAAACTTTAGACTATGTGGCAAAGCCCTCTAACATATTCTCTGGCTCTCAATTCTTGTACTCCAGCTGAAAAAGGATATTACACCTTCACTTTCCTCAAGACTGCACATATCAAGACAATGAACCTTCAAGTGCACAAACTAAATATGCCCAAGCAAGGGAAGAAATCCAATGGTCTAGAGCAGAAGGATGCAGTGAAGAAATACTTTAACATCTAAATGTTTCAGAAAAAAATCTAGTGCTTACAAGCTAGCATGGCTCAGAAGTATTTTCTACCCTTATGGCTTTTGCATCAAGGTTTCTAATCTAGAAATAGGTCAGTGTTTTCATGGTCAGGTAAATTTGATTGATGACACTGATAATGAAAGATAAAATAGGCTCATTTTACAAGCAGTTTGCAATAATGCCATGATCTTAAAATTAGCTGTCTCTGTATTAAAAACACTTAATTTTTTAAATAATCTCCTTTTTTATCTCCTTTTTTATAGCATTTATCAGTCTAACTTAATATATAGTGAACCTATACATTTTACCATCTAACTCCTCTGACAAACCCCCAATAGGGTGGGGATTATTTTTCTGCTTTGCACAATGATGTGTCTTTAGCACTCAAAACAGTGTCTGACATATCACAAGTGCTTGATAAGGCTTTACTGAATAAATGAACGAATGAATGAACGAATAAACAAAACCCAAGAGTGAAAGTTCCTGACCTAGGAGCCAGGCAATCAAGGTTCTAACTACTGTGACTTTAACAAATCATTCCGCCTGTTTCTAAAGCAAAATGATAGCTCCCATGTTCTTCAAGGTCTCTTTCCACTCTAAGATACTAAACTTGGGATTGAAACCAAGCCATTTCTAAGTAAGAAGTAACATTTACTGATAATTCAATATATATATATATATATATATATAGAGAGAGAGAGAGAGAGAGAGAGACAATAGTCTGTGCAACTTCCCACCCTCCCACCTCCACATGTACATGAAGAAGGTATGAGATCATCATAGTACTAAAGAAATGCAGCTTCCAGACAAAGATATAAACTACTCCACACCAAGAAAACTGAGATAAAATACTATCTTCAAAAGATGTTTTCAAAGCAGACTATCTTCAACATGAGCAGATAAACTCCAGTAAGTAAACTAGGAAATTACCAACAAACCGTAAACTATGCACTTAACACATACGCAGGCCACCACTTACCTTTATGGTACCTGATGTTTACCAATAGGCGATAAAACATGTTTATGTTATCATGCAAAAAATTAGGGAAAAAAACATCATTGTGGGTATGTCATGGTTCAGGCTTGCAATTACAAGCCAACCAATATGATTCCAATTTTACTAAGACATTCTGTTTACACAGAAAATAAAAGAGATGCACTCTAACTGGTTCTGTTGGTCAATGCAAGTGTATTAAAAGAAAAACATAGGTATCATACCCATAAGTTACATTATTAAAGTCAGGCTACCCATGCCCCATTTTCTCCTGGGCACAAACCCAGAGATACAGCCAAGTAAAGCATTTTTTAAAAAAGGTCATCCGGGGCAGTCTTCTTAAATCTTCCATAAGGCAGTCAGATTAACCTTTTTAAAATGCAAATATAACATCATTGCTCTGATTAACACACTGCAATGCTTCTCACTACCTTTAGGCTAAAATTGTACATCCCCTAACATATTAGGTCTTATCTACCTGCCCATAATCTTCACACATACCATTTTCCCCTCGGGTGTCCCATTTTATAGTGCCTTAGACTTAGTTGGCACTCAGGTACTTATTGAGTTTTACTGACAGGAAATACAGGCATAAACAGGCTAAAAAGAGTAGAAGAAAGGTACAAAAGCAAGTTCCTGAGTCTAATCTCTGATCCTTTTACTTATTAAAGTAACCAGCTTAGGTCCAATGAAGGAGTCATTCATGCTAAAACCCCAAGTTAACAAACAAAAACTTAAGCTTCTTTACCTGCTCTCTCAGAAAAAGAAGGCCTAAGTCAACCAACCTTTGCTTGTTTGCTTAGCACAAGTTACCTAACACAACTCCAAAACTTTCCTTTTCTCCATATAAGGAGAGTAACCCTGCTTTAACCAATCAGCAAGCTCCCAGTGCAATTTCTTTGCTCTTGTTCACTTTGGTCTAAAAATCTCTTGCCTTGTACAAGCTCTTCAGATCTCCTTTCTATCTGCTAGATTGGATGCTGCCTGATTCATGAATTGCTGAATAAAGCCAATAAGATAGATCTTTAAAATCTACTCAGTTAAATTTTATTCAACACAACTTGGGTTATTGCCCTTATAAAGGAGCCAAAAACAACCTATTAATTGTTGATTAGCCATGGCTGCCTCACTGCAGTTCACTTTATACAGTAGATGCTCTGAGTCAAGCATCCCAACTTTTCCAACTCTACATATGAACATGAACACAAAAGCACCAAGAGTACTGACTTTAGGGATACCAATATATTGTAGAGTAGACAAATTCACAAATACAGAATTTGTGAATAATGAGGCTCAACTATATGTTCCTGCATCGCAAGTTATATAGGGCTATGGCATTTATTTCACTATCTAGTTATTTTGCTGGGATTTGAGCTATTCTAAGTCACTAATCACAGATAAAAGTCCTTTCCCTCTCTATCCACTCACGTTGTAATTAGCCTTCTTTAAGTTATGTTGTCTTAAAAGGAGTATATTGCTTCCATGTTAGCCTCTAATTCAGTGAGGACCCACCAGGTCCTCAGGGATTGGCACACAGTCACCTAACATAACAGTCAATAAACACTAGATAATTTAAAGAATACAAAAATCCTTAGCTCTGGTTTGAAATATTCAAAAACACTACGAAATTTGTTCTAAATGATTCTCAAGTACATGCAAAAGTTAGATGTATGTATATGTCTGTATAAAACTTAGTTTATTACTATATTGAAAAGAATCATGCTAGACATATCCAAATACATATTTTATTGTTTAATATATGACACTAAAATTCTATTTATGTACCTTATAATGATGTTTCTATAAAGGTTCACTAGGTTTTGCAAGGGAACTATTCATGAAACAAATATTTACTAAGCTTCTACTGAATATAAAGCACTTAAGTACTATGCAGGAATAGAAATGTGAGTAAAACTTTCTAACCTCGAAGAGCATACAATTTTCTTTCACAAAAGAAAAAAAAGGGGAGTTTCATGGAATTAATGTAGACCAGTAAGTTAAGACAAATTTTTTTTTCTTTGAAACATGGGACTTGTGATATGTTTCAGGTTGTTTTTCAGAGCCTGAAATTTAAAATAAGCCCTTCAATTTCAAATTAAATCAAATTGCATTCTTTAAAACACAGAGCTAATATGATGAAAATCTCTCTCAAGTGGCATGTTTTTTTAAAGACAGGAACTCCACCTGAAATAAGCAACTTTCCCAGCTGTTTCAATTGGTAATTGTGGGTGGTTTCTGTGTGGGTGCAAAAATAGGGTGGTTAAAAAAAGTGGAAAACAATAATTCAATTGTCCAACTGAGAGCCATTAAGAAGTAAAATATGCTTCCTCTACAGAGTTCAAAAGAAAATGTTATTTGTATAAACAATTTAGGCATTTGGAAATGTTCCACTTTAATAGATGACTTCCTGATTTATATAACCACATTTAAGTCAGTTGTAATGAGGGTTTATAATAAGTAATAGATTCTCTTTTGATTCAGCAAATGAGAAGGTAATCTGTTTCCTATGTTTAATAAAAATCACAGGTCTCTTTGGAAGAGTTCTGTTGTAGTTGGTAATGACATTGTCTCTGGTTTGCAAATTTTTTTCCTAAGAAATGCTCAAGAAAAGTTGAATGGCCACACTCCATCTTAAAATATTAATAATATCTGTATGGATGAATATTTACAGCTCATCACCAAATTCTGAAGAAAACCTTTCCAGAAAGTATTTCATAAGTTAATACTTTAAAAGATGAATTTTACTGGGGCATCTGGGTGGCTCAGTAGATAAAGCATCCAACTTTGGCTCAGGTCATGATCTCACAGTTCCTGAGTTCGAGCCCCACATCAGGCTCCACACTAATAGTACAGAGCCTGCTTGGGATTCTCTCTCCCCTCCTCTCTCTGCCCCTCCCCCACACACACATTCCTTCTCCCCTCTCAAAATAAATAATAAACTTTAAAAGTTAAATTTTATTAGTTTAAGTTGAAGACAATAGGTTCTTTTTTAGTTAAAATCATTTATGATCTTTTAAGTACATTTCCTGGGTTTATAAATATATCAGTTATTATTTTTAACCTGAAACACAGGTTACTACCTCAAAGTGTTTTTATGCTATATAGGAATCCTTTTAAAACACACAAAGGAAACCATTTGCCATGCCTCCCACCCTGGACTATATTCTTATTTATCACTTGCAAAACTGGATTGAACAGTACCTTTCCATTGGACCTAACAGATGTATCCTCGAAGTGGATGGATTTATTTGGCAAAAATTTATGCATTCATTCCCCATAGTAATTTCTCTAACAAAGAAAATGAAAAAGAAACTTCCAACTACTCCTTTGAAAAGTTTCTTCCACTTCATACCCTCTGAGCAGGCATCAATGATCACTCTCAGGCTCCTGTCTATACATACCAAAGTGATTCAGACTTACACAGTTAAGTCACTTTACCACTGTATCACACTTCTGAGAGGTAATCAAACAACAAATATTTGCACCTAGGCAAGGCACTCCTGGCTCAGGAAGACACAATGAAGCCCTTGTGACTTGAAATGTCACTATTTTAAATTTGTCTTAGTCTCACCTTTTGACATATTCTCCTAAAGAAGGAACAGGAAAGAACCTAAAACGTAGAGCACACTACAGACAACAGAGTATACAAAACTTGGTTCGGTTTGAGTTACCATCCATCCATCTAAACACATATAATTTGTACACAGGTTTCCATATAAAAGGTGTTGTGTTTTTTTTTTTTTTTAAGATGTAACAGGTCTTCATTCTAAGAACTATTAAGCACTAACCATCATTATTGCTATGTCTGCATACCTGCATTCAAAACAGTAAATACATGAACTAGAATACATACATTAGTTATGTCAGAAAAATGTGAGCAATTATTACGAATGTATTTTGATCTGAATTACCTAATTGATGGCCTCATTTCTCCACTCAGAGCTGGGAGTTATAACCTTAGTTGACAAGTGGTTGTGTGTTGTCTGTCTCTACCACAGGAATTTTCTGTTTAGGTGTGTCTAAAGGAATGACGTCTCCACCTAAAATATTTACTAGCAAACTGACTCTCCTTCTTGGTAAATGTTTAATCTCTTAAGAGCAAGGTTCATGTTGTCCAAAACTTTCCTGAGAGTTACCACAGGCCATCATACAACATCGCTAACCAAGCTGTTTATGCACAATTGCAAATGGACTTTTCAATGGTTTCCAAGATTACATAGAATGAACAAGATCTGCCTCATATTAAATGACTCATATTTTTATTGGCACTAGTGCAGGCTGACTAATATCTGATTTTTAATCTAGACTTTTAAGACTTTGGTTAAAAGTGGTTTCAAATTATAGGCACCAAATACAGGAACAAAACAAAGTAACTTTCAATCCCCAACCCTGGTATGGATATAAATTCTGAAGTGATAAACTAAGATTTACAGCCCTTTATTATCCTATACTCTCACATGCTAAATTCACCTAGCAAAACAACCTGTCTAATAGGTAGATTCACATTAATAACTTTGAGCTTCTATTGTTTGAACGAGCCAGTGTAAACAGTGTTTTTAAATGGATAGTATTTTATTTTTTGTAGAGATAGCCTTTATTTCCTACTAGTAAGGTTTTAAGGCTAGACATGACTTTGGAAGTTATCAATTCCCATGCATGTCTTTACACCAGTACTGACACAGTGGGCATCGATTTTTGCATTTACACACATATTACTTACTATGTAAATATAGTTAAATGATGGTACATTTGGTATCTGGTCTACCCATATAATTCTTTAAGAAGGATGGAGTCTTACACCAGTTTGTAATCACTCCATACCCTCCCTCACCAATTTCTAAGCCCCAAATGTCCAGCTGGTGAACTCCTAGCTCCCTCCTAACTCAAGATCTTTAGTCAGTTCAAAAACTAAAGCAGTATACAAAGCAGGCAATTAGAGCAGCTGTGAGAAGTTAAGTTGGATGGATTCAACAAGCTGCTTCCCACCAGGCTAGCTCTGTAATTGGCAGATAAAAGGGAGCCATCAAAAGCTAACGTACAGTTCACTTATCCTTAGAGAAGAGGAGTAATGACCTCTAACTGCTCTTAAATGGAAAGGAGGGTGCTAAAGAGAGAGCTCAAGGATGCTGTCTTGCTTGGGACTTCAATTCTGGAAACAACTGACTTGTTCTCTGAGCCTGAGAAATTCCAGACTGGGTCCCAGACAACTAATTACATTTTGCTCCCTTCCAAGCCAGCAATGTCTCACTAATGCTGAAAATGAAACAAACAAAAAAACCCCAGCAAGCACAAGTCCAAAAGGGTGAGAGCAGAAGGGGACACATGACGAGTGGGACTGACTTACAGACCAGACACAGGCCTACACATCTAAAACACTCCCGGAACAGCTTCCACAAATTAGGTAATTATATTGATATGGAAACAGCACCTTCTTTTCCTTACTTTGCTCAGAATCTGTTTTTCGCCATATTCCACTATAAGCACATTGAAAGCAGACATCTTATTCATCTTCCTACCACCTTCCCACCCATTCCCACCACAACTCACAGACAAAAAGTCTGCAAATGTCTTGACTTTACAAGTTATTTTTCATTGACATTGCTTACTTATAAAGAAGTTTTTGTAAGTCATCGTTTTTAGTGGTTATATCATTGGTAAGTCTTAAAATTCCTCTGGCTGAGAGTGTCATGCTATTATTACTCAATACTACGTACGAGTCACAGCGGTCCCTATTTCATTCCTCTTATTAAATCAGAGGAATAAGAGGCTGAAACTGGGGCTTCAACACGCTATTTTAAACAAAGCTGAAACTATGTACCTTCCCATGCAGAATTAAACCTGATGAGAAAAATAAAAATAAATAAAACTGATAAAGGTGGGTAAGGATAGTTCTTTGCACTGTATCCACTCCAGCCTTACCCAACAGTGTCAGGGATACATTCCTAGGTCACTATCCTTGGAACGACAACTTGCAATATCCTCATCATTCCTTCAGGTTAGGAACAGTTATTCAAGTCTTTTCCTCTTTCTTATACAGTTATTTCAAAATGTTTAGAATGTATTTGAGGGCTCAGATAAAAAGTGTTGGGTGGTGAGGATATGCGAACATACCTATATTTTTACTTTATTTGTTTCTTACAATTTTTTTACAATACTTTTTGCTCTAAGTTAGGTTTTCCTAATAAAGTTTTAATGTTTAACTCAGATTCCCAATAACAGGAGCTACATAAGTCTCCTGATTGAAAGCAACAAGCAATATTATATCTACCCCTACATAGCATTCATCTTCTGTCCCCCAATCTTTTATCTAACTCCTTAAAGCCCTCAAAATACTAGAATTTCATCTACCATTCACTGCCCACCATAAATGTTAACCTACTGATCAATTCACACTTTTCAAATCTAATCTGCAAGAGCCACAACAACATCCATTTAGCCAAAGTGGAAAGAGACAAGCAGACCAATGTTGAATATCAAATTCACCACAACTTGTGAAAATCACCTAACATGCCTGAAATGCTGCAGGGCATGTATTTAAAAACCCTACCACTGCAGTTACATGTGACTTCAAGAAGGTATTGTAAGTAAGAAGTTTAATGGAAATTAAGAGAAATATGCAGAAATGTTTACTGTACTCTTTAGGAAGACCAACTACAAGAACCTTAAATGTTCTAGAGTTTATTTCATAAGTTTATGTATATGAACCTGATGGAATAATTTGAAGTCATGAAATCATTAAGAATCATAATATCTATGAAAACCCAGAAGTATTTACCATAATCTTCTTTAAAAGAAAACAAATTTATATATATATAATACATGTAATATATGTATATACATGTATACATAATATGTATATAATACATATATAATATGTATTATATACATATTATATATAAGTAAATACATATATAATATGTATTATATACATATTATATATAAGTAAAAAATTAAAGTTTATAGGGAAAATTATGTCATTTATTCAACAATTTAAGGGTCTACCATGAGTCAGGCCCTAGGTCAGGGGCCAAAGCTAAAGTAGTTTTAAAAAAAGAAAAGACAGATCTGGCCTCTGCCTTCTTTGAACTACAATTACACTACTAAGTGAAAATAAATGCTATTATATAAATATGTGGGTTTTACTTTTTCTAAATAATAGTGCTAACATAGTAGTATTTTAGTAATATAATCTAGGCTTTTTGGCCAGGTGTGTGTTACAAAGCCTATGCTGGGGGCTAGACATTTATGAAACAAATGTCAAGAAGTATTACACAAAAATGACAACCATTGTTCCAAGTGCCAGTGGCGCATGATCACTGATGGTGCCCTTTCTCATTCATTCTGTAAAGAGAAAGAAGTCATGCTGTTGAGGCCCATGTGGCAGTCCTCAACCTTCTTCCAACACGGCTCAGCTACTTTTCATCACAGCATCACAGGGAGGAGGAGTCATTGATGACTTCAAGAGACCAGCTACCTCTATACCCACTCAGAGTAGCTAACACTTCTAAAGGAAAAACCCAAAAAAGTGACCACCTGGCACAGCCCCTCTGAAAGCCTGCCACCTTGACCACCCTGTTGTATGCATAATGCAAATCCCATATGCAGCAAGATCTTGTTGAAGAACTCTGCATTCTGCCAGTGATTTCTCCAGAAGGAACTTTTGTGAATGTAGGCAAGCTAAAGCCACACAGTGAATCCGACTCATTCAGCTTATCTTCTCCTGAGAGCCTCTTTTTGGTGGGGATAAAATTGCCTTTTCCTCTCACAGCTAGGTTTGGACTTGCTACTTAGGTTTTCAGAAATAAAAATATACTGTTTATGAATACATATATAACTGACAAAACAATGAAGAAAAAGAAATGGTAGAGGAAGCAGAGGAAGGTGATTGTGGAGGGGCATGTCAGGGATTATGAATCCTTGCTACTCAAAGTATGGTCCATGGACCAGCAATGTCAGTATCACCTTTAAGTCCGTTAGAAATGCAGAATCACACACTCCACCTAAGATCTTCTGCATCAGAATCTGCATTTCATAAGATCTCTAGCTGTTTCATATATACATTAAACTTTGAGAGTCACTGTTCAAAACACCTGTAATATTCTGTTTTTTACACCTGGAAGGTGAGTACATTTAGTATTATCTCCTAAATGTACATATTCTATACAGACTTTTGATTATGTGGCATGTCTCTAATTCAGCCTCAAATGGACCCACTATCTACAAACTGTTAAGTAGTGATTGTTAAAATGTAGGGAAAAGGAATGCTACATGAATCTGATCTTCAAACAGTAAAATCAGATACAGATTAAAACTTCAGAGATCACATAACCCAACCTCTTCACTTTATGGGAGATAAAACATCTGAATCACGAATGGGCATGTCTAGGGGTCAGACTGCTTAATTATTAAGGCAAAGTTGGATTAGGGCTCAAGTTTCCTGATCCTCAGTAATGTTCTCTATCCTATAGTAATACTGGTTTAGTACATCATAACTGATTTCTTTCTTTATAAACAAATACTCATGTTAAAAGAAAAATCAAGCTGGGGCACCTGGGTAGCTCAGCTGGTTGAGCAACCAACTTCAGCTCAGGTCATGAGCTCGTGGTTTGTGACTTAGAGCCCTCAGTTGGGCTCTGTGCTGACAGCTCAGAGCCTGGAGCCTGCTTTGGATTCTGTGTCTCTCTCTCTGCCCCTCCCCCACTCATGCTCTGTCTCTCTCTGCCTCCGAAATAAATAAACATTTAAAAAAATAAAAAGAAAAAACAAAAATCAAGGGGTGGGTGCCTGGGTAGCTCAGTTGGTTAAGCGTATGACTTCAGCTCTGGTCATGATCTCACAGTTCTTGAGTTCGAGCCCCGCATCAGGCTCTGTGCTGACAGCTCAGAGCCTGGAGCCTGCTTCAGATTCTCTCTCTCTCTCTCTCTCTCTCTCTCTCTCTTTCTGCTCCTCCCCCATTCATGTGCGCACATGTGCTCTCTCTCTCTGTCTCTCTCTTTCTCTCTCTCAAAAATAAACAAACATTAAAGAAAATTTTTAAAAATAAAAATTAAAAAAAAGGAGAAATCAAGGGGCACCTGGATGTCTCAGTCGGTTCAGCATCTGACTCTTGATTTCAGCTCAGGTCATGATCCCAGGGTCCCACATTGATCTCCATGCTCATTGCACGGAGCATGGAGCCTGCTTAAGATTCTCTTTCTCCCTCCCTCTGCTCCTCTCCCTCACTCACGTACTCTCTCTCTCTCTCTAAAATAAAATTTAAAAAGAAGAATACATTTTTAAAAAGAGAGAAACCGGTCTTACATTTTTTAAAAAGTAAAATAATTCTTAAAACCAGTACCTTGTATATTTAATAGTGGATGTCCAATATGTATTTGAGTGAATGATTCACTTTGAGGCAGAGACAAACATTGTTATCTACCTCTTATCAAAGGGCTGAGCTAAATTATAGAATGATGAATAAATAATTTCCTTATGGAAAAAAACAAGAGTTCAATTTTTAGACAATATATAATACTCTCCTCTACAATAACCAAAAATTTCCCTAATACTTTTATTAAAGTCAGAATATTTTACATGTTTAGTATTTGGGTACGTGAAATCTGTTTGATTTCAATGAAATCACTATCTGAAGCAGGACTTTTAAATTACATAGAATATTAAAGAACAGTAGTACTCACCAATACTAATTTCATCATCTGTTTCAGCATCACCAATACATTCAAATTGGAAATCTTGCAGTGACTGGGAAAATTTCTGTACTGCCATAGACAGATCTGCAATTAAAAAGTTTTAAAAAATTGTAAGTTGAAGATACCATGAGATACTCTAGAGTTTCCATGTGTATTATTATATAACTCTGATTTTAATACTATATTTACCAGAACCTTTCAAATATTAGCTTGACAAATTTAAGCAGAATTTAAGGAGACTACTAAAGAATGATTTTAGGAACTGGATCTGCTCTGCTCACTGGGGATTTGCCCATGTAAGAAAGTTTTTGGTGCTAGTTGTGTATTATATGGAAGCCAATTCCCAAAGCCTTTATGAAAGAACTACCATTCACTCCCTATAAATGGAGAATTGATAAAAAAAAAAAAAAAAAAGAAAAAAGAATGCTACTAAGGTTGCTGGTGGGGTGGGGTGAAAGGGAGGGGAAAGCAGCCAACCTTTGATTAGAAAGGGTCACCAGTATATGGACTATAGAGCAGGTACGGAATGTGTTTTTAACCAATAAACTACTGAATTAGGTCTCCTAAAGTGAAAGACCACCTGAAAGGCTATTTACAAATAACCTTGTAATTTATAGGGGACCTCAAGCTAAATATATTCTTCAATCCAGGCTTCAGCCTGAATAAAGTCCAGAGTGTGACTAAATCCAGAAGAATTCTTTATTCTTGGAGAGAATAAAGTAAAGCCCAGAATAATGAGAAGTAAATCCCTGGGATACAGCCTAACAGAGTGATTAAGAATGCAGACTCTGGAGCCAGGCTGCCTGGGTGGAAATCCAAGTCCCACCAAGTATTTGCTATGTGACCTTGGGCAAATTATTTAACTCCTCTGAGCCTCTGTTTCCTCATCTGTAAAAAGTGAATAATAATGGCATAACCACCATAGAGTTCTTTCAAGGACTGAGCAAATTAATGTTTGCAAAGGATTCTGAACTGAGCCTGGCATTTAATAAACACTGTATAAGTTTTTTAAGTAAAATTATAAATCACTCTGAGAGTGCAGCATCACAGCGGCTTTAAAGGTTCCACCTCTCAGAGCCACTCTGATCATCCATACTAACCTTTCCACAGAAGTCTGTGCCAGTAGGAAAACATACTTTTCTGGAATTCACTATACACTTCACTTAGTGGTATTTCCCATGGGTTCAAGTCCAATACATGAACTCTTAATTTTAATTTAAGCAACAGGACCCAATGAAGACTCTCTCCTTAACTAGTGTTTAGTCAGGCTCCTCTGAGCCCTCATCTTGTCTAGTTTTCTGCCTTGGCTCTCAGTCCTCACTCGGCCTACAAAGCCCAGTTTTAGCAAGAATCTTGCCAAGTCAGTTTAGAGAAAACTCCCCAACTCTGGATACCCGACCAAAATCTTCATCCCCTACATTTAGTCCTTCACCTGCCTTCACCAAGAATCCTCCTTATCTTTGATGTCTTCTCCTAGTAAATGGAATGGTGTTCCATCCACCAACACCCGCTCTATCCTGGCCTCAAGCCTGCTCCTTGGCTATAAATCCCCACTTGTTCTTGTTGCATTCAGAGTTGAGTATTCTCTCTCTCCCCTATTGTGTGTGGTAAGCTTGACACCTTTAGCAGTCTTGAATAAAGTCCTCCTTAACATTTTAACCAGTGTCAGCATAATTTTTTCTTTAAGAGAACACTTGTGATCTTGTGCCTAGACATGACGTCAGGACTTACTGTGGTAACCCACCATTCACGAAACCGTAAGCAGCTATCAATGTAAGTACTCATGAATGAACAGATCTTCAAAGATTAAGGTCACTTTTCTGTGTCACTATTACCCAAAGAACTCACCAACACCCTGAACAAATACAATTTTGAAGATGACAGGCCTCAAGCTTCAGAGAGGCTCTAAAAAAAAAAAAATCAAAATACACACACGAGACAGATTTTTTGAAAAAACAAATTACTCTCTGGAAAGATGATGGTACTCATAGATAACACCTCTTTTCACAAGAGGACTAAAACTTTGGGCCAGCTACACATTCTGCTTGAGAGGTACTTTCAATTTAAGAGAGAAAGTTTTAGGGGCACCTGGATGGCTCAGTAGGTTAGGCGACTGACTTCGGGTCAGGTCATGATCTCACAGTTTGTGAGTTCGAGCCCCATGTTGGGCTCTGTGCTGACAGCTCAGAGCCTGGAGCCTACTTCAGATTCCGTGTCTCCCCTCTCTCCACCCTTCCCCTGCTCACGCTCTGTGTCTCTCTGCCTCTCAATAATAAATAAATGTTTAAATTTTTTTTTAAAAAAAGAGAGAAAGTTCGATCAGCTTAAGAATGTCTCTGGACTGGACTTTCAAGAAGAAAGATGAAGAGAGCCTTCTTAATGAATTAATAGTCAATGAAAACACAAACACTTTATTAGAACTAGACTTCACCAATTACCTTTGAGGCCTTGGACAATCATCCATCCTTCCATTTTTTCTTATCTTTACAATAGAGCAGTAATACTGATCTCACAGGATTGTTCTAAAGACTAAATGAAGTATGTGCCTGGTACATACTAGGCAACTCAATAAGCGGTATCAGTTATTATCATTCAAGTCCAGCTCATAAAAGTGGGGAAGTTGCCTGGCCTTCTAGACAGAAGTGCACTGTGCAGAAGTACGCATTTATCTGATGGTGCACAGCTCTGATACGATGGATAGAGAAATCATAACACCCTACATCAAATGTTATGAGAAGACAAAGAAAGAAAGTAGACTCCTGGGATATTTTAAGCCAAGCTATATGTGCGTACTCTCCCTGAGACAGGGAAAACATCCCATTTAATGTCCCTGTATTTTTCTATGTACAATATAAAGAGCTTATGGTAAAATGGATTTGAAGTCACAGAAGCAATTCCTACAGTAGAGTTGAGATGAGGGATGGTACATACAGGTGAAATCAGTGTGCTTACGAGAACTCTGTAAGACAGATCGTTCCTTCTCTACCCTCCTCACCACTAATTCCTCTCAGTTTCCCCTCAAATTCAGTGAGCTATCTGGAAGCTTTGTCGAAAGGAACTCTGACACAACATCCCACAACCGACCATTTATTCCTGAACTACTCTTTGCTTGCTCCTTCACTAAGAAAGATAATCTGCTTTCTCCTTTCACAGACATCACAGTTGGTGCACTAGAATAATGCCTGTCCCCAGACAAGAACACAGGAGCCCACTTTACCGGCTACTCTTGTCAACATAGCCAAGTGATTGAGAGTGTGAGTTCTAGCAGCAGATTACCTGGGCTAATTTCCTGCCTCTACCTATCAGTGACATGACTGTGGGCAAGTTCCTTAACTTCTCTGTACCTCAGTATCCTCATCTGTTAAGTGGAAC
The DNA here is from genome assembly GCF_023721935.1 of Panthera uncia. Lineage (NCBI taxonomy): Eukaryota > Metazoa > Chordata > Mammalia > Carnivora > Felidae > Panthera > Panthera uncia. Next base: position 79,115,062 of record NC_064808.1, on the reverse strand, counting down.
AGAATGTGTCTCTCAGGGTTACTGTGAGGAGTAAATGAGTTAAATATAGATGAAGAACTTAAAACAGTGTCTGGCACATTGTTAAGCATTTAAAAAATGTTGGCTAATTTTTATTTAAGCCTTCCATTTGGGTAGAGTAATGTCATTTCCTCAATAAAGATGAAGTTCTATACTTTCTGAATTCCCCATAATTCTGTACTTAAAAACATTAAAATACAGATATGTTAACTTGTAGAAAAAAAAAAGTGTTGGCTATTTCCATGTAAACATCTTAGAAAAGAAAAAAAAATGTTTCAGGAATGAAGGTAGCAGCTATTAGACCTTAGATAACCTTGGAAAGTACGCAAAAAAACCCACCTGTTGACAGCAGTTTCAAATTCTCTCTTACTGCACTGCAACTGGGCTATGACGGAGACAACCTGATTATTCAGTATTTCTGAGTAAGAGATACATGTCTATTTCAACACTAGAATGAAAACTGCACAAATGATCTCTGCATAGTCCTTTTGGGAGCATAATGAGACAGAATTATATTTCAAAAACTTGGTTCTCAAGTTAATTCAGATAACAATTCCAAAATAAAGGGAAGTTCAAAATATGACTTATTTTCAACTTCAAGTGTCTGGGTTCTTGATTTTCCTTTTATTTGTTCTCCTTTACTAAAAACCATAGTAATAATCAGGTCAAAAATATTACCAAGATAAAGAACTTGCCAGATATTTTCTGCCAGTAACATTGGTCAGTCTGCAAAATGAGGAATCCAGCTCACAGCTTTTAATCTTGGCTCCATGTCACTCTGAACTAGAAAGCACAACACCTTCAACTGACTTGAAACTGCATGAAACTGGAGGGAGGGTAGGGTAGGTGATGGGTATTGAGGAGGGCACCTTTTGGGATGAGCACTGGGTGTTGTATGGAAACCAATTTGGCAATAAATTTCATATATTAAAAAAAAAAAAAAAGAAACTGCATGAAACATACTATTCCTTAAATGTCTAAAATTCCTAAACAATGCCCAGATGCATACAACAGAAGTACTGGTTCTAAAACCTTCTAAATAAAATTGATTCACATCTGATTAAAACCTAATTTTTAAAATTCTATTGTTCAATTTTAAAGTATCAAAATGTATAATGATAAGAACCTACATTTTCTCTTAGATACAAAAAGAAAGATCAAGTGTATAAAACATGACAGAGAATTCTAGTTTAGGCAAAAGTGTGTCTTTCTACCTATTTCTATTAGAACTTGAGAACAAACAAGAAAAAAATCCCAGTCAGAGCTGCCTGGCCACATTCTAAGGTGAATGCAGAGGAATAACATTTACTAGCAAGCAAGAATGTACATAGTAAAGATGTCATTAAGTAGCACCCGTACCATATCTTTTCCATTTGTCTAACCTGCAAGTTAAGCACGGTTGTCTTCACATGTATTCACATTAAGTTGGAAGAAATTACACTAGGCTTTAATTAGTCAGGAATGTTTTTATATCAAAGAGTTAACCTATAGCACCCATGATTAGATGATGCAAATGAAACATTAAACTTCATTTCATTAGAGAAATAAAACACACTTAATAAATAATTATAACTCTTCTTATACATTAGGAGCCGCCTTTTACTTTAGAAGTGTTAATGAAATTATTTTTACAATGTTATCTATGGAGGTGAGCTATATTTATGTCAGAGCAAGTACAACCAGCAAGTCTACTGGTACAAGGCAGTTCTTCCTGAAACCCAGTTGATCTGAGATTGAATTTAAGATTCAGAGGGGCAATGTGTTGCAGACATATGTGTTGTAGAATTATACTCACACTACCATGCAGAAGGCAGACAGTACAAAGCAACAGGAATACAAAGGTAAACATAAGATATAACCTTTCCTCCAAACGGGTGCAGTCCAATAGGAACATGGGGCATGTAAATAAATCCTATCATAGGTCAATTGATAAAGTGTCTTACAGAGGTTAATAACACCATCACTATAGGGGCACCTGGTGGCTCAGTCACTTAAGCATCCAACTTTTGATTTCGGCTCAAGTCATGATCTCAGAATTCATGAGATGGAGCCCACAGCTCTGAGCTGACAGCACAGAGCCTACCTGGGATTCTCTCTCTCCCTCCCTCTCTCTCTCTCTCTCCCTCTAAATAAATAAATAAATAAATAAATAAATAAATAAAACTTAAAAAATAAATAAATAACACCATCACTACAGATGGTACTTACTACATGCTGGATACTTTTCCAAGTACTTAATGTAAATTAAACCATTAATTCTCAAAACAGCCACAAAAAGCAGATATTATCACTCCAACTTTACAGATAAAAAAACTGAGGCACAGACAAGTTAAGTGACTTCCCCAAGTTCATACAAGCTAGTAAATAACAGCCAGATTTTCAACCCAGGAAGCCTGGCTCCGGAATCCCCATTTAACCATACTGCCACACTGCTCTGCACATAAAGGAAGCAAATAAGAAGGCAAAATCAGGGGTGCCTGGGTGGCCCAGTTAAGCGTCTGACTCGTTTTCAGCTTGGTCATGATCTCACAGTTCATGAGTTTGAGCCCCACATCAGGCTCCATGCTGACAGCGCAAAGCCTGCTTAGGATTCCGTCTCCCTCTCTCTGACCTTCCTCTGCTTGCTCTGTATCTCTGTCTCAAAATAAATAAATAAACATTTACAAAAAAAAGAAGAAAAAGGCACAGTCAGTTCTGCTTGAGTGCATAGGGGAAGGCTTCTCACAAGAATCAATGAAAACAGAGACTTAAAAGATTTGACAACACACTAGGCATGGCCAAGTTTACAAAATGTACAGGATCTTCCAAAAGGCATCTTCTACCTACATATCCAACCACACCTATCAAGATTCACTCCAAGCTGGGGTACTGGTTAACACTAGAAACAAACATCCAGTCTCTTATAATTATGTTTATATTGTTATTCCACTTTCTAGAGATATACTCTTCTCCATGGTCTCTTTCAAGAATTTGCTCAAGCTCCCATTTCCTCCAAATATCCCTTCCTGATCCCTTCTAGTTTAGCATAATCTCCTCTTATATTTTCCACTCCATGCTGTGACTCGCTTGCTATGCATCCTCTATTTTACCTTTTACCCTATTCACCCTGTTTTAAATAGTGTAATAAAGGTAGGAAGTTTTATCATCTGCAAATACTATCCAAGTATTCAGCACCATTTCTTACACAAGTGAGCTCACTTTTTGAAAGCATGAATCTCTGTAAGGTAGATAAATTCTTTCAACTTTCCGGATGCCTTCCACCTTCCCTTCTCCTTACTCTTGCAAACACCTGATGTGGCTTTTCAACCACTGGTAAAATGTGGATTGTCAACTTTCCAAAAATAATAAGTAATAAAATGTTTTTCTATTTACAAGAAGCTTTGATATACATTCACAATGATAGCAAGAGTATTGATAACATGTTTTATTATTTCAAAACTCTTACATATTTTTTCCTAATTCTCACACAAAACTATGAGGGCTGACACTCTGAAATTTAAGTACTAACTTAATTAGCCCAATGTCTAAGGAGAGCCGGACTCCAATCTGGACAGGTCTTCTACTCCCCAAATATGACATTCTCTCTGCTACAAAGCACAGCTAATTCCCAATGACTAACAGGCACTAAAACCAGGGAGGGTGTGTCCTTTAACAACATCTAACTAAGCCCTTATCTGCTCTATAAACTCTAAAATAGTAAGACTCCAAGTATGGAACTATACATTAGAGCTAGCTATGCTCATTAGCATGGTATAAGGTAGCAGCAAACATACGTTAGATAGTCATTATGAAACACCATGCTAGAAGCCAAAGGACACACACAGCATTCTTACACTTTCTAATGCCACAAGATAACTGAATAATATTCTAGGTGTTAAGCTTTTTGAAGGTAGATATATATTCTTCATCTCATTTTGCCCTTAGTGCCCAATAGAAAGCAGACTCAAAAGAGACCAGAGGGACCAGAAATACAGAAGTGTACACCAATGTGTTAATATAAAAATCCACTATAGATTTTACTTTACTGAAAAGCTTATGGCATTGGGAACATACATGAGTATAAATGGAAGCCTTAACTTACTAAAAAGTATACTGAACACTACACTGCAGAATATTCAAGAAATTATCCACTAAGCCTGGGTTTTTAACACCTGCAGTTATGTTTTTAGTGTTCTCTCTGAGAGCCACAAATGTCAGACTGATAGATGGAGAAAAGTCAAAGGAAAAGAACACTAGGTGTGGTCAAGTATTATAAAAATGCAATGAGAACTTGTCAATAAAAATCATTTCTATGGCTCTTATCTAAACAAAGTTTTAAAGGCCCACTTTGTTATTTCCCTATTTACATAAATGGGTAGAAAATACTGGTTGTCCAATATTAACAGTTAAAGAAAAGTCTTCATAAAGAAGGTCCAGGACAAAGCTTAGTACTACTAGTCACTCAATATATGTATCTTGAGCTAAAGTGAAAATGAGTGACTTACAGTAATGGGATCAAGCAATTTTCTTTCCTTGCAGGCCTTGAGAAACGCTGTTGCATGTAGCAATAGCCATGTTCACAGGAGGTCACCGAAGACAAAAATCACAGAGGGCAATGGGGCACTGATGCCGTTCTTCATCCCTCTGGAAATGCAAAAAGAACAGACTACTCTCGGCCACTAAATTAACTTGCTGTATTTGCGAATGGAACAACATTGCTTTGGCACTGTAAAGGTGGCCTAGCTTTAGATGTCTTCATTCATTTTTATGCTATATGTGTGTTCAGGGTATTATTTCTGGATCCTGTTTTGGACAAATGTACCTTTGTGGTAGGCAGTGTAAATCAAAGCATCTGTTTTCAGTGATAGTCTTATGTGATGAATGTTGCTCAGATCTGGGAAGAAGTCCTTCATTAGAATCAATCATTCTTTCATGTCATGAATTAAGTGTGCACATGAGTGGAACAGATATGGTCACCAATCCTGGGACCTCCACGTACTGCATGCAATGTGTCTTAGAGCAAGCACTTAGCTTCCCTGAATCTCAGGTTCTACATGTACAAAAAAAAGATAGTAAACCCTTGTGAGACTGTCATGAATATTACACAAAACTAGCTTAGCACAGTGTCTGGTACAGAACAGAACAAACTTGAAATACTGGTTCTCAACAAATGTTGACTATTAAACCACTATTTACTAAGATGGCAAATGCAGAATATGAAATATTTTCATTGTAAGCATAACACATTTAGTCTGTGAATTAAATTAGTATCTTCAGGACAGCTTCAGTGAAAAAAAATAGTGCTGACCTCTAAGACCAGTTTGTAATCCCATAAGTGATATGTGTCTGGCAAGTAGCTCCATAAGATTCCAACCTAAAAACAAACAGGAACCAACAGTTGGGCAGATTTTATCCGCAGTTTCAATAAAGCTACAAATTCCATGAAAATTAAAAATGAAAACCCACAAAGGCTTCACTGCTACTAGAAGTAAAGTTAAAAATAGAAAGTTCAAAGTATGAAGTAAACCACCCATCTTTCTACCCTGGGGGAAAAACTTGAAAAAGGAAGGGTAAGGAAACAATGGCACACTGTAGTTTCTCAAGATTCTCTCCCTTCCTCAATAAGCATTCCTTTGCTGCCTTTGACTTTTCTCTTCCTCACACTCACACTTTCCTGTATGATTAGTCCTCAGTCACCTTGTTTTACCCCAAAACTTGTTTTCTTTCAAAAAGTACTGTACATTGGGGCACCTGGGTGGCTCAGTTGCTTTAAGCAGCGACTTCGGCTCAGTTCATGATCGCATGGTTTGTGGGTTCAAGCCCCTGAACAGCTCAGAGCCTGGAGCCTGCTTCAGATTCTGTATCTCCCTCTCTCTCTGCCCCTCCCCCACTCATGCTCAGTCTCTGTCTCAAAAATGAATATGTTAAAAAAAATTTTTTTTAACTACTGTATATTTATATGCAGGAAACTCCAAAGTGGGGGTTTAACTCTGAATGCTGCACTTCCAAGCAAAATTGAATAAAATATCCCCCGCCTTTTTTTGATTTAGGTAAAAAACACTGACATGGAGAACTTCGCAGGTTTCCTAAGCTTCCCAGCAACACAGGATGTCCTGGCACATTTTCCTGGTCTACTATCCCACCCATACCTCTCCCTAGTCCAATCACTCATTTCCTACTACTTGCCAAGCACCTACAACTTACACTCTTACAAACAGATACAGCAACAGTGAAGTGTTTTAGTGTTCTACCCTCACCTCCAGCCCACTTTTCTTTTGACTACCTGAAGTATCCTATCTATCGAAGATAATGACTCAGGAAGAGTATTTAGTGTTACCTTACCTTTCATGTCACACAGTAGCCTATTGCTAATTCTTAAAGCTTACTTTTTCTATCAGCACCTTCTTGATATTATATACCAAACACATTTGTGATAAAATTGGACTAGTTAAATTATCTTCTTAAAGCACCACATGAGTTGTTACCTACTATGCAATTCAAGCATATCATCTTTCTATTAGGTTTTTCAGGACATCTTTTTTCTCAAACTTCTTTACATCCTCAAATATGCCTTGGCCAAACAAACCACTCTAAACTTTAGTTCTCTCAACATCCATGAAGTCATTCCCCATGTTGGAAATATCCCTTTGCTTTCTGTTAATGACCTTCAAATGTCTTCAAATACAGAGGTACTCACAGCTCTGCTGTGAAGCTTCATCATACCTCAAAGAACATCTGGCTGTACTTGAAGATGAAGCATGTAGCTCCCTTCAGTCTTTTTGAAGCAACTTTAAGACCTACCTCTCCAGATTAATCTAAAAGCCACTCTAAATAATCCAGTCATAGCAACACATCTGCTGGTTTACAGATATCAAATACTGACATGCCTTATCATACACAATAGTATGTCAAGAGTTCACAAAGCCATGGATAATTTTAGTGTTATGTTCTTGGTGTTGTAACTTTTACTAGAAAACTGGGGAGATAGAACCTCATTAGTTTTATCCTCTTTCACATATTTTTGAAAGTACATATTGTGAGTAAACCAAGAGTCATGTGAATTAACTTACATTTTGTTACTTCCATCAAGGCAGCCAGTTCGGGCCATGTCCTCAGACTGAGGGTATATTTTCCCCTCCTCTAGTAGAAAATTTTGAGAAGTATTACATTACTGTCATATACTGCCTTTTTGATGTCTACTGATATACCGTACATGTTTACATTCTATTATTATTACATATTTGTGTCCAAGTCCCATAACCTTCACCAAACAGCAAGCCTGTGGAGGGCAGAGAATCTCTCTAGTTTTTACTGCAATCAGCACAGAGTCTTGAAAATAGGAAGTTAACAATAAACACATTACAATGCATGAATTCAAAGGATTTAGGAAAGGTAAACTAAGGCTTTTCCAGGACTGGCAAAAATCAATTCCAGATAAGAAATGATTTAGTCACAGACTTGCCTCTAGCTATAAAAGGTGCTAGGAGGAACAGAGAAAAACCAGAGCCCCAGCAAAACAACATACCTAATGATCTGAACATCAAATCAAGTACAAGAAATCTGAGAAGCCACAGAGAACAGCTACAAGATTCTTTCATTTAAGATCATTTGGCAAGCTGGGCAAAAAGCAAAGCAGTGGAAACTGACAAAACCAGTCCAGATATTTTAGGTACTAACCTAAAATCTCATCCTTGTCTTAGAAATCCAACTCTAAAAATGATTCTGGTGGTCTAATCAAGCTTGATGAGGAGAATATTCAGTTAAAAAAAATTAAAAGTTCCATAAACTTAAATCATTAGAGAAAGCTAGCACAGATTCTTATTTCCTTATATCATTTTCTAATACAAAGAAGTCCTACTAAAATATTAAGACCAAGATTTCGATGTCAGGCAGCCTACTAGCTGAACTCTCAGTTTTGTTTTGTGGAGAGGGTACTTAAGCTCTTCAAGTTTCAATTTACCTACCTGCAAAATGAAGATAATAATATACCCTACTTCATAATGACATACATGCAAAGGGCTCAGCATAACACACAGTAAGAGCTTGATAATAGTAGTTACAATTATGAAAGCTAATTTTTCAGGAGGAAACCAATGACATGTTATAGTTGGGTCTTGGGTACTAAATCTACATTAAGCTCACCTCTCAGGATTTAAGATAATGCACTATTACACGACAGCAACAAATTTAATGTAGCCCAAGTACCTACCGACCAAGAAAATACTAAAGTGACAACAAACATCATTAGTCAAATTGTCTCTGTTCCAAAAGGTAAATTTACAATTTACTTAAGTGCATTTTCCCATCAGCTGTTTAGCACCATACACATTAATGAAAGTTATAAGAACACTTATATTGACTCCAATGACAGATTATTAAAACTTCAAATTATTGTCTCAGTGGTTAATAAATTTCTGCACATTCCAGCATTCCTTAAGAAAAGCATTCCTGGACTGAATAATGAACTGTGTTTGACCAAGTGAAGAAACAAGCTAATGTACATGAACCTCTAAAAATTTTGACAACTTTTCACAACTGAAATTGAGTAACAAGTTTAAAATGTGTGCATAGCATAAATGGCTAGCTATGTTTGTGACAGCATATTTGGGTTTTTCACTACTGTATTTTTATTGATTTTCTTTGGTTAAACAAAAGTGTATAATATGTAATATCGTGGCTATAAATGAACAATACAGTTATGGCAAAAGAAATTTTTCATATAGTTATATGACTAACATCCTCTTAAAGACTAGAAATATTTTATTATGAATAGTAATTGAAAGGCAAATACATAAGCCTCTGTCTTAGACGAGATGTGTAAGTATGCTGGCATCATGGCTGGTTCTTCCAAAAAGAAATAGAAAAGAACGATTCTGTAAAACAGGGTGGAACTTGGGCTGCCAAGAAATTAAAGGCACAAAGATCATTATTTTCCATGTCCACAATGTTTTTGTAAGTTGCTTTCAATAGACTTGTTATCCTACATATTTACAGACCACTTTTCTGCTATCTTAACCCATTTTGAAACTCTAAAGCGATTTTTTCAGACTATTTCAAGAAAACTACATTTTAACATATTAGACTCCATTGTGCACCTTTAAAGCCAATCCCCCACTTACCCCATCTTTAAGGTATTACAAGAGACCATTTTTATAGGATACACTATTTTACCGTTTTATTCTAAATTCCAAGTATTCTGTTTTTAATAAACTGATTTACTACAGTCATTTACCACCTTCGATACACATGATGAGATTTTTCAAATCATATTTATACCCCCTTATCTCACTAGAACCCTACTGTGGAAACAGACTGAGTAATTATCTCTATTTAGCAGATGAGGAAACTAAGGCCCAAAGTTAAGTGACTTACCCAAGCAATAGAATGAGGGCTGCAATTTGTACAGGCCAAACTTCTTTCTATACTGCTTAAATAAACATTCCTCTTACACCTATAATTCTACCATACAAGGCATAACTCAATAGTAAACAACTGTTTTAAAACAGGATCATTTACAATTTTCCTTATTTTCTCACTTAAAAAAATCCCTCATCCTTATACCATATCTCCATTAGGTAACTATTTTAACTGCTGGTGTACATGTTATTTACATGGAATGGTCATTATAAAAATGCCTAACTGGTTTGAGGAACATATACATCCTGTTTAAAATATTGTTTTATTTTATGTGATTATGTTCATCAGAAAGCATAAAGATGAATCTCAAATCTTTTATTTCAAAAGAAAACTCATTCACATAAATGCCATGCTGTTTGAGTTACCAGCATGCATACACATCAATGATCTGTACAGTCAGCAACTGCCTGCTGTGATTCGAAACAGCTAAGACATATTTAGCCACCAGAGCGGAGGAATTCCAACTGTGTCAACTTGTGCAACTACTTCTGGCTTTGCAGCTTCCCACATTCTGGAAGGCACATTGTCTCTAATTATTTTATTGCTGCAAATAAAAGGGACTTCTCATACAAATGACACACATGATTTATGCCAGGTTTTTATTAGCACATAGACAGTCCATGATTAGTTCACCATTCAATTCAAAAACTTAAACATATATGTGGTTTTCAGGTCCTCTGACCTGATATTTTTGTCTTCTTCAAAACTTACTAACGTCAGTTCTTCAATTGATAAAAATTTAAGATGATTTTTATATATCACTGTTCATATGTTCTAAGATGCTAAATTATTTTTTAAAAAGATGTTAAATTATTAAAAATTATTTTAAAAAAGCTCACCATCCAATTTTCAAGATATTAAAATATAGAAACCGTACAACTTTGATTCCATGAATTACTATGTATCTTTATATTTTATACTTTGCTTGGTCATATTGAACAATGGCATCATTCAGAGCATTTGAACTGTCAGGTAAAGGAAAGCATTATCCCTAACCTCAAGAAGCTAATAGCCTAACAAAATAAATAGCACACAAGGCACTACTTCAATTGCCTTCTCCTATCTCTAAATACCAAAGAAACCTAAAACCATGAAGAGCCTGTTCTAGAAATATTGTCTGTGTTGTCCCTAACCATTATGACAGGGGGAAATAAATCCATTCTCTCTAGCTTAACTTCTTATTCCTTGGCCATTTAAAGGACCCGAAGCCTTTATTCAGGCCACCTAGTCCCTTGGGCTTATTTCTGGCAGAGGATCCAAGCTGAAGGGGCTACCAGCAGCTGTGTGCAAGCCCCACTCATCCCTAGAAATACTGAAATAGTGGGACTGTGGGCAATATTTTAACAAGGGCTCTCCAGATAACAAACTAGATAATTAGGCACTAGAGTTTCTATTTTCAGGCTGGAAATTCTTAAAGAGTTATACAACCAAAAAACAAAGTTGTGCGTACTGTTCCTATTTGCTCCACAGGCTCCCTGACCACAATTTTTGAAGTATAGAAAATTCTCTATAATCTAAGATTCACATTCAGTTCCAATGCTGTGCAGTGTAGGGAGCCAGATCATTGTGATTCAAGTCAGCAACTTTTAGGATAAATGAAGTTTGTGCACTAGTTATCACAGGTCTGTGGTAGGGGTGGGGCAGGGTAACCATTGTTCCAGCTAATTAATTTAATAACTTAAAATTACATCAGAATAGTGAAGGGTATGTGTAAACAACCCTGAGAATCCCTAGAAATCATGCCTGTGAATGATTAATATCTGCTATAACAACATGACAAAAAATTACAGTGAATATCAGACTAACTTACCATGAAAATTCTTAGATTTCAATGAAATTAAATTTTATATTTCTTTAGTCACACCCTCTCAAACCAAGATAATGAAGAAGTATTGAATAAGTAGAAGTCTTTGGGATTTTAGCTTTATTGAGTAGTAAACCTGATATATAATCAGCATATCACTTACATATAAATGGGATTCTCAAGGACTTAAAAGATATTTTTCCTAAACATCTTGACTATTATCCTGCAAACAAATCTGTGCTATGGATTTGTATTACCTATGGAAAAAATCCTTAGTGTAAGCAAGGGTAAATTTTCACCCCGTATCAACTGCAAAGGCAATAAATCCTAAAATAATTAAATCCACATTAAAGAGCTTTTTATTGATAATGTTATGATTCAAGAAACAAAAGACTTAACAAAGTAGTTCCCTCCATCAAAACTTTACCACACAACGCTCATTTAATCAATCAAAAGGTAGGTATTAATTTCCTTATCTATGCAATTTCTACTTCTCTCAGTCTACAAAGATTCTACTTCCTATCATCCAGACAGTTTGGTAAGTAAGAACCAGAGTGAATTTGGAATGTCAGACTACTTGGCAGAATTAAAGACACTGAAAATGCAACTTTCCCTAACCACAGTCAAATAGATAGAAATGTTTGTGAACTTATCAAACCACTAAATTTAGAATCACCTACAAATTATTCAAAGTAGTGCAAGATAAGTTATAGTATACTAACTAGCTAAAAGCACTAAAGTGAGACATTACTCAAAATGAAATGCTTTTTCAAGAAGGAACTGGTACATTAATTACCTAAACATAGTCTCACTCCCTTACTCCTTTCAGGTCTTCAAATGTTACTTTCCCAGTAAGGGCTTTCCTGACAACTATTCAAAAGCAGAGTCACCCCTAAAGAACAGGCATATGCCCACACACTCTTCTATATAACCTCCCCATATTTATTTTCCTTAAGAGCATTTACCACTATCTGACCTATAATACAATGCAGTCATTAATTTGTTTCCTCCAATTACAATATAATTTCCATGAAAGTACACATTTTTGCCTATTTTGTTCACCGTTTAACAAACAGATCTAGGCCTGATACATAAAAGGCACTTAGTTTTGCATAAACGAATGAAACTAAAAGGATATAGTAAGATCCTTAATAGCAGCCTTCTTAAAACAGGATATGTATATCCTGTAGTGGAGTAACATAAGATAAGCACTGCACTTTGTATTATTATTTTTATATGAAAACAAATATGTTATGGAATATTATGGATAAAGCAATTAAAGAACACTTAAAAGAAATTTTGGCTTTGTGGGAGCCTGGGTGGCTCAGTTGGTTGAGCGTCCAACTTCAGCTGAGGTCATGATCTCACAGTTCATGGGTTCGAGCCTCACGTCAGGCTCTGTGCTGACCGTTTGCTCAGAGCCTGGAGCCTGCTTTGGATTCTGTGTCTCCTTCTCTCTCTGCCCCTCCCCCACTCACGCTTTGTCTCACTGTTTCTCAAACATAAATAAATGTAAAAACAAAATGTAAAAAAAAAAAAAGAAATTTTGGCTTTGTGATAGAATAGAATTATACATTGATTAGTCATATAAGGAAAGCAGCATAGGTGTTTAAAATTGGGTATATGTTTCCTCACCTCTCATTTTAGGAATTAATTTTGTAGGAATGTATGGAAAGTAATATGCGGGAACTAAAACATCACCACCAATTTTTAATACACCTGAAAGGAAACGTTTCCCTATTTTGCATTCTACTGTCAGGCAATTTTCTTTAGAGCTAACCTGAATCAAGTAATCGGAGATTAAAGTTTTCAGTTTATTTCCTGCAAATATGGAATTGAACTAAGCTAGGGAGAAAAGAGCTAGTGAGTAATCATAAACATAGACAAGTCTCCATTTGTAAGCACATGGGTGGAGCTACAGTCAGAGAAAGAAATACCATGATTTCACTCATATGTGGAATTTATGAAAACAAAACAAATGACAAAGGAAAAAGAGAGAGAGACTGAGAGACAAATCAAGAAACAGATTTTTTATCCAAAAAAATTTTTAATTTTTATTATTTTGAGAGAGAGACAGAGAGAGAGAGGGTGCAAGTGGGAGGGGGTGGGGCAGAGAGAGGAAGACACAGAATCCAAAGCAGGCTCCAGGCTCTGAGCTGTCAGCACAGAGCCCGACATGGGGCTCAAATCCACCAACCAGGAGATCATGACCTGAGCTGAAGGCTGACAATCAACTGACTAAGCCACCCAGTAGCCCCAAGAAAAGATTCTTAATTATAGAAAACAAACTGATGGTTACCAGAGGGGAAGGAGATGGGAGCCTGGGTGATACAGGTGATAGGGATTAAAAAGTGCACTTGTGATGAGCACCTGGTGATGTACTGGAAGTGTGGAATCACTACAGTGTACATATGAAACTAATGAAACACTATGTTGTTTTTTTTTTTAAAAAAAAGGAAACATGGCTTGAACTCAAAGTTCCTTAAAGTACCAGTTGGTTTCTGAGATGAAATGAGGACATTCTCAATAGAGCACACGTTTTTAAAATCAAAATTAGCATTTGTTACACAAAAGATTTTTTTATTTAGTTCTTTCTTTCCCCAGGACAGATCTTAAACATGTCTGATTTCTAGTTTCAATTCAAAATTGATGAAGAGTTCTTTAATACTCTACTATCTACTATGCCCTTGTTCACAATGACTAATAAAGACCAATATTTATACATACAGATTTAACTACTACGGTTAAGTGTGCCAGGGATCTTACTAATTTGGTAAGAGAGCTTTTCAAAGCATCCCAAATTAACCAGATGAAATTTCACTTATACCCATTTTATCATGTGGTTGTAAGTAGTTCTAAAGGGAATTACCTCAAAGATTTAGAATTAAAATGCTCATCTAACATAACAAACATTTGTGCTTCGTAGGACTTCAAAATATGCAGACTTTGGATTATCGCTCACATATAACCGGACAGAAAGTCAGAAGCTAAGGGTTGCAGTCCCAGTTCGACTGGCACTAATTTACTATAAGCATGTGTAGGAGCTAGCGTAGGGAAAGAAAACTACCTATAGTCTTGTTCAGAACAGCTGCCCTTCGCTTTTTGTTTCCTGAAGATATCACTAAGATATCCTCTAAAAGTTTTTCTTTATCAAAAAAAAAAAAAAAAGAAAGAAAGAAAGAAAGAAAAGAAAAAGGAAATAAAATAGAAATACTGGAAGTCTCGGGTTAAAGCAGACCACCTATGGATTTCTCTCTAAGCCTGGGCATGCCAGAACTGCACACTGTGGTTATAAGTACACATGTAAAATAATGCTTGATCTTAACTTAGTTAAGAACAAAATAACAATTTTGGGATTTTTTTTTTAATTTTTTTAACGTTTATTTATTTTTGAGACAGAGAGAGACAGAGCATGAACAGGGGAGGGGCAGAGAGAGAGGGAGACACAGAATCTGAAACAGGCTCCAGGCTCTGAGCTGTCAGCACAGAGCCCGACGCGGGGCTCGAACTCACGGATCGTGAGATCATGACCTGAGCCGAAGTCGGACGCTTAACCGACCAAGCCACCCAGGTGCCCCAACAATTTTGGGATTAAAGTAAGTACTTCTCATACTAAATTACCAAAGTTAATCTCTACTTTCACAATGCAACACCATGGGTAAAATGTCTTCACACAGAGAAATCTGCTTTCTAGGCAGCATGTTGGTAACATGGGTCCTCTAACACTTTCATTTAGGCTTGAAGCAGTTAACTGGTGTGCCATAATTCAAATTCTTTGTAACTGAAACAAGAAGACAAGGAAGCTAAGGCCTTCAAAGTTCGTCAGTGTAGGCTAGGGCCTACAGAGAGAAGTCAAGGGATACATAAAGGTCAGTTACATGGTGGGCATGCTGTAACAGGAAATGGTCCATAAATAGAGTTCCCTTTATCCCACACACTTAACCTTCATGTGTCACAGCTTTTGAGGAGGCATCACATCATGATATAGAAGAACAAGGCTCCTTTTTCCCTCTCTCATCACGCGTACTCTGCAAAGTGGCCTTATAGTCTGTCAAATAAGTCTGCTTTCCTATTCAAGCCCATCATGAAATTGGAATGAGAACTCATATCCTCACTCCAGGAATAGCTATGCTTCATACAAACCCTGTCAGCTTTTGTCTTCTCAGGACACAGAAAATATAGTATAACCACAAGCACCCCCTTTATTCTACATATATATTTTTAATGTTTATTTATTTTGATCTTTTATGTTTATTTACTTTGGGAGAGAGAGTGCATGCAAGTGGGGGAGGGGCAGAGAGAAAGGGAGAGAAAGAATCCCTAGCAGGCTCCATGCTATCAGCACAGAGCCAGATGTGGGGCTCGATCTCACAACTGTGAGATCATGACCTAAGCTAAAATCAGGAGTTGGACACTCAATCAACAGAGCCACTCAGATGGTCCTCTACATATGTATTTTAAATAATCCAGTAAATAAAGTTCCAAAGCATCACCCAACCTTCTGTCCAACTACAGTAGTCATGGAATCTTGCCTAGAGCAGCAGTCTGACACTGGACCACCGCAGGTACCAGCAGTCTACATGGCCAGTCCTTTATCTTACACTTTCTGGCCCAGTCTTCTTCACTCTCAGGAACCATTCCATATAAAACCCTGCAGTCTAGGCATTTTTCCTCTCCACTCTCCATTGTTTTGTCCCTAGAACATAAAACTCCTAGATAGTGTTCTCAGCTTGAACAATATTATCAAACAGCAAAGAATAGTGCTATGGTATCAGGTTTAAATCTTAGTTTCATGATTGACTAGCTTTTTGTTACTTTGAGCAAATTACTTAACCTCTTCCTCACAGTCTCATTATCTAAACATTAAAGAAAGCTACTGTGTAGTTCAGTGTTGGTGGGAAGATTAGAGAAGTTCAGAACTCTAGTATTTGTTAGCTAACTATGTTTCTCTCCCTTCTATTTCAAAGGAAGAAACTGAGAGCATCCTATAAGAATGGGAAGGATGGATGGTGACCAGTATATAACCTGATATTTTAAAAAAATGTATATGCATGATAAAATTTATAGAGCAGAGACTCTAAACTATAACACTTTAGTCCTCTAACACTTTCATTTAGGCTTGAAGCAGTTAACTGGTTAAAGTATAACACTGTAGATTTCATTGTCAGAAGGAAAAGTTCCAGAAATTATACAAAAAGGATACACACACACATACACACTAACTTTAGTCAGTCTGAAATCAGAAAAAAAAAATATTAATCAACTTTAAGCATGCAGAACACCAAGTAATTGAATCTTAAAAAAAAAAAATTTTTTTCTGTACATATGCAACACATCACACGTAAAATCTTCTCAGATATTCACTGCTCTAGGTAAAAGCCTTCACCACCAGTGTTTTAAAAAGCTGCAGCTGGACTAGGGGTCAGATGGCACTCAGTAGTTTTGTGTGTGTTGGGGGAAGGGTGTGTCAGGAATGAATGTGGTTATCAAGGCATTTCCAAGTAGGGAACCCTTGGAACAACATTAGAGTAAAGGTCATGGGAAAAGAACTTTTGCTCACCCTACTTCCTGGCAGCATTTTCAGTACACAAGCCATAAGCAATTCATATTTACAAAGTGAACAAGAAAAGACGGGCTTATTAGATGACGGGAGGCAGGAAGACATATATACACAGATTATGTATTACTTACACTTTTTTTTAATTTTTTTTTTAACGTTTATTTATTTTGGGGACAGAGAGAGACAGAGCACGAACAGGGGAGGGGCAGAGAGAGAGGGAGACACAGAATCGGAAGCAGGCTCCAGGCTCTGAGCCATCAGCCCAGAGCCCAACGCGGGGCTCAAACTCACGAACCGTGAGATCGTGACCTGAGCTGAAGTTGGACGCTTAACCAACTGAGCCACCCTGGCGCCCCACACTTTTAAAACTTTTATTTAAAAACTCTAAAAATTATTTAAAAGACTTAGCATATTTCAAAATATTTAATCCACACTGGTTTAATAAATACATTGAATTAGGTTTGAATATTCTTATTAAAGTCAATCACACAAATGAAATTCAAGAAAATAATCATGATGTATCTACTTTATCCTTCTCAGAAAAAAAAATGCAATTTAAGTTACCTTTCAAAGTCATAGAAAAAATATTTCTCAGGATTTCAAATTTTCAAATCTAGAGTTCTTCACAAAACAAGATAGTTTAAGAACTTGGTGAATATATCCTGAGCTTGACGTAAAATCGAAGAGCACTATAGGTATCAAAGGTCAATAGTTCCTCATTTTTTCAATCATTTTGTTAAAATTCACAGACTAGGGTCGCCTGGGCAGGTCAGTTGGTTAAGCATCTGACTTCAGCTCAGGTCATGAGCTCACAGTTTGTGGGTTCAAGTCCCACATCAGGCTCTGTGCTGACAGGTCAGAGCTTGGAGCCTGTTTCAGATTCTGTGTCTTCCTCTCTCTCTGCCCCTCCCCTGCTCACACTCTGTGTCTATCTCTCTTAAAAGTGAATAAAACATTAAAAATTAAATAAATAAAATTCAGACTTGACATAACCAGTTAACAAATCTCAAATTATACAACTAATACAAGCTATCTTTTTTCTTTTTTATACACAATATAGTTTTATTGAGTTATTGTAGTTTCGATGAGTTAAGCATATGTCTCCTCCCATATGCTTCCTTTTTTTAATATACTGATATATATTTTTTTCAGTTTTTATTTAAATTCCAGTTAGGTCTCATACAGTGTAACATTAGTTTCAAGTGAACAATCTAGTGATTCATTACCTACACACAACACCTAGTGATCATCACAACAAGGGCCCTCTTTAACAACTACCATGCATTTAAGCCATCTCCCAGCTCACCTCCCCTCCAGCAACCTAGGTTTGGTCTCCATAGTTAAGAGTCTGTTTTCTGGCGTGCCTCTCTCTCCCTTTTCTTTTCTTTTCTTTTCTTTTACAATCTAACTTTTTAAAAATGGACACTAAGATAATTCAAACGAAGAGAAAAAAAAAAAAAGCCATTCCAAATCTATACATTACTATTCTGTTTCTTTCTCTTAATCCTGGTATTCTGGAAAATTATAAGCACTTTTCAAAAAGATCTCAAACAAGGCTTGGTTTAACAAACAGCTTAAGTTCTGAAGTACATGCTTTCTTTATAACTATGGATTTATCAATGAAAGTGGCCTCCTGACTGCCTGTATGTTTGAGTGTTATTAAGCAGTCTGACAAAATATGGAGAACTGACCTTGCCATGGAATGCAACAGGCAGTTTCCCCCCTGCTGCTTCTTAAAGAAAAAGAAAACAAAATATTCAGACTTGAAATGTAATAACAGATTTCCACATATTCACTTTATTTATAACATAGCATTCCTACTCTTCACCTATCTTTAGGGGTTAGTAATTAGTAGTAGCAGTAATTCTATAACACTTTATCACTTTATGTAGGGGAATAGACTATTTATGAGCTTTACACACATTATTCTCATTGATAAAAGTCATAACCTCCAGGCACCTGGGTGGCTCAGTCAGTAAGTGTCTGACTCTTGGTTTTGGCTCAGGTCATGATCTCACGGTTTGTGAGTTTGAGCTCCATGTCGGGAGGCTCTATGCTGATAGCTCAGAGCCTGCTTGGGATTCTCTCTCTCTCCCTCTCTCTCTCCCCACCCTCTCTCTCTTCTCCTCCCCCAAGTGCTGGCACTTGTGCACTCTCTCTCTCTCTCTCTCAAAAATAAATAAATAAGCACTTAAATAAATAAATAACCTCCTTACATAAAAACAGGTAAGACACCAAAAAGCAATGTTCTGATTAAACTTCAAAATGAGAAAAAAATACATATATATATACTAGAATTACTGAATTACCTTTATTTTAAGTCTCCAAGCAAATGTCAAATACTTTACATGGGTACTCTTTTAAACCTAAAACAAAAATGGCACTTAGCTGTTAGATTCAGACTTAAGCACTTACCTCAGTAATCATAGTACTGTGAGGTTTTAGATGGACCAATCACTGAAATATAAGCATCTAACCTCTCCTTTTTGTTTCAATATTTTTCAGCTCTTTCCACATCTGAATGCCAAATCTATATTAAAGAAATGCCTCTTTCCCACCCACCCCCAGTTATTAATAGTCAAGATGGAGAAAATGTATGTAAATAATTCCCTCAAGCATTATAATTATAATCAAATTAATATTTAACATCAATAAGTTATAGGCTACCTCATTATTTCTACAACTGTTTATTTAATTACTTACAAATAATTTCTTATACCAAATATTCTCCTAAATACCCACCAAGATATCCAAGAACATTTCAGGTTGAACCTGCTTGGGATTCTCTCTTTCCCTACCTCTCCCCTGCTCATGCACTTTCTCTCAAAATGAATAAATAGACATTTTTAAAAAATAAAATAAAATGTAATGTAAGAATTCCAGATTCCAGTGCCCACCATGGTGCTTGAGTATGGGCTCTTTTATGTACCCACCCAGTGCCAAAAATTGTACCAATTAGTGTGCCTATAAGCAGTGTTAGTATCATTAAGTACCGTTTAGTCCCAGTAAGAATAAAGATCGATTTTTTATATAAGTTTCACAGATAATAGAGTTAATTCATTCAACAAATATTTAAGCATCTACTCAGGGCCAGTCACCTGGCCTGATACAGAACTTGTTCCTGAGAGTAAATGTTGAGAAAGACCAATGGGCCCAGATCTAAGCCCTGTGGCCCAGGCCACATATGGTAACTGTCAATGTACTGAATGATAGGACACCAACAGAAAAACAAAGAAGCACAAGCTTGGGTTAGATTAAAATGATACACACACCTCATATAGTAGTAGTTGTAATGACAACAACAACATGTAACAATCCCTGGCTAAACTCTATACCATCTCATATCCTCACACCAACCCTACAAAAGCCTCCACAACAATAGTCTTCATTTCATAGAGGGAAAAAAGACCCTAAGAGAGGTTAAATAGCTTGCTTCATCTGAATGCATTTGGGGGCAGAAGGAGGAGACATTCTTAAAAATGATAATAGCCATATGACTATTCAACAAGATTAACAATAACTCTAATATCAAAAGCTAGTCCACATTCAAGTTTCCCCAATTACCTTTAAATTTTGTTTTCTATAAATTCTGCATTCACTTATGTCTCTTAGATCTCTTAAGTCCCTTTTAATAAAGAATGGTTCCCTGGTATTTTTTTCCTTCTTTACACAAGCCACTGACTCACTGACTAAACTAGCTCAGTTGTTTTGTAGTATGTTCAAATTTCTGGATTTGGCTGAGTGTTTCTTCAAAGTGTTGCTGAACTTGCTTCTCCATCCCTGGGGTTTCCTGGAGTCATAAAGTTATGGGTAAAGGCTTGATCAAAGGGAGGGGGTAAAACCCAGAATGTTTGCCCTGTCCCTTCTTCCTTTCCTCACAGACAGAACTGTTATTTTTATATATGCCAAATTGATGCAATATTTTTTATTGGAAAGTGACTAACTGCTTAGCTTATTATAACAATAAAACATCAAGATCCTTTCAGAGAAATTAATCTATATTCTCCAGGTCTAAGTGTTTAAAAATCACTCTACTCCCCACAAACGGTGCTACCAGGGGATGTATTTGTTTTTTATAGGAACTGAGTGAGAGAAAGAAAGAGTTTTCAGAAAAATAACACACACACACACACACACACACACACACACACACACAAACACACACACAAAGATAACTTCCCAGGCTGCAACTCCGTCTCTACAATCTAGTTCCAGTTTACCACATTTGGTAAGAGGTAACTCCATGATTTATCTACCAGACATTATCTGTGTGCCCAGAGCCCCATGATTTCTCAACCCAGGTTTATTCCAGGAAAGCAACTCAAGGGGATTTCCACCAATTTTTCCCTCTCACCAGAGCCATCCTCAAGTAACAATCAGGAAGCCCCCGGCATAGATCCACAAGGAAATTAAGAGGCTACTTGGAAAATGGAGAAGAATGAAAAGCTCACAAAGCTACACAAAATGGTAAGGCATTCTCTTATCCCCAATTCCTCTAAATCCTAATCAACTGTGGACTCAGGTTTAAAAAAACAAACAACACCTTAGGTTGAATACAGTATTTCATCTCCCACTGCCCAACTATAGATGGCTCCCACTACAAAGAGGCCATGACTGGAAAAAATCTATCCCAGCTCTGAAAACAAGCCTTTCCTTTCTATTGTTTTCCTTTACCTTGATTTTTGAAAGCTGTATATATGGCCTTTCCACATTACCTATGTAAATGAAGATAGTAATTCAGTATATGAAACTCTTAAATGTCATATCACTTATCTTTACCCATTCCTTTGAACTTTACCCTGTGCTTTCATGTTTCTAACTCTGAAAAGCCCCTGTAAGACTGGAATTCATGCAGATTACTCCCTGAATAAGCAATGAAAGAAAAAATGATGTAAAATGACTTTGCTAGTAGAATCATTTTTGGCATTTCCCTTTCCAGAGTTTAGCAAGCCACTTAAGACATGCCAGATGCCAGAGACAAAAAGGGGGATTCCACTTACAAAAAGAGCCCAAAGTAGAAAAAGTAGGAATTCATTTACTCTGGCACTGGCTTAGCACTAAACCACAGACACAAATTAAAAGAAATCAAAAAATATTTATAAGAGAAAAGTCAAAGCAAGATGGGAAATTAGAGATTGTTTTGTCAGGTCTAACTCTTCACCTTGAAGTGAGGATATAAAGCTCAAATGGGTCAAGAATAAAGTTTCACACCCAGTGGCTTTTTTAAAAGTTATTTCACACTGTCCTTGATGTGCATTTCAATTTCACTTACTTTCTTTCATCACTGTGAACCAACTCCCTCTTGACATGGATGAGCACAATACATAAAACACAAAATTTCTATCTTTGCTTTCAGAACACACTGGGAAAACTGCAAAGATTAGAAAACTGAAAACTTCAGTCTATGCTACTATAATGTCTTTCTATAATGTAACTTCAGTCATTCATAGGTAGCAGTTGGATGTGACAGTAAACTCACATGGGTTCAAGTATAATTTCTCCTTGGAACATGCTGAAATATTGTTTTCATTTTTTTTAATTCCAGTATATTTAAATGTTCTACCAGTTTCAGGTGTACAATATACTGATTCATCAATGGATAGATCCATTACTCAGCACTCATCATAACCATACGATTAATCCCTTTCACTTATATTACCCATCTGTTACTCACCTTTTCTCTGGCAAACACCAGATTATTCTCTAAACTTAAGGGTCTGGATTTTTGTCTTTTTTTTTTTTTATTTGTTTTGTTTCATAAATTCACATGACTGAAATCATATGGTATTTGTCTTTCTCTGACTTATTTCACTTAGCATTATACTTTCTAGATCCATCCATGTTGTTGCAAATGGCAGGATTTTATTGTTTTATAGCTGAGTAATATCCCATTGTATATACATACTGCATTTTCTTTATCCATTCATTCATCAGTGGACACTTGGGTTGCTTCCACATATTGGCTATTGTAAATAATGCTGCAGTAAACATAGGGGGTGCATACATGTTCTCAAATTAGCATTTTCATTTTCTTTAGGTAAATACCCAGCAGTAGAATTATTGGATCATAGAATAATTCTATTTTTAACTTTTGAGTAACCTCAATACTGTTTTCCACAGTGCCTGCCACAGTTTGCATTGCCATGAACAGTGCACAAGGGTTTCCTTTTCTCCATATCCTCACCAACACTTATTGTTTATGTTTTTGATTTCAGTCATTCTAACAGATATGAGGTGGTATCTCATTGTAGTTTTGATTTGCATTTTTCTGATGATAAGTGATATTGAGCATCTTTTCATGTATCCACTGGCCATATGCATCCGTTCATGTCTTCTGCCTATTTTTCACTGCATTTTTTGTTTTTTGAATGTTGACTTGTAGAAGATCTTTATATATTTTGGATATTAAATCCATACTGGATATACCATTCAATGGGCTGACTTTTTCCTGTGTTGATGGTTTCTTCACTGTGCAAAAGCTTTTTTATTTTGTTGTAGTCAATAGTTTGCTTTTCTTTCCCTTACCTCAGGAGATGTATCTAGAAAAATGTTTCTAGGGCTGATGTCAAAGAGATTACTGTCAATGTTTTCTTCTAGAAGCTTCATGGATTCAGGTCTCAATTTAGGTAATTAATCTATTTTCAGTTTATTTTTGTGTATGGTATAAGAAAGTGGTTCAGTTGCACTTTTTGCATATAGCTGTCCAGTTTTAACAACACTATTTATTGAAGAGAGTGTTTTTTTCCCATTGGATATTCTTGCCTTATCTGTCAAAGATTAATTCAACATAAAAGTGTAAGTTTATTTCTCAGCTGTCTATTCTGTCCCATTGATCTATGTCTATTTCTATGCCAGAACCATACTTTTTTGATTACTACAGCTTTGTAGCATACCTTGAAATCTGGGATTGTGACACCTCCAGTTTGTTCTTGTTTTTCAAAACTACTTTGGCTATTTGGGGTCTTTTGTAGTTCCATGAAAATTTTAGGATTATTATTTACTCTAGTTCTGTGAAAAATGCTGTTGGTATCTTGATAGGGATTGTGTTGAAGCCATAGATTGCTTTAGATAGTATGAACATGGTCATAACATTTGTTGTCCCAATCCATGAGCATAGTGTACTCTTCTGTTTGTCATCTTCAATTTCTTTCATCGATGTTTTATAGTTTTCAGAGTACAGGTCTTTCATATTTTTGGTTAAGTTTATTCCTAGGTATCTTCTAATTTTTGGTGTAATTTTAAGTGGTATTGTTTTCTTAATTTCTCTTTCTGCTGCTTCATTATTAGTATACAGAAATAAAATGGATTTCTGTATATTGATTTTGTATTCTGAGACCTTAAGGAATTCACTTATTGGTTCTAGTTGTTTTTTGGTGGAGTTGTTTGGGTTTTCTATATATAGTATCATATTGTCTGCAAATAGTCAAAGTTTTAATTCTTCCTTACCAATCTTGATGTCTTTTATTTTGTTGTTATTGTTTTGTTGTCTGATTACTGTAGCTAGGACTTCCAGTACCATGCTGAATAAAAGTGGTGAGAGTGGGGGCGCCTGGGTGGCTCAGTCGGTTAAGCAGCTGACTTTGGCTCAGGTCATGATCTTGCAGTCTGTGAGTTTGAGCCCCGCATCAGGCTCTGTGCTGACAGCTCAGAGCCTGGAGCCTGTTTCAGATTCTGTGTCTCCCTCTCTCTGACCCTCCCCCATTCATGCTCTGTCTCTCTCTGTCTCAAAAATAAATAAACGTTAAAAAAAATTTTTTTTAAAAAAGTGGTGAGAGTGGATATCTTTGCCTTTTTCCTGATCTTACAGGAAAAGCTCTCCATTTTTACACCATTTCATGTTATCTATGGGTTTTTCAGATATAGCCTTTATTATGTTGAGGTGTGTTCCCTCTACACCTATTGGCTGAGGCTTTTTATCATGAATGAATGTTGTACCTTTTCATATGGTTTTTATTATTTTTTAATTGTTTAATGTTTACTTATTTTTGAGAGCACATGCACAAACAGGGGAGGAGCAGAGTGAAGTGGGGGGGGGGCTGACAGAGGATTTGAAGTGGGGTCTGTGCTGACAGCAGAGAGCCTGATGCAGGGCTCAAACTCACAAACCTTGAGATCATGACCTGAGCTGAAGTCAGATGCTTAACCAACTGAGCCACCCAGGCACCACATTCACATGGTTTTTAATCCCTTCTCTTGATGATGTGATATATCATGTTAATTGCTTTACAAATAACAAACCACTCTTGCATCCCAAGAATAAATCCCACTTGATTGTGCTGAATGATTTTTCTAATGTATTATTGAATTTGGTTTGCTAATCATTTGTTGAGAATTTTTGCATCTATATTCATCAGAGATATTTCTTTTTTTGTAGTACCTGTATCTGGCTTTAATATCAAGGTAATGCTGGCTCATGGAATCTGGAAGCTTTCTTCCTCTTCTATTTTTTCAAACAGTTTGAGAAGAATAGGTTTTAGCTTTTCTTTAAATGTTTGGAAGAATTCACTTGTGAAGCCACCTGGTCTTGGACTTCTGCTAGGAGCTTTTTGATTAGTTATTCAAATTCATTGCTACTATAATTACTGTATTAAAATATTCTATTTCTTCCTGATTCAATTTTGGAAAGTTATGTATCTAGGGATTTAACCATTTCTTCCAGGTTGTCCAGTTTGTTGGAATATAATTTTTCATAATATTCTCTTATAATCCTTTGTATTTCTGCGGTATTGGTTATTCTCTTTCATTTCTATTTGAGTCTCTTTTTTTATAATTTTGAGTTTTATCAATTTTATTGATCTTTTCAAAGAACCACCTCTTGGTTTCACTGATCTGTTCTAATGTGGTTTTGTTTTCGTTTTTTTAGGATTCTATTTCATTTATTTCTGCTCTAATCTTTATTATTTCCTTCCTTCTACTGGTTTTGGGCTTTGTTTGTTCTCCATTTGTTCTTCTTCAGCTCCTTTAGGTTTATTCTGTGAAATTTTTCTGGCTTCTTGAAGTAGGCCTGTATTGCTATATACCTCCCTCTTAGAACAGTTTTTGCTGCATCCCAAAGATTTTGAACCATTGTGTTTTCATCTTCATTTTCTCCATGTATTTTTTGATTTCCTTCCTAATTTCTTGGTTGACCCATCCATTGTTTTTAGCATGTTATTTAACCTCCATGTATTTGTGTTCCTTCTAGATTTGTGTTCATTCTAGATTTGTGTTCCTTCTAGATTTTGTGATTTATAGTGTTATAGTGTTGTGGTCATAGTATGATTTCAATCGTTTTTTGTTTTTTTTTTTTTTTAACTTGTTGAGACTTGTATTGCCTCCTAATATGTGATCTACTCTGGAGAATATTCCATATGCACTTCAAAAGAATGGGTACTCTGCTGTTTTTTGGATGGAATGGTTTGAATATATCTTTAGATCTGTTTGGTCCTATGTGTCATTCAAAGCCACTGTTTCCTTGTTGATTTCTATCAGGATCTATCAATCTATTGATGTAAACAGGGT
This sequence comes from Panthera uncia, assembly GCF_023721935.1. Taxonomy (NCBI): domain Eukaryota; kingdom Metazoa; phylum Chordata; class Mammalia; order Carnivora; family Felidae; genus Panthera; species Panthera uncia. The sequence continues at coordinate 79,088,783 of NC_064808.1, read as the reverse complement.
GTTAAAGTACCCTCCTACTACTGTATTACTGCCAATTTTTTCTTTTATGTCTGTTAGTAGTTTCCTTCTATATTTAGGTGCTTGCATGTTAAGTGCATAATATTTACAACTGCTATATTCTCTTGTTGGGTTGTTCCCTATATCATTATGTAGTAGTATTCTACTTTGTCTCCTCTTACAGTCTTTGTTTTAACATCTATTTTGTCCAATATAAGTACTGCTATGCCAAGCTTTCTTTTACTTCCATGTGCATGATAAATGTTTTTTTCTATCTTTTCACTTTCAATCTGCATGTGTCTTTAGGTCTGTAATGAATCCTTTGTAGACCATATAGATGGGTCTTGCTTTTTTATCCATTCCATCACCCTATGTCTTTTGATTGGAGCATTTAGTTCCTTCACATTTAAAGTAATTATTGAGAGGTATATATTTATTGCCATTTTGTCACTTGTTTTACAGTTGTTTTTGTATTTCTTATCTGTTCCTTTTTTTCTTCCTTTCCTCTCTCATGTTTGATGGCTTTCTTTAGTAATATGCTTGGACTCCTTTCCTTTTATTTTCTGCATATTGTATTACCAGTTTTTGATCTGTGGTTACCATCTGATTCACATATAACACCTTATTCATACAGCAGTCTATCTTAAGTTGATGGTTGCCTATGTTTGAACCCATTCAAAAACCACTAAATTTTTACTCCCCCCACTCACATTTTAGGTATATGGTGTCATACTTTACATCCTTTTACTTGTGAATCCCTTGACTGATTTTTATAGATATGCTTGATTTTACTGCTTTTCTGCTTGTAACCACCATACTGAGTTTATAAGTGATTAATCTACTTTTATGTTTATATGTACCTATGAATTTTTTTTTCCTTTGCTACAGTCTTTACTCCTGCTTAAGGTCTTTCCTTTCCACTCAAAGAATCCCCTTTAATATTTCTTGTAGGACCAGTTTTAGTGGAGATGAATTCCTTTTACTTTTGTTTGTCTGGGTAACTCTTTATCTATTCTTCTATTCTGAATGATAATTGCACCAGGTAGAGTATTCTTGGTTGCATGTTTTCTCCTTTCAGCACTTTGAATATATCATGCCATTCCCTTCTGGATACCTTGAAAAAAATCATTGAAAAATTTCCACTGAAAAGTTAGCTGATCTCCTCATGAGGTTTCACTTGTAAGTGCCCTATTTTCTCTTGCTGCTCTTAAAATTCCTTTTACCACTACATTTTACCATTTTAATTATTATATGTCTTGGTGTGGATCTCCTTGGGTTAATTATTTGGGGGGGGTTCTCTGTACCTCCTGGATCTGGATGTCTATTTCCTTCCCCAGATTAGGAAAGTCTGCATCTATTCTTTCTTCAAATAAACTTTCTTTCCCCTTTTTTCTCTCTTCTCCTTCTGGATCCCTATAATGTGAATATTATTATTACACCTGATGGGTCAGTGAGTTCCCTTAACCTATTCTCATGTTTTATTATTCTTTTTTTCTTTTGCCTGTTCCATTTGGTTGCTTTCCATTACTCTGTGTTCCAGCTCACTGATCCATTCTTCTGGGTTCTCTGGTCTATGATTTATTATATCTAGTATATTTTTTAAATTTCAGTTCTTGAGTTCGTCATCCCTTATTGCTTCTTTTTTATATTTTTTCTTTGTTGAGGTTCTCACTGAGGTTCTCCCCTCTTTTCTAAAGTCCTATATCTTTATGACCATTACTCTGAATTATCTATCTGACACATTACTTATCTCTATTTCACTTAGATCTCTTGTGATTTTGTCTTGTTCTTTCATCTGAAAGATATTCCTCTGTCCTCTCATTTTGTCTCTCTGTGTCTGTTTCTATATTAGGAAAGTCAGTTACATCTCTTCTCTTGAAAGTAGTGACCTTATGAAGAAGAGGTCCTACGGTGCCCTGTAGTCCACTGTTTACCAGAACCTGGCACTACAGGGGTGTCTCCTATGTGTGTTGTGTGTGCCCTACTGCTGTCATTCACATGTGTTTACCTTCAGTCATCATCTGCAATGGCTCTCTTTGCCTATTGTGGGTAGGGCTTGGTTCCTGTGCTGTTAAGTAGTGAGTCTGGGGGCAACTTGGGCTTGAGCTGGATCAAATGCCTGCTCTTGACTCATTTGCCAACACTGTGGTTGCACTGAACTTCAGTGTACTCTCCCTATATTGTACCCAAAGAGATTTTCATTGGTGAGTGGGGCCTGCAGTCAGACAAAATGTCTGCCCCCAATCTTTCTGTTGGGGTTGCAGTGACCCCAAACTGCCAGTCTCTATGTGCTATTCCTGTGAGGTTTTTGCTGGTGGCAGGTCAGTCAATCAGATCAGATGTCTGCCCCCAACCCACTGCCAGGGCTGCAGTCAAACTGGTGTATGTGGCTATCTTCCCCTCCGCCCAGGACACCAGTTATTCTGGAGTGGTGTTGGCCACTGCCTGGGCTGCTTGAACAATGCATACTTGTGGCACCACTTTGGATGGACTCTGCTGAGTGAAGCAGATTGGACAGGACAATCTACAGAATGCAGGAGTGGGGTACATGGTGTTAGCAAGGTTTTACACTATTCTGATTGTGGGAAGAGACCTTGAGAAGTGACTCCTGCTGAGTAGGGAAGGTTTGATAGGGTGGAGTATGCCTGAGTGGGGTTCACTGTTAGCAAGCTAGATGGAGTGTCATGCAGGTATCCCTCTACATAGGCTGGGGGACCAGCGAAAGAAAGGGGACCCACCAGCTCCCCTGCTCTTGGAGAAGTCTCCCAAAGATCCCTGCCCCTCCTGTACATGCGTAAGACAAGCAAATAAATTTCCTTCCTGTATACTCTAGATGCCTCTCAAACTGTTGCTTCAATGTTGTATTTTGGCAAGTTTGTTATGCTGTCTTTTTAAGAGCAGAGACTCAGTTTCCTATTACCTTCTTGCTGATTTTTAAAGTTTCCAATGTTAAACCCTACTGATTACAAGCACTCATAAGTTAAGTCCCTCTAGCTTTCAAAGCCAAATGTTACAGGTATTCATCTTTCCAGTGCAGGTTCCCCATGCCTGGGGTTCCTGGCATGGGGTCTGTTCCTCTCCTCTCTGTCTGTGCTGTCCCTTCTCAGTCTCATGGGTCAGTTTGGTTCCCACGCTCCACCCTTCCTTCCATCCTCAATGTGGCCTCCTCTCTACAATGAACCGTGGAGAGCCTATTCTGCCAGTCCTAAGGTTGTCTTCTGGGTTATTTACATTGATGTGGGTGATATCTAGATTTATTCATGAGACAGGTGAGTGTAGGATCCTCCTACTCCCCCACCTTCCCTGTAAGTTCCACACATTCACATTCTGAAGACATCAAGGACAACACTTTTCACAATATCTTGCCTACATGAAGACTTCAAGAGAAAAGTTAAAAATCCCACAGAAGTGCTTTCTTTTAGCATAAGAAGAGGCTCATTTAGTGGATTCAATATTCACTACACTTCCCACATCATTAAGCTATTTGGTAAAGCTATACATACAGGCAGTATATAGTGAGTGTTTATATTAAAAACAACAGAATTAAAGAAGTTAACACCATGGAGCAGGTTTTTCCGGGGGAAGCAAGAGCCCCAGAGTTTAAGGTGCTGGATCCACTGGGTACAAATGTCAATGAAGTCAACTCTTGGCATTTTTAATCAGAAGTGTTTTTCTTGATGCTGTAGTTCAAGTTACAAAGATTCTTCTTCAAGTTTTTTAATGTTTATTTTTGAGAGAGAGAGCACAAGCAGGGGAGGGGCAGAGAGAGAGGGACACACCGAATCCAAAGCAAGCTCAAGGCTCTGAGCTGTCAGAAAAGAGCCCGACCTGGGACTCAAACTCACAAACCACAAGATCGTGACCTGAACTGAATGAAGTTGGATGCTTAATCAACTGAGCCACCCAGGTGCCCCATGTTAGAGATTTTTAAATTTGTGCCTTTAACTTATTTATTCCAAGTAAGTCCTGATATTTGTATATGCATGCACACATGTATGTGCAATATCTGAAAAAGGTAAGCTTTTTCAGAAACACACAGATCTTATTATGTAGAAATACTCCTGTGAGAAAAAAACAAATTACAGACTTCCCATGTTTCAAAGATCCATCAAAAGAATGCAAAAATCATACTACCCTTTTGCACACATCTGCATAAGAAATACTATCCTGTCCAAGTTCTCTTATGCAGTCTAAGTGCTTCTAAAACTTTAATGTGCATTTCAATCCCCTGAGTATTTTGTTTAATGCAGATTCTAATCTGATAGGCCTGTAGCAGATCCTGATGAGCTTAATATGTACATTAAATGAAAACTACCAGGTGATGCAGATGCTGATGGTCCATGGACCACAGTTAAGTAGCAAACCTCCTAGGAAACAATACTGTTCACTGGGACCAAGTTGACATCTTGCTGCATGATTCACTTTTTTTTTTTTTTTTTTTTGTTATAATTTAGGGCCAACCACTTTCTGAACATTTCTCCTAATACATACCACCAAAGTGACAAGGATAGAGAGAGGAAAATATTTAAAACAATATACAATGTATGATGAGAGGAGGTGGAAAAGTAAACCTCAAAAAAATGCCATTTGAGGAAATTCCCACCATTTACTCTACAAAATATCTCTTTACCTCCGGATTATTAGTCAATAAAGATTCTAAAAACTGCACTTTTTTTTTTTTTTTTTTTGCGCTGTTGAGATGGTCAGCCCAAGGCACACCTGGAGAGAGAGAGGACTCCAGACCAAAAGGGAAAAATAAGTAATTGGACAGATAGGGCTCTGACTGAAACTCAGGGGCAAGAATCCCCAGTAAAGCACTTCCTGAGACATCTGCTGCATATCAGCATAAAAAAGTATCACGTGATGTTCATGATGCTCACGCTAGTTATTGACAAAGAAGATTCTATTAGTAGTCTCTGCTTTAGGTAACATGGATGCAAGTAATCCGTTTCATAAATGTTTTTAAAATTGCTTTTTGAAGTGAGCCTCATTTACCTATAAAATTTAGGTACATGAACACTTTATTCCCTAAGGATGAATAAACTAACATGAAGCATGCCCATCTAGATGATGATGAGAAAGCAAGGCAGAATATCTTCTTAGACTGGAAATGTAACTCTTCACTTTAATCCTTCCCCTTACTATATGAGCATTTGGCATATTCTCTAAAAGCAGGCCAAATCACAATAGGCGCACAATCTCCTCAACTGGTAGTATCTGTGATTTTCTTATAGTTTAGGTTTCAACTTTTTGATGCACAGGTTTCCTTTTGTCACATGAAATCTATACATGTTAATGATTATTGATTATTTTTTTTAATGTTTATTTATTTTTGAGACAGAGAAAGAGCATGAACGGGGGAGGGGCAGAGAGAGAGGGAGACACAGAATCGGAAGCAGGCTCCAGGCTCCAAGCCATCAGCCCAGAGCCAACACAGGGCTCGAACTCACGGACTGAGAGATCGTGACCTGAGCTGAAGTCGGACGCTTAACCAACTGAGCCACCCAGGCGCCCCTGATTATTGATTATTAACATTTTCCGAATGCCAAGATCAGGATTTATACCTACTTGGTAAGTTTATCATATCATTTAAAAGTTACTAGATATCATTTGGCCACGTTATTAATTAAATAAATACAAGTCTGTATTTTTTGTTAAGGTTAGTATACAGTTCAGTAGTTTGACTAAGACAAACCCTAACATCTTATTTTCTGACTCCATTTCTGCAGGTAGAAAAAAATACAGAGCAAAGAATGTTGGTCATATAATTTTACTTATTCAAAATTCATTTAGACCTACTGTGTACCAAATACACTGCAACATGCTAAAGATAATTTTCTACCCCCACAGAGTTTACAGAGAGGAAAACAGAAAAGCAAAAAATTGCAAATGCACTGTGTAAGTACAACAGACAACTACTCCCATAGAGAAGAAAGAGAGAAAATATAAGCATTCCTGAGAGGCATTCCTGAGAGAGACGATCAGAAGGCCCCAGAAGTCCTGAACTTTAGACGGCAACTCTATATTCTTCGGTATCACTCTCTCTCCTAAGTCACCCTTACCCTCTCAAGGAAGCCCTTCTAGTTGCTGAATCTGTGGCTAAACCTGAAAACTAGGGAACTTCTATTCATGGGCTTCAACTTCTCTGCCCAATCCCCACTCAATATGGGTTCTTCCACTCACACACCCCTACCACCCACACATCCCTACCACCTACACACCCCTACCACAGGTGGCAATGCAAAGGCAGCCTCTTCTCTTCAACAGCTAATTGCAAAATAGAGCAACTTCAATCCTAGTAGGTTTATCGAAAGAGGTATCAATGCATGCTATCTTTCTTCTCAGAAAGGAACAAAATTTATCAACTAAACCAATGTATATTTTATTAATTACTAATATATATTAACCTGTGCAATTAACCTTTATTGATTTCTCAGGTTTGTTAAACAAAACTCTTTCAAATCAAACTATTAAGTAGAAAAACAAACCAACATGCACTTAAATCATTCCCTAAATTGACAATTCTGTAGCATCCTCAACTTTCAGCCCCCCAGGATCACCTCATCTCCCATTGGAATGATGATTTTGATCAAGGTCAAATGAAGCCCAGCTGACACAGATATAATCCTAGACAAAAGCACTACAGAGTTTACCCAGCTGAATTCAGCCAATTAAGAGAAAGTAATTCTAATAATCTCAATAATAATGCAGATGGCTCAATCATCCCTGCTGAGGTTATAGACTTCTTGGTAGGGTTCTATGTATATTACAGATATAGAAATATAGCTCCCCAAATTATACTGCTTTCTTTTGCAGATAACCTCCACTTTCCATAAGAATGAAAAAAGTTTTGGTCCTTTTTCCATTTGTATTATACAGTGGTTCTAAACAAAACAGTAGTTGCCACTATTAAGGTACATTCATTAAAAATGCACAAAAAAGGTATCTTTTATCCAAAACAATTATGTGGCACACAGCTGAATCGGGGCTTTATTAGTTACTGAATAGTAATGATCATTTAGTGAGTATTCGCTCTGTGACAAACACTGAATTACTTTACTTCCACCATCTCATTTAATCATCTTAACCTATCAACATCATCAATGTCTCTACATTTAACAAAGACAAGAACTAGGATCCAAACTTAGATTGGGTTATATTCCAATTTCCTTGCCTTAACCATTAGGTTTGGGGGAATACTTTCTCAAGTGGGCAGAACCAGAAAGTTTGCTCACTACTCAATGATCTCTTTTCTCCAGAATACATCACTTTGATCTATAGTGTAAGAACCTTTTATTTTTATTCCTTAACTCACCATGCAGTTAACTGTTCTGCTAAATTGTCAATAATTAATCAATCTTTTGGTCAAGAACTTGAACAAGTTGTTTAGAAAACGAGGAATGGAATGGAAATTTGGGTTCTAATTGGAGCACTTGGATATGGCGGTCAGTTTCCCTGACTTAAGACCTCTCATATTTGTCTATAGAGACCAGTCTGCTGCCAGTCTTCACAGTCCACTTCAGAATCCCAAAGTGATCTATACACCTCCTCAATCACAGCTCCTACCACCTCTCTAATGTATCAGTTAACCCCCTGGACAATTAACATCCCTTATTTTTTCTATTTATTGCTTACTCAACTGGTCTGTTGTGCCTTTTCATTTTTACTTCAGTTAATCTTGCACCACAAGCAGCTGGCACTCAAATCTCTTGATGCCTCCAGTCATTTATATATTGTGATTCTGCTTATTCAGGATTCAATGTTTTGAAAAATCATACAAACATACAATAAAGAGAACTATCTTAATCTATAATATCCACCAAGATATATAATTAAAAAAATGTAGTACATATGCATTTACATACAGAACATATTCAGAAGTGAAACACTGTCAAAAAAAATTTGAAGTAGCAAAAACTTGGGCATATTGAAAGGCTGCATTTCATCATGTGGGCCCTCTCCATAATACTTAGGGTAAAGGAAGTAATGCACAAGAAGTCACACCTTTACTATATTTCCACTATTTCTATTTGGATACTATATTGGTATGTGTAGGAATGGCAGTATAAACAATATATAGACAAGATTTCATCTAGAAATGAAAATAAGAAACAGCCAATTAAGCACTCATATGTCATGCTGACAAAAATATAGCACTCTCTACTGAGTTAAGTATTATTTAAAACCCAGTGAATTATCCTATTTTTTACATACTGTTGGTGTTTGTTATCTGCAAAATTAACTGAATGAAAAAAGGTTATTTAATATTCTTTCAAGTTCTAAAAATGTTAGACTGTGAATTACAAAGACAAAAAGGAAAGTCAAAAACAAAACATGAGAAATTTAAGTCTGTGGCTCTTACAGCTACAGCAAACATTAAACACATCCTGGACTCTAGCCCAATTAACATAAACCTAGTAAAAGCCTAGGTACCTCAGTTCCTATTACCTGACACATCATATTTACCTTTCAACCAAAAAATTACAAAGCATACAAAAAGATAAGAAAAAACACAGTCTGAAGAGACAAAGCAAGAATTAGATACAGACTCAGAAGTGGCACAGATTTTGAAATTATCAGGTAAGGAATTTAAGTAGTTATGATTGATATGATAAGGACACTAAAGGAAAAGGCAGAAAACATTCAAGAACAAATGGGTAGAAAGCAGAAAGATGAAAACTCTAAGAAAAAATCAAAAGGAAAGGCCCAAAATCAAAAACACTGTAGCAGAAATAAAAAATAATGCATTTCATGGACTCATCAGTAGATTAGACATGGTCATGGTCATGGAAAGAATCAGTGAACCTGAATATATGTCAACAGAAATTTCCCAAACTGAAATTAAAAAAAAAAAAAAAGGAATGGAAAGAATAGAAAATTTTTCTTTTAAGAAACAGAATATGGACTGTGAGGTAATCACAAAAAGTATAACATACATATTATTGGAATACCAGAAGGATCTGAAGAAACAGAGAATGGGGCAAACGAAACAATTGAAGTAATAATGGCTGATGGTTTTTCCAATTTAATGGCAGACATTAAACCACAGATCCAGAAAGATGAGAGAACACCAAGCAGGATAAATCCAAAATCTACACATAAGCATACCATACTCAAACTGCAAAAACGTTTTAAAAAGAGAGAGAAAATTTTGAAAGAAGCTAGAAGATTACATCTTACGCAGAAGCAAGAATAAGAATTTCATCGTTTCTTCAGGAACAATGCAAGCAAGAAAATGGAGTGAAATATTCAGTGTTGAAAGAAAAAGAACACTAACCTAGAATTCTATATCCAGTGAAATTATCCTTCAAAAGGGAAATAGTAATAAAGATTTTCTCAAGCAAAAACTGAAGCATTGTGTCATCAGTAGCTCTACTTTGCAAAAAATATTTAAAGTTATTTTAGTCCTACAGAAAGGAAAAAAGAGAAATGGAATAAACAGAATAAAAATTATTATTCTTTTTCTTAATTCATCTAATAGTTAAAACAATGATTTGTTCTAATTAAAAACAGCAACAATATATCAGGTGGTTATAGCATACTGCTAAGTGAAATGAATGACTGAATTTCCTATTATAAAGGACAAGAAGAAGGAATGGAGAAAACTCAGATAGATATTAAGTAATTATCAACTAGTAATGCAGTACAGTGTTATTTGAAAGTTGTCTAAGATTAACTGTAAATGTATATTGCATTTTAGAGCAACCACTTTAAAAATATTAGAAAGAAACATAACAATTTGTAAGAGAGGAGAGAAAATGGACTCATAGAAAATCCCAAAATATCTGGAGATTAAACACATTTCTAAATAACATGTGAGTCATAGAAGTCACAAGAGAAATTTAAATTTTTCAATATTTTCAACTAAATGACAATGAAAAGACAACTTATTAAAAAGTGTGGAATGAGTGGCGTCAGGGTGGCTCAGCCGGTTAAGCATCCAACTGTTGATCTCAGCTCAGGTCTTGATCTCAGGGTCATGAGTTCAAGCCCCATGTTGGACACCGTGCTGGACATGAAGCCCACTTAAAAAAAAAGTGTGGAATGAAATAAAAACAGTGCTTTCAGAGAAATTTATAGCATTTAATGCAAATATTAGAAAAGAGGAAAGATCTAAAATCAATAATTTAAGCTTCCACCTTAGGAAACAAGAGAAAGAACAATGTAAGCCCAAAGCAAACAGAAGGTAAGATATAGTTACAATAAAAATCAATAAAATTAAAAACTTGAAATCAATAAAAAAATCAATAAAACCAAAAGCTGGTTTTTTAAGAGGATCAATAAAACTACTAAATTTATAGCAAGGATAACAGAGAGAAAGAGAGACAGAGAGACAGAGAGGCAGAAAGAGACAGAGAGAGAAAGAAGACACAATTTACCATAACATGAATAAAAGAAGGGCTAACAATACTACTAACATGAGAAAGATAATGATGGACCAATGTCTTCATGAATATGGATGCAAATTCCTCAACAAAACAGAAAATCAAATCCAACAATTATAAAACAACCACCTGGGATTATTTTAGGTATATAAGACTAGTTCAACATTCAAGTATCAATTAATGTAATCTCCCATCACATCAACACTCCAAATGAAAAAGCATATGATCGTATCATTAGATATAAAAAAACATGTAACAAAGTCCAACACAATTCTTAATAAAAACTCAACATACTAGAAATACAGGGGAACTTCCTCAACTTGATAAAGAACATCTATTTTTAAAAAAACCAGGGTGCCAGGATGGCTCAGTAAGTTAAGCGTCCAACTTCAGCTCAGGTCATGATCTCATGATCTCATGGGTTCAAGCCCCGCATCAGGCTCTGTGCTGACAGCTCAGAGCCTGGAGCCTGCTTCAGATTCTGTGTCTGCCTCTCTCTCTCTCTCTCTCTCTCTCTCTCTCTCTCTCTCTCCCCCATCCCCCACTCACTCTCTCTCCCTCAAAAATAAATAAACATTTTAAAAAATTAAATAAATACATAAATACATAAAAATTTTAAAAACCTACAGCTATCATCATTCTTAATGGTGAGAAACTAAAGGTTTTCCCCTAAGATTGGGGAAAAGGCAAGAGGTGACATTCTTAGCTAATGGTTTAAGACAAGGAAGGAAATAAAAAATACACAGATCAGGGGTGTCTGGATGGCTCGGTCAGTTGAGCATCCAACTTTGTCTCACATTATAATTTCACGGTCCATGAGTTCTAGCCCCACATCAGGCTCTGTGCTGACAGCTCAGAGGCTGGAGCCTGCTTTGGATTCTGTGTTTCCCTCTCTCTGTCCCTCCCCAACTCACACTCTGTCTCTCTCTCAAAAATAAACATTAAAAAATTTTTTTTCAAATCAGGAAGGAATAAAAATGTCATTCACACATGACAAGATGGCCTATGTAGTAAGTCCCAAACAATCAACAAAAAGACTCTCAAAGCCTATAAGACAGGTTACAAGGTTAAAGACAAAAATCAAATGTTTTCTTGTATGTCAGCAATGAACACTTGGAATTTGAAATTAAAAACATAATATCACTCACACTAGCACCAAAAAATTAAATATAGGATCTTTAAATATGTACCAGATCTGAATGAAGAAAACCACAAAACTCTGATTAATGACATCAAAGAAGATCTGAATGGAAAGATATTCCATGTACATGGATAAGAAGACTCAATACTGTCAAGATGGCAGTTCTTCCCAACTTGACCAATAGTTTCAATGCAATACTAATCAAATATCTCAGCAAGTTATTATGTGGATACTGAAAAACTGATTCTAAAGTTCATATGGAAAGGCAACAAACCCATAGTAACCAATAAAATACTAAAAGAGAAAAATAATCAGAGGACTGATACTACCCAAAGTCAAGCCAGTATAAAGCTAAAATAATGAAAACTGTGGTATTGAAAAGACAAATAGATCAATGAAACAGAAAAGAAAAAAAAAAAAAAAAAGCTCAGAACAGACCCACACAAATAAACTCAAATCCTACCTGGCAAAGGAGAAACGGTAATTCAATGGAGAAAGGATAGTCTTTTTAACAAATGATGCTCAAACAACTAGATATACATATGCAAAAAAAATGAATCCAAATATAGATCTTTCCAAAAATTAACTCAAAATGTATCACAGACCTAAATGACAAATGTAAAACCATAAAACTCCTAGAAGACAACACAGGATAAAATGCAGAGGACCTTGGCTTTGGCATGATGTTTTAGTTCCAACACCAAAAGCACAATCTATGAAAAAACAAATTAATATGTTGAACATTAAAATTAAAAACTCTGCTCTGAAAGACACTGTTAAGGGGGTGCCTGGGTGGCTTACTCATTAAGCAGTCGACTCTTGATTTTAGCTCAGGTCATGATCTCACAGTTTGGCTCGTGAGTTCAAGCTCTACATTGGGCTCTGCACTGACTGTGTGATGCCTGCTTGGGATTCTCTCACTCTCTTTAAAAACAATGCTTATTTACTTTTGAGACAGAGAAAGCATGAGCAGGGGAGGGGCAGAGAGAGGGAGACAGAGAATCCCAAGCAGGCACCACACTGTCAAGCATAGAGCCCAACATGGGCTCAAATTCACAAACTGTGAGATCAGGACCTAAGTCGAAATCAGGAGTCCCGACTAACCAACTGAGTCACCCAGGTGCCCTTGGGATTCTCTCTCTCACTCAAAATAAATACATAAACTTGAAAGAGAAAGAAAGAAAGAAAGAAAGAAAGAAAGAAAGAAAGAAAGAAAGAAAGAAAGAGAAAGAAAGAAAGAGAAAGAAAGAAAGAAAGAAAGAAAGAAAGAAAGAAAGAGAAAGACAGGAAGGAAGGAAGGAAGGAAGGAAAGAAGGGAGGGAGGGAGAAAGAAAGAAAGAAAGAAAGAAAGAAAGAAAGAAAGAGAGAAACTGTTAGAAGAGTTGAAAAGATAGAAGACACAGACTAGGAGAAAGGACATCTATCTAAAATCTACAAAAAATCTTAAATTTTTAATAACAAAATCTAACAATAAGAAAACAACTTGGTTAAAAATAGGCCAAAGACTTTACAGATACTTCACCAAAGCAGATATATAGATGGTAAATAAGAACATCCTATGTCATAGGAAAACTATAAATTAGAACAACACGAGAACACCACTATACACCTATCCGAATGGTCAAAATCCAAAACATTGTGAAGCAACAGGAATACTCATTCATCATTGGTGTGAATGCAAAATGTCACTGCCAATTTGGAAGACATTTTGGCAGTTTCTTACATAATTGAATATTCTCTTATCATATGATTCACCAACCACAGTCTTTGGTATTACCCCAAAGAGTTGAAAACCTATGTCCACACAAAAACATGCACACGTTTATAGCAACTTTATTCATAATTGCCAAAACTTTAGAAGCAACCAAAATATCCTTAGGTAGGTGAATTGATAAAAAACAAATTGTAGCACATTCATAAAATGATATATTACTCAGCAATAAAAAAATGAGCTATTAGACCACAAAAATATATATGAAAGAAGCTTAAATGCATATTGGAAATCTGAAAGGCTATACGTAATATTCTGGAAAAGGCAAAACTATAGAGGCAGTAAAAAGATCATTGGTTTCCTGGAGTTTAGGATAAAAAGACAATCACTAGGTGTCACATAGAGTATATCATAGAGGTGTGAAGCTATTCTGCCTGATACTATACTGGTAGATAAATGACATTATGCACTTTTCATAACCCTTAGAAACAAACAACATAAAGAGTGAACTCTAATGTAAACTAACAGCTTTAGGTAATAATAATATCAATATTGGTTCATTCATTCTAACAACTGTACCACACTAATTCAAAATATTAATAACAGAAGAAATTGTGTATGTGTGTATATGTCAGGAAGGGGAAATAATATGGGAACCCTGTACTAGATGCTCAACTTTTTTTTTAACAGCTCTTTTTAAAAAGTCTGAATAGAATCTGAATGATAAGAATATGGTGCCTGATTACAATATTCTATTTTTGAGTATGTTTGAAATGTTTACGATAAAATTACTAAAATTTTTAATAAAATAAAGTCCTAATTAGAAGATCATTCACATTTATACCTTAAATTGTTAAAAGCAGAGAGCTCCCCTCTACTTGCTAGATGGGATGCTGCACAAGATTTAATAAAGCCAATTATACCTTCAAAAATAAAATAAAAAATAATATATTAAAATCGATATGTGTTTAATGAATATTAAATATCAATATTAGGCTCTTTAAAAAACAAGTTGCCTCAAACAATATAGTCAGATAAAATTAACATAAAAACTCCTCATTTTAAGTTTTTTGGGTTTGTTTTGGAGACAGATTCTTCAAGATCAAGAATCTAGGTATGCTTTTACTTTTGTAAATCTGTAATTTTCACCTTGGGCTATTTTTCCCCATAAGAACAAAACTAGTTCTGTTATTATAGAAACAATATTAAAAAATTAAAGATGGGAGAAAAAATACCATATTCCCATCATCAGAGCAGTTATTTGTATGACCTTCCAATTTTTTCCAACATTATTAACAGTTAATACACAGAAACAATTTAAACATGGGATCCCTAAAGCCACCTAAACTTTCCATTCACTTTAGGTTTTAAGCAAATAATCTATTAAATTTTGTCAGATCATCTAGTTTCTGGGCACTGAGTAAAAGACTAGTGAACTGAATTAAGGGGTGATTTGTTTTGATTACACAGTCTCACATACACCAGTTCACCTTACTACATGGATAGTAACCAGGGTGTGACCTCTGAGGTACATCCCCCACACCAGCAGGTATCCAATTTAGGAAAACCATGATGTTTTCCTGGGATACAGAAATAATAAACAGCATTGCTGAAAAGCTTTCTCTGCTTCTCTCTTTCTCTTTTCAAGCACCTGTCTCTGTCTCTGTGAATATCAGAGGCAGCTTTGATTGTCTTCCTTATAAAATAACACAATTAGGATGTGCAATATCCAAATGACAGACAGAGCTGACATAACCAACAGTGTCCCTTTGCTGCTAGTTTTACCATCTGTTATTCTGAGCACATACATATACACACAGCAATAGAGAATAAAAGAGGCAAAAGGAGAGGAGGAAGGGGAGGCAGAAATATGGTGAGGCTCCCATAAGCGAATACCAGAACCAGGAAGCAAATGGCCATTTGCAGCATAGATTTGACCTCCAGCCTGCTGAGAAGTGCTTAAGTTTTTCTGAATCCATCTGTTTGTTTGCCTAGACTTTTTCTTCTTGTTGCCATGGAGACTGATATCAAATAATTATCATAGCCAAAACTTCCAACTAAGCTCAAAGTGGATACATCCTACAGTCATAGCCTTAATCTGCAATAAAATCCATATCTGACTAACTTGAAACTATCACTGAATAGTCTGTTGTTTTTTCTGATAATATTCAATATGGAAGGTATTTTAGCAAAAAGAAAAGGATAATATCTAATGGTAGAAAGAGAACTAGGTTGGGAGGCAAAAATTCAGAGTTGATTTAGGTGTGCCCTGATATTTTTATTTATTGATTGATTGATTGATTGATTGATTTTAGCAGCAGGAGGAGCCGGAACGATGCCGGCCGTGAGCCTCCCGCCGATGCCCTGATATTTTTAGTTTATCTAGCACCAGGTACTTATAGGCTTTTCAATTATTAGCTTTTCAATTAGTCCAAGGGTCTTTCTAATATTTTTCCAGTAATATCAGTTTCTTTGGAAGATATGTAGTGCTTTCAATATAAGCACTATTAAGAAACCACTGTATTCAATAAGTCATACAACTAAAAACTGTATAGTGAAACATTAAAATGTCCCCTAACTTTATAAAACACCATTAATTAATTTAAAGCTTCATTCAAGTAACACAGAATCTATCAAATACAATGCACATTAAATTAGGTTATATAAAATACTAAAATATTACTTGCACAATAAACTAATATACATGATAGTTTACTCAATGTTGGATGCACTATCAGTTCCCATTTTTTTATAATCTGTGCATTCAATATATAAGCATATCCCTAAATAAGAAATTACTATGCAACACAAAATAGATGATTCCAGTTTTATCAAACTCTTATTCTTTACAGACTCATTTTTATTTTCCTCCGTGAACTCCATTTTTAAATATGTTACCTATATGTAACTTTAATTTTTATACTCTTGATGTGTTTGAAACTTTCACTAATTCATTTATTATCATCTGCAAACCCTAGAAGATAACCTTTGTTTCAAACTAGCTCACTTAGGTAAATCTTACTTTTTGTAACAACCAATCTATGCTCCTTCAAAACTCTGAAATATTTTCCGTAGAACAAAATAAACACATGGATTCTTTCAGAAGTCCAGGAGGTAGCAAACAGAAACTGTCTACTTTAAAGAACTAGATAAACTCGAAGGTAGAGTCAACATGGTAGAAAAGTAGGGGGATCCGAAGTTCCCTCGTCCCTCAAACACAGCAGTGTTGAGGCTAGAAAACTTAGAATTCCAGGCATCTGGGCTACAGAGTGACAGAAACCTCCCTAGGGAGTAATGGGGACAACTTGGTGGACCATAGGTGCGTGACTGTGAACTGAGAGATAAAACAGGCAGTATACGCATGGAGAGGAGGGAACCCCTTCTGTGGACAGATTAAAGGAAGAGAGAGGCTGTGGAAGTGTAGGACTGAATTTGGACAAGAGAAAAACCATGGACCTGGGAACGGAAAAAAGCAGAGAAAGAACCAATTTCTACCTCATTCTAGGGTTGCGGGGCTTTCTCCAGACTGGAGCCTGCTGCCCTATTCTCACTCCTGGAGAAGAGGGGAGACAGCCCCAGGCTCGGTCAGAGAGAGCAGTCCTCTCCCTTTAGTGCTGTGGGAAGAAGGCATATAGCCTCCAAGGACAAAAGACCCTGAAATGTCCACCAGCCAGAGGGCATCTATCGGCTGGCTGGGTGGAGTTCGAGAGTACATGGATCAGGACCCTTTAAGACATCAGGGTTTGAATCCCAGCCAAGTGCCTGGGAGGCGCAGGAGACAGTGGAATGAGACAAGCTGGCACACTTGCACCCACGTGGCACTGTGAAGACAGCTTGAACATAGTGGTTTGGGACACCTGGTCTGGGACAGTGTGGAGGGGTGAGGAACACTGGTGTATCGCCATTTTTCTCCCAATCACCAACAAGGTGGGGCTGCAGGGAATGGACAATGGGCCCACAGTGGAGGCGGGAGCCATCTACACCAAACCATACCTTATGAGTTGGTAACTGCGTATCTACCAAGGCAAGATGACACTGACTGAACCAGACAGGCACTCCTCCAAACCAGCACAGCCACAGGTTCCAAAGCACCATCAGATATAGGTCCAGCATTTTTGCATTTTCTGATTTGATTCTTGGTCAATTCTTACTTTATGTATATATACATATATATGTGTATATATATATGTATATATACACACACACACACACACACACATACATATATGTACGTATGAAAAGGAAGAAGAAAAATATATACATGTATATATACATACATATATACATATATACACATATATACATGTATATATGTATGTATGTATGTATATATACGTGTATATATATGTATACATATATATATTTTTTTCTTCTTCTTCTTCTTCTTCCTTTTCTTCCACTTATTCCTTCCCTTCTCTAGTCTGGTTGTTGGGTTGTTTAGGCAGACATTTTTAATCTATTCTTTTTACACCTCTTCTGTATCTCCTTCTTTATTTTTCTCTCTCTGTGGATTAAGCCATATAGTTTCTGATTCTCTGCCTGGTCAATTTTTTTTTCTTTTCTTTTTCCTCATCCCTGTCATTTCTCTCTTTGTATGGGATAAGGCTTCTTCCACCACCACCCCATTTTTTAATTTTTTTCCTGGGTTACTTCAACAAACAAATCAAAGCACACCTGGTGGAAGTTCCAAACCACCACTATGAGTAGGGAAATAAAGCAACCAGAGTCGCAACAAAAGAGAGCACACAACATACTCCAAAAACACCTCCTGAAGGGCCAGGCCCTGGACAGTGTATGACCTTTTTTGAATATAATAGTGCTCACAGGTGCAGAACACATAATAAGCTATTAAAACATATAAGGGCCTAAAAAAACTAGCCAAAATGACAAAACGGAAGAATTCTCCTCAAAAGAAATCCAGGAAGAAATGACAGCTGGAGAATTGCTCACAACAGATATAAACAATATATCTGAGCAAGAATTTAGAATAATAGTCATAAGAATAATAGCTGGGCTTGAAAACAACATAGAAGACAGCAGAGAATCTATTGCTGCAGAGATCAAGGAACTAAGAAATAGTCAAGACAAATAAGGAGATGCCATAAATGAGGCAGAAAATAAACCAGATGCAGTGAAATCAAGAATGGAGGAAGCAGAGGGGAGAATAAGTGAAATAGAAGATAAAATTATGGAAAACAATGAAGCCAAGAAAAACAGAGATTAGAAAATACTAGACCACGAGGGGAGAATTAGAGAACTAAGTGATCCAAGGAAACATAATAGTATCTGTATCATAGGAGTTCCAGAAGAAGAAGAGACAGAGAAAGGGGCAGAGTTTTACTTGAACAAATTATAGCTGAGAACTCCCCTAACTTGGGGAAGGAGGCAAACATCCAAATCTAGGAGGCACAGAGAACTCCCTTCAGATTTAATAAGAATAGGTCCTCTCCACAACATATCATAGTGAAGTTGGCAAAACACAAAGATAAAGAGAGAATTCTGAAAGCAGCTAGGGACAAATGGGCATTAACCTACAAAGGTAGACACATAAGGGTAGTGGCAGACCTGTCTACTGAACTTGGCAGGCCAGAAGGCAGTGGCAGGAAATAGTCAATGTGCTGAATAGGAAAAATATGCAGCCAAGAATCCTTTATCCAGCAAAGTTGTCATTCAGAACAGAAGGAGAGATAAAGGCTTTCCCAGAAAAACAAAAACTGAAGGAGTTCCTGACCACTAAACCAGCCCTGCAAGAGATCCCAAGGGGGACAGTGTGAGTGGAACACTGCAAAGACTACAAAGGACCAGAGACACCACCACAAACATGAAACAACAGATAACACAATGACACTATTCTTATCTTTCAATAATAACTCTGAATGTAAATAGACTAAATGTTCCAATCAAAAGACATAAGGTATCAGAATGGATAAAAAAAAAAAAATAAGACCCATCTATATACTGTCTACAAGAGACTCATTTTATTTTTTTTTAATTTTTTTTTAATGTTTTTATTTATTTTTGAGACAGAGAGAGACAGAGCATGAGCAGGGGAGGAGCAGAGAGAGAGGGAGACACAGAATCGGAAGCAGGCTCCAGGCTCCGAGCTGTCAGCACAGAGCCGGCCGGACGCAGGGCTCGAACTCACGGAGTGTGAGATCATGACCTGAGCCGAAGCCGGACATTCAACAGACTGAGCCACCCAGGCGCCCCCAAGAGACTCATTTTAGACCTGAGGTCACCTTCAGATTGAAAGTGAGGGCATGGAGAACCGTCTAATATGCTACTGGAAGTCAAAAGAAAGCTGGAGCAGCCATACTTATATCAGACAAACTAGATTTTAAACTAAAGATTATAGTAAGAGATGAAGAAGAGTACTGTATCATAATTAAGGGGTCTATCCATCAAGAAGAGCAAACAATTGTAAATGTTTATGCCCCCAACTTGAAACACCCTAATACATAAATCAATTAATCACAAACAAAAGCAATCTTATTGCTAAGAATACGGTAATTGCAGGGGACTTTAATACTCTAATTACAACAATCGACAGATCACTAGGCAGAAAATCAATAAACAATGGTGTTGAATAATACACTGCACCAGATGGACTTCACAGAACTTTTTATCCAAAAGCAGCAGAATACACATTCTTCTCCAGTGCACATGTAACATTCTACAAGACAGATCACATGCTGGGCTGCAAAACAGCCCTCAATAAATATAAAAGAATTTGAGATTGTACCATGCATACTGTCAGACTGCAAAGCTATGAAACTTGAAATCAACCACAGGAAAAAATTTGGAAAGCCTCCAAATGCATGGAGGTTAAAGAACATCCTACTAAAGAATGAATGGGTCGTTCGAGCCCCGCGTCAGGCTCTGGGCTGATGGCTCGGAGCCTGGAGCCTGTTTCCGATTCTGTGTCTCCCTCTCTCTCTGCCCCTCCCCCGTTCATGCTCTGTCTCTCTCTGTCCCAAAAATAAAAATAAAAAAAAAAACGTTGAAAAAAAAAAAATTAAAAAAAAAAAAAAAAAAAGAATGAATGGGTCAACCAGGCATTTAAAGAAGAAATTTAAAAATATATGGAATCAAGAGAAAATGAAAACACAACAGTCCAAACCCTTTGGGATACAGCAAAGGCAGTCCAAAGAAGAAAATATAAGCAATCCAGGCCTATCTCAAGAAACAAGAAAAATCCCAAATACAGAATCTAACAGAACACCTAAAGGAACTAGAGGCAGAACAACAAAGAAACCCCAAACCCAGCAGAAGAGAAATAATAAATATCAGAGCAGAAATAAAATACAGAATTCATAAAAAAATAGTAGAACAGATCAATGAAACTAAGAGTTGGTTTTTTGAAAAAAATGAACAAAATTGATAAACCCTTAGCCAGACTTCTCAAAATGAAAAGAGAGAGGACCCAAATAGATAAAATCACAAATTAAAGAGCAGAGATCACAACCAACACCAAAGAAATAAATGGACAAATTCCTAGATACCCACAAACTACAAAAACTGAAACAGGAAGAAATATAAAATTTGAACAGACCCATAACCAGTAAAGAAATTGCATCAGTTATCAAATATCTCCCAACAAATAAGAGTCCTGGGCCTTATGGCTTCCAAGGGGAATTCTACCAGACATTTAAAGAAGAGTTAATACCTATCTTTCTCAAGCTGTTCTAAAAAATAGAAATGGAAGGAAAGCTTCCAGACTCATTCTGTGAAGCCAACATTATCTTGATTCCCAAAACAGACAGAGACCCCACAAAAAAGGAGAATTACAGGCCAATATCCCTGATGAACATGGATGCAAAAATTCTCAACAGGATACCAGCAAACTGATTTCAACAGCATATAAAAGAATTATTCACCATGATCAAGTGGGATTCATTCCTGGGCTGCAGGGCTAGTTCAATATTCGCAAATCAATCAATGTGATACATCACATTAATAGAAGAAAGGATAAGACCCATATGATCCTGTCAACAGATGCAGAAAGTGTTTGACAAAATACAGCATCCTTTCTTAATAAAAACCCTCAAGCAGGTCAGGATAGAAGGAACATACCTTAGCATCAAAAAAACCATATATGAAAAGCTCACAGCTAATATCAGGAACATGACAGGGATGTCCACTCTCACCACTGTTGTTTACCAGAGTGTTGGAAGGCCTAGCCTCAGTAATCAGACAACAAAAATGAAATAAAAGGCATCCAAATTGGCAAAGAAGTCAAACTTTCACTTTTTGCTGATGACATGCTACTCTACATGGAAAACCTGACAGACTCCACCAAAAAGCTGTTAGAAAGGATACATGAATTCAGCAAAGTCACAGGCTATAAAATCAATGTACAGAAATCGGTTGCATTTATATACACCAATAATGAAGCAACAGAAAGAGAAATCAAGAAATTGATCCTATTTACAATTGCACCAAGAACCATAAAATACCTAGAAATAAACCTAACCAAACCTTTTAGATCTGCATGCTGAAAACTATAGAAACCTATGAAAGAAATTGAAGAAGACACAAAGAAATGGAAAAACATTCCATGGTCATGGATTAGAAAAACAAATAGTGTTAAAATGTCAATACTTCCCAAAGCAGTCTACACATTCAATGCAATCCCAATCAAAATTGCACCAGTATTCTTCTCAAAGCTAGTGCAAACAATCCTAAATTTTATATGGAACCACAAAAGACCCCAAACAGCCAGCATAATGTTGAAAAAGAAAACCAAAGTGGGAGGCATCACAATCCCGGACTTTAGCCTCTACTACAAAGCTGTAATCATCAAGACAGTATGGTATTGGCACAAAAACAGACACATGGAATAGAATAGAGAACCCAGAATTGGACCCACAAATATATGGCCAACTAATCTTTAACAAAGCAGGAAAGAGTATCCAATGGATAAAAGACGGTCTCCTTAGCAAATGGTGCTGGGAGAACCGGACAGCAATACGCAGAAGAATGAAACTGGACCACATTCTTACACCATACACAACAATAAACTCAAAATGGATGAAAGACCTAAATAGGAGACAGGAAACCATCAAAACCCTAGAGGCAAAAGCAGGAAACAACCTCTTTCACCTCAGCCACAGCAACTTCTTACTCAACATGTCTTCGAACACAAGGTAAATAAAAGCAAAAATGAACTACTGGGACCTCATCAAGATAAAAAGTGTCTGCACTGCAAAGGAAACAATCAACACAACTAAAAGCAACTGACGGAATGGGAAAAGATATTTGCAAACAACATATCAGATTAAGGGTTAGTATCCAAAATCTATAAAGAACTTACCAAACTCAACACCCAAAAAACAAATAATCCAGTGAAGAAATGGGCAGAAGACATGAATAGACACTTTTCCAAAAGACATCCAGATGGCCAACAGACACATGGAAAGATGCTCAACGTCACTCATCATCAGGGAAATACAAACCAAAACCACATTGAGATATCACTGTACACTGGTCAGAATGGCTAAAATGAATAACTGAGGAAACAACAGATGTTGGTGAGGATGTGGAGAAATGAGAACCCTCTTGCACTGTTGGTGGAAATGCAAACTGGTGCAGCCGCTCTGGAAAGCAGCATGGAGGTTCCTCAAAAAATTAAAAACAGAACTACCCTACGACCCAGCAATAGCACTACTTGGAATTTATTCAAAGGATACAGGAGTGCTGATTCATAGGGGTACTTGTACCCCTATGTTTATAGCAGCGCTTTCAACAATAGCCAGATCCTGGAAAGGGCCCAAATGTCCATCAACTGGTGAATGTATAAAGATGTGGTTTATATATACAACAGAATACTGCTTGGCAATGAGAAAGAATGAAATCCTGCCATTTACAACAACATAGATGGAACTGGAGGGTATTATGCTAAGTGAATTAAGTCAGTCTGAGAAAGACAGATATCACAGTTTTCATGCATGTGGAACTTGAGAAACTTAACAGAAGACCATGGGGTAAGGGAAGGGGAAAAATAATTTCAAACAGAGAGGGAGGCAAACCCGTAAGAGACTGTTAAATACAGATAATAAACTGAGGGTTGATGGGGGCGGGGGCAGGTGAGACGGGAAAATGGGCGATGGGCATTGAGGAGGGCACTTCTTGGGATGAGCACTGGGTGTAGTATGTAAGCAATAAATCATGGGACT
Organism: Panthera uncia; assembly: GCF_023721935.1. Classification (NCBI taxonomy): domain Eukaryota; kingdom Metazoa; phylum Chordata; class Mammalia; order Carnivora; family Felidae; genus Panthera; species Panthera uncia. The sequence continues at coordinate 79,065,374 of NC_064808.1, read as the reverse complement.
TTACCCCCGAAACCAAGAGCACACTGTATACACTGTATGTTAGCTAACTTGACAATAAATTATGTTTTCAAAAAAAATTAAAAAATTGAAAAATATAATACAAAAAAATAAATAAATAAACTATCTCAGAAAAAAAAAGAACGAGATAAACCTCCTTCTTGACCTCAATGTCAGTTGCTAGATAACAGCAGCTATGACCACTTTCAAGAGCTATTTACACTGGAGTTGACCAGTACCCATTTTGAAGAGCTTCACAAGACCCACAGGATGTGCAACTTGCCAAGAACTCTGCGTGCAACCTCAAAATGTATCTGTGGCACCAGAGAATTGCTCTTCCCCAGTGCATCTGCCCACTTACCTCCCCAAAGAAAACATAATCAGGCCTCACCACATATATGCTAGACAGATACAACTTCACTCATTAAATAGAGTACTTTTTTCTTTTTTGTATTTTTTATAAAAACATTGTGATTTGTTTTTAGATTTTTGACCATGACTCACAATAAGAACTATATTTTACAACCCAACATTATCTTCTCATCCATGTGTACTCAGAAAACAGAAATAAGTTTCATTAAATAGTATTTTCGCTCAAAATATTCAATACACTGTGCTGTTTTATTTCTTCTATTTTTTCCTAATACTAGTATAACTCACAAAATTCTCAATTTTAAGAAACCTCAAGGATCACCACCCACAGAATGATAAGCATTGGAGCAGGTGAATATATAATATTCTACATGACTGAATTTGAGTACCAGGATAACACTCAGGGCAGTTCACATGAAGAGTAAACACTAAATCTATGTCAAGCTCAAATTATTTTTCCTTCTCTACTTGTATGAAACAAAACCAAGACTACTTATCCATGGTTTCTTTTTTTGAACTTGTCCTCTACATAACCCAGAATCATTCTCAGATGATAAATGTTTTTTTTTTAATTTTTTAAATGTTTTTATTTATTTTTGAGACAGACAGAGACAGAGCATGAGCAGGGGAAAGGCAAAGAAAGGGGGAGACACAGAATCTGAAGAGGGCTCCAGGCTCTAAGCTGTTAGCACAGAGCCCGACGCAGGGCTTGAACTCACAGAGTGTGAGACCATGACCTGAGCTGAAGTCAGACGCTTAACCGACTGAGCCACCCAGGTGCCCCTCAGATGATAAATGTTTAATGATATGTGTTATTCAAAGGTGGCTAAGCTGCTGAATTCCCCCCAATGAATACTTAATTCTGTAGCTCTACATTCCTCAAGAGCTCATCTTGGAATGATACCCACTGTTTTTCTCTTTGCTTATTTTTAATATTTCTTTTTGCTCCTGTCAACACATTCATTCCCAAAATAACCTTGAGATGGCTTTAAAAAAGAGTGAGGGAGGGGAACTTTCTTATCCTTCCTGAAATTTCTCACAAGACTTCTCTTATAAAAAAAATAATAATTAAAATAACCTCTTTATTTTTTGCAGATTTACCTCCATGAAAACAAAACTTCTTGCTAAATTTCTACTTTTTGGTGCAATTTTATGATGAAACTCAAGTCACTTTCTAATAACATTATCTTACCCCAATGAAACATGCTTTAACCCTAAAGGACATAAAAGCATACGAATACAGTTCTATTTCACATAATAGACATGAGAGTAAGCCAGGAGAAAAACAACTGATACTTTAGAAATCAATAATTAGTAAATTCACTGACTAGAAAACTTCCCTTGGCTTATTTCTTGAGTTAAGGACTCAACTTCATTATCTTCATTAATTACCTACATACAGCATTTATTTGACCCAGGAACCATTAACTTTTTCCATTTACTTATTTATAATTAAATTCTGGTGTTGTGATTATCAAAGCTTAAAAACATCCTTTGCAATGAACCACCAACAGGTTTTTTTGTTTTTTTTGTTTTTTTTCAAAAATGAATTTTTATTGTGTGGAAAACCATGCTTACTGTTGGTGTCCTGGCAGTCAAAGCATGGTACGTCTCCTAGATCTGGTCACTCAAGTGTCTCTGTTGATATTCTGTCCTCCTCACCTCCCCAAGGACTGAGTTGCTTGAACATCTTCATTGCTATAGCTTAATCCTTTATTTTTGCACTTGATATTTGATAATGAAATTTTATAAACTCTTCTTTTTTTTTTTGCATTTTTTTTCAATATATGAAATTTATTGTCAAATTGGTTTCCATACAACACCCAGTGCTCATCCCAAAAGGTGCCCTCCTCAATACCCATCACCCACCCTCCCCTCCCTCCCACCCCCCCATCAAATAGACCTACCCTATGACCCACCAACAGGTTTTAACTAAAATGTACACACTGGTATGTGCTGATCATGACCCATACTCAACATGTAATGACTCCACACCACCCACAGACCTGACATAATTCAAGAAACAGAAACCACAGTAAATCGAAATATAGGATAGTTACAGGTACCCATGAAGCTTACATCTAGTGTATGTACTCTGTTAGTTCAGGTTAACTTTCAAAGACATTTACAGTACCCCTTTCCTAGTTCCCTTATCATTTCTTGTATGTTGACTGCTTTATTTAATAGAAAAAAATCATTTTGTCGTCTCTGTCACAGGGTAATTCATGTCTGTTTCAGTGCTTTTGCCCATGCTATCCCATACTGCTAGACTCTCTTCCTGCACTCATCCACATATCTGTGTTCTGTTTGGTTTGTAAGCCTTTCAAGAACAGGAATTACTGCTTCCTGACTCTTATAAGTTCCCTAACAACTGTTATAGAGGTTGTATTTTTCCTGGTAGATACTACATTAAGTCCTACTGACATTTAGCTTTCCTTGCATTGGTATTTTGTTATCCCTTTCATGATGGTTTAAAAAAAAAAAAGAAAGAAACTTTTAAAAGTGGCCAGCAGTAGTAAAAATGAGAAAGTGATTAACTAGTAAATCAGAATAAACATATACCTAGAGTCATAAGGAAACACACTGCTTATTCTTGTTACCATCTTCAGATAAACATGTTCCCAAACAAGAAGTTATGTAGAACAGAAAATGGAATGGTGAGGCAGATTCCCCTCAAAGGCATATTATTACTTCTACCATGGTTTCATCTTGTCCCAGCCCCATACATTTATGGACAGAAAAAGGAAAGTTAGTTCCCCTATTCTCCAACTGGAGATAAGAGTTAACAGAGTGTGGTGCCTGGGTGGCTCAGCCGGTTGAGGGTCTGACTCTTGATTTCAGCTCAGGTCATGATCCAGGGTTGTGGGATCAAGCCCTGTGTCAGGCTCCACACTGAATGTGGAGCCTGCTTGAGATCCTTTCTCTTTCTCTCTCTCTTTCTCTCTCTCTCTCTCTCTTTCTCTCGCTCTCTCTCTCCCCCACTCCCCCTATCCCAACTCACACTCACTCTCTCACTCTCCATCCCTCTCTCTCTTAAAAAAAAAAAAGAGTTAACAAGATTGCACAAGGATATAATTAATTTGGGATCCAATGTCAAAGCTAAGTAAGAATTCTTTACGTCTGTCTGCTATAGTTCAACTTGACCAGGAAAAAAAATCTGAAAATCCTAGCCAGGTATCTCTTCTTTCATGTTTACTACCTTTTCATCAAGCCCAAGAACCATCTCCAGATGTCAGAGGGGTGGCTGTCACACCTACTCACCAAAATTCCTTTCACACTGTAATTTTCAATGTCCTTCTCTACTGGTAGTGGAAGAAAGATAAATGACCCCATCAGCTTTGGAAGTAGAGGTTAGTGGAAATGTCTGCTTCAAATGGCAGTAAATTATGTCAAATATCATATGCACAACAGCACATACAATAATCTGTAAGTTTTATATATAAATGGATATAGAATTCATTTCACTTTTCATCATTTGATGATGTTTTTATAAAGTTTAGCAGATTTAGGGATATGAAATGCCATTAATAAAAACTTTCACATTGTGGCATTTAAAACCTGACTTCACAGGTAAATACATTTTAATCCTGTTTAAGCAAACATTTCAGTTGTTAGATCATTTAAAACCTTTGCTAAAAAGATTCTGCCCATTAACACAAAAACAGGATTTCAGAAATATTTGCATCACTATGCCCACTATGGTTAGTCATGATTTAAATAACAGAAAACACAGGATACTAATACCATATTGCAAAACCATATCTGTTCAGAGCGGCCAGACAGAGCCCATTAGCCAAAATTCTTGCCTTAGATTATCCTTTCTTTTTCATTAAAAAAAAGAGTAGATACGACACTTGTGACATAACAATTTTGTTAGAAAGAATGACTAATAAATAAAATTCAAGCCATGCTAAAAATACAAACCCATGGGTTACCAAAATAAACAGAATGCAACAAATATGCTCACATTTAAGCTTGGCATGGAAAGGCAATGAATACAACAGATCACTTAGAGTAATACTTCCAAAGGAACATATTTTTGCAGATTCCCTAAAGAAATCCCTAAAGTATAGCCAATAAATATCTGATGTCTTATTATACCAAATTCCTCTCAGCTAAATGCTTTACAATTTTCAAATATTTTTTAGCAGAAATTAAAGAGAAATCCTATTATCATTTTTTTGGATCTTTTACTTTAGAATGTTCCTAGCACAATGTTTGATCTTATAAAAGAATGGATTCAATTACCATAATAAATTTGTGCGTCAAAGAAAGTGATCCTCAAATTAAAGCAGAGGCAACAGCCTCAAAAAGAGCCAAGACCTCACTCCAGGCTGTGTATTGGGTCACATGGTCAGGATCTATGCCCAGGTTGGTCTAACTGATGCCCAGTCTTACCACATAGTAACTCCCATTTCATGATCTGAGTCTCAAGCTTTCCCCTTTTAGCCCTCACTTGTCTGCCATCAATATGTTACCTCAAAGACAGTAAGATCATATTTTCACAGGACATTCATTTGCATCTAATAATTCACAAAACATTAAAAAAGAAATTAAACCCACTACAGGTGAGTTCTCCTGGACAACAGGAGAACGACAACCTTATAGTATTAATACTAGTTATATTTTAACAAAACACCAGGCATAATTAATTTGTCCAATAAAACAGTGTGCTTATCACAAGCAAACAAAACAGCCCAAACCTGGATATGTACATTTTATGATAGCCTCGATATGCCATTTTTAAAAGAATGAAAAGAGAAAGTGCTCAAAGATAACTGTATAAAAGAGAAAGCAAATTAAATAGCCAGAAATTGGAAGATGGGAAAGCAAGTAGGGAAAAGATATGAAGACTATAAATTAAGAAAATCACTATCAAATTATTTACAGAGAATTGTTAACACGTGCCATTCCTAGCAAGGGGAAATGGGTTATAATGAGTGACTCAACTAATCAGGATTTACCCCTGACCTGGAGGAGGTTTAAGTCACAAACATTGTTATAGAAGGGATGAAAGGGCAAAGATGCTGGGTAGGAAATCAGGATTACCTGCTGCAGAAAAGGTACCATAATTGGGATCACTTTTCCAGTGGGTATAAACACTTTAAGGTCCTTGACACATATTACTAATTTACAATGCTATCAGCAGCATACGGAAGGTAAAAGTCTCAGTACACCCTAATTTAAAAAAGGCATTAAAAAATCTTTTAGCTATGTTAATGGATAAAAATGGATACTTTACATTCATTTTCATTTCTCTGACTCCCCATAAAGGGTAACAGCTGTATTTATCATTTGGCTTATCAACTGTCCTGTATCTAGTGTTCACTGATCTGATGACTTCCTAACCACCTTCTTCCCCCATTTATCTTACAGATATTAACCATTTGGTTATGGGTAAATATTCATCACCAACTTACATCTATTAAGAAAATGTTCTCATTGGACAATATGAACACCTACATTCAAGAGGAAGGAAGAGGTGAAAGAAATCTGGAAGACTACAAAGAAAAAGTTGGAAAGTCAATGAAAAGATTGCTAAGGGAACATATATGGCTCCACAGAAGCCCAGGGAGAAGCTTCAGGAAGCAAGGAATGGGATGGTCAAATAAGCAACAGTCCAGTAAAACTATGACCACATATATCCTAAGCTTTAGAATATCTCAGTGTTAAGTTTTCACAAAGTCAACACAGTCATGTATTCAACAGTTACCTGTCAATAAATATGTACCTGACAGAGTACTGAACATAAAGAATGAGACATAGACCATAGTTTAGGAGAACCTGGAATAGGAGTGTGTGCACATGTATAATTTGGAGGGGCTAGTACAATTCAGATAAGTAGAACAAATGGTCAGAAAGAGTCGAAGGCCAAAAGATACCCTAAGGGACTAGTTTCTCCTCTCAGATTAATTTGGTAAGTAACTCCTTTAAAAAACTACATTGTTTATAAAAGATAAAGTGATTTGTAATTCCAAAAGACTAATAACTGAGGACCTGAAAAGAAACATGCACGAACTGACAAACTGTCCACATTAAGAAAAAGAAGCAATCTAAAATGTGTGAGCCTGAAGAAGTTTTAAAAATAGTTGTTTCTGATTTCTAGTTAAGTTCCAGCAGATGCAGCAGCTGCAATCCAACAACAGAGTATGCTAAGGTTCAGCAAACTCTGTGTCACAATATATACAGCAGAGGCTTCATCTCAGAATAACAGATGAATGCAAATTTTAGGCAGGGAAATTTCTTTAAAAGATGAAAGTCTTATTCCATCACATAGCTGATACATGATCCAATTTCCTTTGGGTGAACTGTAGCAAAGTGCAGATGTTTCCTTACTCAATATGTAACCTACTCTGGTTTTACTTACATTTCAAATGTAGACTGCTTTAAATTACTTACACATAAATATCACCTTCAATCTGAGCACTTTTGGTCATAGATACGCTAATAGTAAAAAAAATGAAGCAAGAAAAATATTTGAAATAATGGTATAAATTTATATATAAATATATAATGGTATACATATTATGACTGTATTTATATTTTTAAGTGTGTTCATATAGACATGGAAAGCTAAATAAAGTTTATCATCATGAAAGGCATTTTAAATATTTTTTAACACTGAGGTTATTTCATTTTATCTATTAAAAAAAATACACCATGATTGGGGCGCCTAGGTGGCTCAGTCAGTTGAGCGTCCGACTTCAGTTCAGGTCATGATCTCACAGATCATGAGTTCGAGCCCCGCGTCAGGCTCTGTGCTGACAGCTCAGAGCCTGGAGCCAGCTTCGGATTCTGTGTCTCCCTCTCTCTCTGCCCCTCCCTCGCTCATGCTCTGACACTCTCTCTCTCTCTCTCTCTCTCTCTCTCTCTCTCTCAAAAATAAACACTCAAAAAACTTTTAAAAAAATACACCATGATTATAATAGCAACCATATGCTAAGTACAGTTTACAGTAACTGTGAAACCCTCATGAAAAAGTAGGTATTATTATTATTATTATTATTATTATCCCCATTGTGAAATGAGGAAACCAGAGTTTAAGAAAGAGACAGACTTACTAGGGCCACTTGTGTGTGTGTGTGTGTGTGTGTGTGTGTGTGTAAAAAGTGAAGAATGGAAGAATGAAGAATGGACATATTCACATTCTCATATGAGATCCCTATGCTGTGTTGACTGCTATGCACAAGGTGACATGCGCAAGTTACCCTTGGTTACAGAGAAAGGTTATCTGAAGAAATAAAAGGTATACAAGGTACCTTCTAGGTCTTAGCACCAAGTAGTAACAACACACACACTATACAGTATCACCAGGTTGCCCTAAGTAAAGGCAAACCCAGAAGAGCTGGACCTCTGTTCTGTACTTCCAAGGTCTAGAACAGTATCTGACATATATCAAGTGCTAATAAATATGCTGAATGAGGGGCACCTGGATGGCTCAGTCAGTCAAGCATCCGACTCTTGATTTCAATTCAAGTCATGATCTCATGGTTTGTGGGTTCGAGCCCCACATCACGCTCTGTGCTGACAGCACACATAAACTTTAAAATAAATAAATAAATAAATAAATATGCTTAATGAATATGTAAGTCAATGTTCCATTCTCTCTTCTTCACATCTCTCCTGGCCCAACACACTGTGAACTTTGTATTTTCTCCTTTTCTCCTCCCCACTCTTGCCACTCTGCACATATGTAAAAATTGCCATTGCCCTATATTTCCATTATGAGATTTTTAAATACTTACCCAGGTATAATGAAAATTAAAAGAACATGAAATGTTTCCTCCTTAAATATCTACCAAGTGATTCTGTTTTTCTTCAACAAATAAAAAGGTCATATCTGAATTTGCTATGGAAAATTATAACTTTGCCTTAAATATACATTTAACTCTCAAACTGCTTTCTATCATAAACAATGTAATGTAAATGTCTATAAACCTACTAAGTTTCTATACATAAAGGAGTTCCAACATAAAGTTACCATATGACCCAATAATTCCATGCCTAAGGATATATCCAAGAGAATAAAAACATATGTCCACACAAAACAGGTACATGAATGCTTGTAGCATTATCAATAATAGCAATAATAATAAGGAAACACCAAAATGTCCTTCAACTAATAAATGGATAAACAAAATGTGCGGTATAATCATACAATTGAATATTTGGCAATAAAAAGGAATAAAGTACCAATACATACTAAAATATGAATGAGCCTTGAAAACATGCTAAGTGAAAGAAGCCAGTCATAAAAGGCCATAGATTGCATCATTCCATTTACATAAAAATGGTTCAGAAACAAAGTATATTAGTAACAATTGTCAGGAGCTAGGGAAGAGAGATAATGGGTTATGGGGTTTCTTTTAAGGCAATAAAACTATTCTAAAATTAGATACTGGTTCCAAAATATATAAAGAACTCATACAACTTAATAGCAAATAAACGATCTGATTAAAAAATGGGCAGAGGACCTGAATAGACATTTTTCCAAAGACATACAGGCAACAGACATTTGAAAAGGCATTCAACATCACTCATCATCAGGGAAATGCAAATCAAATCCACAATGAGGTGTCATCTCATACCTGTTAAAATGGCTATCATCAAAAAGATAAGAGATAACAAGTGTTGGTAAGGATGTGGAGAAAAGGGAACATTTCTACACTGTTGGCAGGAATATAAATGGTGGAGTCACATGGAAATAGCATGGAGGTTTCTCAAAAAATTAAAAATAGAACTACCATATGATCCAAGAAACCCACTGCTGGGTGTATATCCAAAGAAAATGAAAACAGAATATTGAAGAGCTATCTGTACTAGCATGTCCACTGCAATATTATTCACAATAGTTAAGATATGGAAAAAAGTATCCACCAAAAGATAAATTAATAAAGAAGATGTATATATACAATGGAATATTATTCAGCCATGAGAAAAAAGGAAATCTTGCCATTTGTGACAACTTGGATGGACTGTGAGGGCATTATGCTAAGTAGAATAAGCTAGACAGAGAAGGACAAATACTGTATGGTATCACTTATATGTGGAATCAAAAAAATAAAAATAAAAAATAAAGCAAACTCATAAAAAGAAAGAAGATTGGTAGCTTCCAGGGGCTAGGAGTTAGGAGAAATAGGAGGAGGTTGATGGTAAAGGATACAAATTTCCAGCTATAAGATGAATTAGAGACAAGGATCTAACTTAAAACATAGTAACTATAGTCAATAATACTGTATTATATAATTGAAATTTGCTAAGACAGTCGAACCTAAATGTTCTCACCAAAAAAAAGGATAACTATGTGAGTTGATGGATATGTTCATTAACTAGCTGGCAGGAGTCCATTCACAATGCACAGATAACAAATCACCAATGTGCACATTTTAAGTACGTCACACCTTGGTTCCACATCGTTGTTCAGCCTCTTTCATCCCTCTCTTCAATGGGTGTCACAAAACATCACAGCCAGTCAGCTGTGAATATCCATAGAACTCTAATTTCCATCAGAGCAGTGTCAGGAACCAAGGAAAAAATGGGAAGAAAAGGACATGCACCAGAGTTTAAACCTGGCAAACCTGGAGGCTGTTATTCTCACTCACTCACTCACTCACTGCTACTCCTTGTTCAGGATTAATAACAGTCTCTATTTTCTTTCTGTAACCCCAAAGAGGCTGGCTTTTTCCAGCTCTTCCTTCACTTTGCAAACTGTCCCTGAAGTGTAGGCTCCCCAGGGCAGAGTTCCCCTTAAACTCATAGATCCCTTAAGAAATTGTTTTTGTTGGGGCGCCTGGGTGGCTCGGTCGGTTAAGCGTCCGACTTCGGCTCAGGTCATGATCTCACAGTCTGTGAGAATTAAAATTAAAAAAAAATTTAAAAAAAAAATTGTTTTTGTTGTTGTTTTAAATGATCTGTTTTGTCCTTGTGGTACCATCCAAATATCCTCTCCTGGCGATTCTGACACCAATTCAATAATACTGCCTTTCCTTAACCACCTAGCTAACAGGCTCAATTTAATTATCTCAGGGAGCCAACTGAATCTTCCTCTTCAATTCTTTTGTTTTAAATTTTTTTTTTAACGTTTATTTATTTTTGAGACAGAGAGAGACAGAGCATGAATGGGGGAGGGTCAGAGAGAGGGAGACACAGAATCCGAAACAGGCTCCAGGCTCTGAGCTGTCAGCACAGAGCCCGACGCGGGGCTCGAACCCACGGACCGCGAGATCATGACCTGAGCCGAAGTCGGCCGCTTTAACCGACTGAGCCACCCAGGCGCCCCTTCAATTCTTAATGAAATATCTTTTTTCCCCATAATTCCCTGTCCCCAAAACCTTCCAGCAATGTCCCACCAATCTCATCATTTTCTATTCTCACCAATAACCACTAGGATGATCTCACCTCAAATATAATTACATTTACAAAACATCTGTGTGGCATAAGAAACGCCCTGGAAAGTGCTTTTCTAAGCCACTAGTTGCCTTCCATAGAGAAACCAATGTGAAAAAAATATCTCTCATAGGCAGCTTGGCCTATTTTATTTTTTAAAATTGCCCAGCAATCTATTTCACTTCTGAGAAGTGCAAGTTGTGACAATCATTTAAATAACTTTTATAGACCACTGACCTGAGCCAACAGAAATAAAGCACCAGCAGATACCCATGAAGTCTCAACATCTATACTGCCTATTCATAATCCCTAAATGCCAACCTAATGCTTTCTTGGTTCCCAGACCATAGCAAATACTTGCTTAAAAGAAAAAAGGTAAACCAAAATCATGCCACATCTTATAATCATTTCCTAACAAATAGATTTAATTTGGGAGACAAATAAGCCCATGCTTTAACATTCAACTAAAGCATTTCCACTTTAAAAATCTCATTTCTACAGAATATGGTAATAATGTTGACAAGACCATTATGTGTTACATGTAGTCTTGAAAAAGAAACCAAAATTATTAGGATCACAATGATCCTGCCTAAAACAAATGAAAATAATGTTACATTTTTATATTATTATGCATTATTTCCATGGCCCACACAAAAATCCTAACAGGAAATATAGAGCAAACATTATTCCCATTTTTGATGAAAAAAATAGGTTCTGAGACAAGTAGCTTGTACCAATGCCACTACTTAGTAGCAGCACCAGGACTAGAATAAAGTTGTAATTCCTATTGCTGTCTGCTGTCCCTTGGATTATCCAGTCCCAAAAATCAGTACACCCAAGCTTGAGCAGTTATAAATAAAGCCTGTTGGAAAAAATATTAAAAAGCAAATTTGTGGTCCTCATTCCATGGCTCATTCATTCCAACAGATATTCAAAAACTTCCTCCATATTATTTACTCTTCTTAGTAAAATGAAATTGGTTGATGTTTAGCAACCACTGAGCATCCACAATGTGGTCACAGCTGACAGAATACCGATATCCTTGGCACCTAGAAGTTTGTATTTGAAAGAACAAGTAAAATGTAATAGAGACACACAGGGGGTATGCCATGTGACTGCACAGCCATGAACTGGAGTGACACATCTACAAGCCAAGGAACATCTTGTACTGGCAACACCCAAAGCTAGAGGAGGCAAGGAAAAATCATCCCCTAGAGCACAGCCCTGCTGACACCTTGATTTTGGACTTCTGGCCTCCAGAACTATGAGAGTATAAATGTCTATTGTTTTAAACTAAAAAAAAAAAAAAAAAAAAAAAAAAAAGTGTTATTTCCAAACATAGGCAGAGAAAATCTAATTTACGGTATCTGGGGGCACAAAATTACAGGACTAACTAAATGCCCTAATCTGGCAAGAGTGAAAAACTGGAGTTTAAAAACTGGAGAAGGAAACAGGAAGAGTTAGAAGGACTCAGATATTCCTTTATGAGATGACCAGGTGGATGAGGCTATAAATGAAGAAATGAGAACACAAAGAGAACAAGGTGGAGAGCAAGAAAGAAATTGTTTTGACACACCATTGAGTCTGAGGTCCCTGAAGTACATCCATGTGGTGATATGCTGGTAAAAATCAGGTCCAGAGCTCAGGAAAATGAGGTTAGGGCTAGAGCCCAGGAGGACATGTTAATCACTCAAGGAAAGCAAACAGTAAAAGGGCTAAGAAGGAATCTTTGTATACTATCAACATTTAAGAGAAGGATACAGGAAATAAACTAAAAAAGGAAGATGAATTCAGCAACATCACATACTAAGAAAAATGGTCCAGTAATGGAGCTGGGATCCAGAGGAAGTAATAATTAGTGATGTTAGAAAGGGTCACCTAAAGAAAACCAGGATTGACAAGCAGTCAACACAAGCCTTGAAAAGTCCCTCCCTATTATCGCCTATGTTGACATCATTTTTTCATAAGTACACAGCTTTTCCACATCTTCTGCAAATAGTACAGCCCTAGAAAAGTCACCCCCTATTATCTCTTTTGTTGACAGTTTTTAATGAGAACTATCTTCCTCAAATTTTGCACAACCCAACTTTTACAACAGTTGGAAGGCTACCTTCTTATTCCTTTGATTCTCTAATGTCACATAGTAACTTTTTCATACGAGATACACAAGGCCCAACACAAGTTACAAAACCATAATAAATTCTTTCTCAACCAATTTTAAATTTGCTTCCCCTTGTTTACCTCTCTCACCACTACCACCGCCCCACCGTCCCCTTTTTTGGGCCACATCGTTCATTCAGACGTTGTGAGAAATAAGGAAATTAAATGAAGAAGAGAAAATTCTCACCAAGGCAAAGTAAAATCAATTTACACAGCTTCCATTTGGAAAGGGATAATATACATACTGAATACTCACTTCTATTAGCAGCTTATCACTCTCCTCCACACACAAACATATACCAGTTTTCTAAATTAAATCACCACTTTTACTGTATACTGAAGAGAAAACTGAAGCTGGGTCTTTCATCTGGATAAGCTCCAATTATGTGTTTACACACAAGGGAATACTATTTGGCATGACTTTCATAAACAAGCAGGCAGTATGGCTTTTTAGATTTGTGTGAGGAAACAAAGAAATTCCGCTACTGAGAAATCTGTCTGACTTCCAAATGAAAGGGGTCATAGTGTGTCTACCAACTTTTTCCCAGAGTAAAGCCAAGGTTCATGGAGAACTCTACTAATGTAGCAAGGTTATACATGTGCAGCATTTTTTCTGATTTTTTTTAAATGCCACCTGACATTGAGAACCAATCCAGGATGCTTCCCCATCCTTCACAAAATATAAAGCATTGCCCATTGTAGCTAATATTCACCCACGTCAGATAAACCAACAACACACAAAATGTCATGTTTTGATATTTTTAAAATGCCATTAGGAACAGACCTTTATCATAGAATCTAAATATTGGAACTGAAAAGTCTTAATAATTAATATAAAATAATATGCAAAGATTTCATCAGTCTTATTTTTAGACTTTTCTCAACAGATTCCATAAAAAATTACAATTAAAAGAATTACTCTCAAATGGAAAATTAAAAGTCCTAGGAAAATTAGTACTTTATTTTTCTTTTATGCATGCATACCTCTGCAAGAAAGGAAAAATGCTGAAAAAAACTGGCAGATTATCAGCCACTATAAGCCACCTTACTATTCCACAATTTGTTTTTTCTGAAGCAAATCACAGTCCTCACTGAGAGATATACACGTGTGCTTTGTGGTAATGCTTTCTTCTGTGTTGCAATTGGATTCTTGGTAATAAAACAGAATACTGCAGATATGAACTATGACAAACTCTGATTAACCAAGTATCCCCATTAGATGTAATCTTACAGAGAAGGATCCACATTACCAGAAATATCCAGGCCAAAATTTAAATTCACCTGGCCAGGGGCGCCTGGGTGGCACAGTGGATTAAACGTCTGACTTTGGCTCAGGTCATGATCTCACGGTTAGTGAGTTTGAGCCCCACATCCAGCTCTGCTGTCAGCACAGAGCCTGCTTTGGATCCTCTCTCTTACTCTCCCTCTGCCCCTCCCCCACTCCCTCTCTGTCTCTATCTCAAAAATAAATAAACATATAAATAAATAAATTCACCTGGCCAAAGACAAAACTATTAATATAATTATATTTGTAATGACTGTCCTGCTTTCATCCTGCCCCTTTTCCTTTGCTTTCAAGGGCTATTATGATTAACAAATATGTAAATTTCTACACTTATACTAAGCCCAGCCATTACAACTCAGAGTATGGCAGCTGCAAAAGATGAAGCACAGATTCCATGCACTAGACAGCCAGGTTCTTAGCAAATGGTTTTAATTTTCAGGATGAAAGTCAGCAAGAAACAGGTAGCAAGTCCTCGGCTGATGAAGCCAAATCAACTGGGACACACTGTAAGGATTATTAGATCCTGGGCAGAGGTTCAGCAGGCTGGAGGAAAAAGGAAGGCTGGCCCAGCTGCCAGCTGAAACTGGTGGGTGGCAGGTGGAACTACAGAGGGGACGACACATGCTTAGAAGGCTGAAATGAGTAGAAATTACCATCCAGACAGCAGGGATGGCTGGGGCCAAAAGAGGTGGCAATCACAGCTCTGGCAAGAAACAATTTTCATGAAAGAGATTCAAGACAAAATAAACCCCCTTTCCTCAACCCTTTACCTGTCCATAATAAATATTTCATTGTTGAATATTTAGCAAACATGGCTTAATGGTCTAAATTTTTTAATCTAATATTTCTCTTCATAAATCTGAATAAAATATCTGCCATTTTCTATGTATTCATTACTTAAAATTGCAGTCAGCCCAAAGCAATACTGAATGTAAGCTGTATTATTTTTTTATTTGAGTAATGCTAACATATCACAACCCAATAAACATTGTGCTTTTAAGTTAATAATTCAAAGGATGTTTGTTAAAGCAGCTTTTCAGTGACTTAACATTTTAGTGGTTACCTCAGCTTTCTATACTCTTGGGGTACCTTGATCATAACTGTCAGAGATGGCAGTGTAAAGGTGGTTACTGCTAAGCCATTCTCCCACTAACTCATCCTGTGGCCTCAAACAAGACAGCCCCTCAATTATTACCTGCTGAAAAAGGAAATCCAAGGGAAATAAAGACAATGTAAACGGGTACCCATTAAGTTCATGTTGAGCATCATAAGAGAAGTAAATGGAATTACTCAGCCAGCCCAAATTACTTCCACTTTGATAAGCACCTAGGCTGCCATTTAAATTCACACAAGCGTACTGCTTTTACTTGCAACATCTCTGAAGCAGAACCTGAAAGCACCACATTCCTAATCTACCAGTTCTTAAAATTAATTACAGTTCATTTGAAAGATACAGTTACTTCTGATCATTTAACTCTAATTCTAATGGCTTAAGAACCAAATGAATGGTTGAAGTAATTACACATCCATACCTTTGGTTAGACTGCCCAGCTAAACAAGCAAAACAACCTTAGTGAAAGCCGCAGCAGTGAAGGAGCTCTTGCAGGGTAAACAAGAATCAGCAATGAGTTCCATTTATAAATGGAACCTAGGTACTAGGTACTAAATAAAACCTAGGTACAAGTTTAAATACAAAAAATGGCCAAACAATAGCAATTTTTACTAAAAGCTGAAAGATGACCAAATAAACAGCACATAACTATATAAAGTCTCAAACTTCTTAAACCTGTCTTTTTCCTTTTAACCCCTTCCCTGTGTCACCAAAAACTCTAGTAGTAAGGTGGGCCCAGAACATACACACAAAATAGTGAAGAAACAAGTGAAACCAGGCTAATGTGAGTTTGAGACACACAACAAGCAGAAGGCAGGTATCCCTCACCCTTTTCACAGTCTCAAGGCAGCCTTTGCATCCCTGGTAAACAACTACTTAATCCCCAGATCACAAGTGTACCATAGCAGCGTAATTCAAACTGGGGTCTGGGAACACAGAGGGCAATAAACACCAGAAATTGTGTGCTTCCCTCTTGCTCATGTCCTAATGTTTTCATTAACTGCATATTTTATATCTAAACTTAGGAGCAATCAACCTCTACCACTCAAATAGGTGCCCTTCTTATTTGTGTCATGCATCACGAGTGTCAGGCACTACTCCTTAGGAACAGAGGCAATACAACCACTAAATAAATAGTTTGTGAAAGAGAGGAGGCCATCATCTGGGCAAGCAGTTTTAAGAACTGCAGTTTCAACTGGGAAAAGCAAAGAGAAAATGAATCGTCAACATACAAGACATTATCAGCAATTTTTATACAAGGGGAAATTTCACTTCAGTAAATCATCATCAACCATTAGATTAATTAAATGTAGTTGACAAGCTTTTATATTGGTTTCACATTATTTTATTTAATTCATAAATTGATTTGCTTTTAAGATTGTATGAATAAGCATTAGAATTAGTTTCGTGCTGGGGCGCCTGGGTGGCGCAGTCGGTTAAGCGTCCGACTTCAGCCAGGTCACGATCTCGCGGTCTGTGAGTTCGAGCCCCGCGTCAGGCTCTGGGCTGATGGCGCGGAGCCTGGAGCCTGTTTCCAATTCTGTGTCTCCCTCTCTCTCTGCCCCTCCCCCGTTCATGCTCTGTCTCTCTCTGTCCCAAAAATAAATAAAAAACGTTGAGAATTAGTTTCGTGCTTATATATAACTACCATAATAAATAACTGACTCTAATATTAGAGTCCACTAACTTTTCTTCCCTCTAAAAGAAGCCTAGACATAGAAGTTTGAGAAACATCCAAAATGCAGAGAAGATACCTGGACAATTCCACCTTAAGGCAATGAAAGGAAGCACTGGTAATAAGTTTGTTTCTTAAATTGTTTGTTTTGATCCTTAAATTCCACATGAGTGAAATCATATATCTGTCTTTCTCTGATTTATTTCACTTTGCATTATATCCTCTAGCTCCAACCATGTTGTTGCAAATGGCAAGATTTCATTCTTTTTTGTGGCTTAGTAATATTCCATTATGTACACCACATTAAAGAGAGAGAGAGAGAGAAAAGAGAAACCAAGAAACAGACTCTTAACTAGAGAGAATAAACTGATGGTTGCCAGAGGGGGGAAGGGGCATGTGTGAAACAAGTGATGGGGATTAAAGAGTACTCTTCTCACAATGAGCAGTGAGTAATGTATCAAATTGTTGAATCACTATATTGTACACCTGAAACTAACACTATACGTTAACTATACTGGAATCAAAATTAAAAACTGAAATAAAAAAAAGAGAGAGAGAAAGAAAAAATAAAGAAGGGAAGGCCCCAAGATGCCACAGGGCAAGTGGAGGAAAGAATGTTCATATACTCCCCACCCAATAATTCAATTAAATGAATACAATTCTATTTCTGTCTATCCTTTTTTTCTCTTTTCTGTTTTTGGGAGGAGGGGAAGTCTATTCTTGCAAGGACAAAGCTCACATAAATATCTAAAATTATAAAGTATAAATTAAAGGGGGAATTTATGAGAGAGCCATTTTGAGGTGACCCTTTGAATATGATCTTTAAAAGAAGAAAATCAATAAGCAAAAATAGCCTATGATTTCACAACTCAAATTTTGAGGATGATACCTGTTAAAGGAACAAAGTTCATAGAATAACATTTGATGAAAAGGGTGGAGGATTTTGAGTCACCACATGAACTAAAACCCAATTCTCCAGTATCAAATATTCTCAAGTATTGCTCACCAAATGTCTATGACATATAACAAAACGAACAAATAATTCTAGTGGTAAGATATTTATAGATCTTCCTTCACTATATAGGAAAGGCAGGGCTCAGAGAGGTTAAGTTACTTGCCAATTACTACACAGCATTTGACAGCACCAGAATTTATTTTTTTCTTTTTTTTAAGTTTATTTTGAGAAAGAGAGAGAAAGAGAGAGAGCACGCACAAGTGGGGGAGGGGTAGAGAGAGAGGGAGAGACAGAATCCCAAGCAGGCTCCACACCATCAGCACAGAGCCTGATGTGGGGCTCAAACCCACAAACCATGAGATCATGACCTGAGGCAAGATCAAGAGTCAGACACTTAACCAACTGTGTCACCCAGGCGCCCCTGACAGCACTAGAATTTAAATTCAGGTCTAGGTTAATCCACTTAATTAGCTGTCATCCATTTTCTTAAAGTAGATGTGAATATGAAAAGCAATAATTTTAAGAATGTTAAGTATCTTACTTATGTTATTTAAAACTGAAATCATGTAGTCAAGCAAGGTTTTCCTTTCTTTATAAGGACCCTTTCAAATACTCTACTAAAGAAACTATTAACCTTAAAAATAACACTGCCAGTTATTTTACCAGCGAAAATGGGTTTATTCGGAAGTAAGAGAAATGCAATCCTGGACAAGCAAGCTATCACAAAACCATAGGTAAATCTAGAAAACAGAGAAGAGGAATGTTATTTTATGGAGAAGTTGGAGAAGTTCTGAACCCCTGTTGTCTGTTGTCTATTGGAGAAAAGCACGAGTTCAGAGTGATGGTGCTTTCTCATTGGATGAGTTGCAGGGATAGTAGATTTCTTGTAGGAAATGCAGTGTACATCTTTCCCTGTTGGGGTCTGTAACTGATGATTCTCTCCTGTTGAGATTCTTTTATTAGGGGTCTGTAACTGACAATACTCCTGTAATTGACATTGAATGGTACCTACCAGCCTCCCCTTCTAACATGCTTAGACTGCCTTTGTAGTTTCCCTTCATGTAATTCTCAAAAAAGGTACATCCTGAAGTAAAAATCAAAAAGCATATGAGACTCCTTACCTGGGGCAGCTGGGTGGCTCAGTCGGTTAAGCCTCCAACTTTGGCTTAGGTCATGATCTCTCAGTTCATGAGTTCAAGCCCCACGTTTGGCTCTGTGCTGATAGATCAGAACCTGGAGCCTGCTTTGGAATCTGTGTCTCCCTCTCTCTCTGCCGTTCCCCTGCTCACTCCCTGTCTGTCTCTCAAGAATAAATAAACATTTTTTTAATTAAAAAAAAAAAAAAGCATAAGTGACTCCTACTGAAACAGTTACATATGTATTAGCCAAAAGTCCATGCCAAAATTCTCACCAGAAAAGCTATGAACTAGGATAGAAATAATAGAAGATGCTTAGATGATGACTGTCAGCTCAGGAAGGCTATATTAAGAAACCATTAATTATTAATGAAAATAACAGCAAAGTTCTAAAAATAAAACTGACGTGGATAACGGATACACCTACTGAAACAGTAGGTACAGAGAATGGAAAGGCATAGTTAGGGAAGGTGAAGGCTCCCTAGAGCAGAAAAGAAAAACAGAAGGGACAGAACTGGGGAAAGGAGGGCTTCTTGGTGGATCTGGGATAGAACTATAAGCAGGCTTCAAAGTCCTGTAGGCACACTCTTACCCTAGCTGAGCAGCTTCGGAGAGCTGGCACTTAGCAGCTGCAGCCTAGCCTCACTGCATCCTTCCCAAGGGACAGAAGGTGGCTTGGTGGGAAAAAAAGCAGTGCCATCATGTGACTTCAAGAGTTCCTCTGCTCCAAATCTCTATTTGGCAGCTGATGCTGGGAATTATTTCAACAAGGAATAAAATGTCTTCCTTCCATAATGATATAAATAACCAAATGTTAATTAAAATAATGTACTCTCATCACAAACCTAAGAATTCTAGAAAGACGGCAGGTTGTATATTTAAGCGCTTATGACCAAATGAACAAGACAGGTTCTGCATGTTCAAGGAGCTTACACTGTCATGATTTCCTCACTTATACATGGAAAAACCAACTTATTAAGGATAGGAATCACCTAATTTTTGCAAGACTAGATTAAAAAATCATAATAAAATACATACTATTCCTAGCAAAATAACATGCATTTCAGAGTTTTTATCATAGCTATGGAAGTGTTTTCAATTTTTGAAACACTAAAATTGATCTCCCCAGCAAAATGAGGAGAAAATATCACTTGTAGACCACCTGGCAGCTCCAGCAAGAGTCAGCTTGGCACTTAGCACTCGGAAATGGGGAAACTCTTTCGGAAGAGGCTAAAATGCAAAGATGCTAGTCCTGAAACCTCAACCAGAGTTTGCAAACCAGAAGGAAGGTGAGTTCACATTTGTGTATGTACAGAATGGAAAGAACTGCATATAAGTTATTTTTTTCACAGATCAGTAAATACTGTTACCAGCAGCAGCCTCAAATTCAGAAATTGAATGAATGTGGGTATAAAACATATCCTCTTTACCCTAGTTAAGTAACACAAGTGATAAGTAAATGTTTTGGCATTTGGGATGGTTAAAAAGATTTGGGAGCACCCTTATTTCAAGATATTTTGCTAAGCTCTATTCTTACCATTAATACATGCTTCAAAATACAGCTCAGATGCTAATGTCTCAGTGTTGGGCACACACACATCCCCAACATGTTGTTACTGACCTTTCACGATGATGGTTCCCCTACATTTGTCCTGGGGATTGCTAGATCTCCTAAAAGCTCTCCAACTTATGAAAATACCTCACTCACCCAGTCATCAGAGACCAGATAATTCAGGGCTTCATTTCAGTAGCTAAAACCTTCAGAAGCTTCCATTAAGATGCAAATACTTCCTGGGAAAGGTACAAGTTAAGCCTCATCAGTTACATCACTTCATTTTCTCTAAGAGAAACTGGAGTTAAAACTAAGACTGTCCTAGGTCTTAGTAACTGAAAGTGAAAAACCAGCAGATTCAGGAGGGAGTAAAGAAAATCGGCTGGGAAAAGGAAGTGGGGAAAAATCCCTAATGGCAGTTTTTACTTATATAATCATCAGAAATTCTGGTTGACCTTTAACCATCAACTCTCATCCCCAATGACTCGACCAACATCAGATTTACAATATAAACCAAAAATTAAGACGCAACAAAAAAACTGGTAGAGACTAAATCCACTGGTGCCAGGCTGTCTTCGATCATCTCCATCATCCTCCTAATGACAAAATTGTAAATGTCTATTTTTTTAAAAAGCCAATTCTGTGATTGATTGTGCCCAGTGAAGAGCCACTGATACACATAAGAAATCAGTAATTTTCTTTGAATATCACTAAACTACCTTCATTTTATCCTTAAGACAAACTCTTGAATCCCTCCTTCAGGACTTTTTAAAAAGTGTTCAAATCAGGCATAATAAAATTACAAACAAACAAAAAAGGACCAACAGTCTCCAACATTTTTCAAGGAGCGTTATACAAAAAGAAAACTTTGAACAACTTTCCTCAAGATACACTCCTGTGTCCAGTGGAGGACTTCCCCTTCTCTGTAGACATTACTTAAGTAAAGAACACCTAAGAACAAACTTTGTTGGCCACCAGCAGGGGAGCTCTTCAGCTTTTGTCCTAAACCCATTCAAACAAAAGAAGCCCCGAGTCCTCCATCCCACCCCTCAAATCCGCACCCTGCGGGGACTCGCCACATCCCTGCGCGCCCTCCATCCGCCCCTGCCCGATCCACTTACTCCTCAGCGCCCCAATGAGCAGAGAGCCGTCCTTAATGAGCTCTTTAATGAACTTGTTGGTTCGCTCCAGCTCAATCTCGTGACACTGCAGGCGCTCCCTGAAATCTGGGCTGTCCAAGTAGGAATCGCTGAACTCCAGAGTAGGCAGCCCCATGGCACAGACGCTACCAGTGGCTGCCGGGGCACGTCCCGGCCGGCGGTGAGGGCGGGAACAGCCGGCGACCTCGGCCGGCGCTGAGGACGCACGATCGCGGGGAACAAGCCAAACGCTAGGGGACTGCGCAGAGGAAATGGGCCCCGAGCACCGCGCCGCCTTGCACCCGGCTCCCGGGGCGCGCGGACGCCTCCGGGCTCAGTCTTCTTCCCCTGCGGCGAGGAGTGTGCAGACTCTGGCGGTGGGCCGAGGCGCAGGTCCGCTCAAGTCGTTGTCATCAGAGCGCATCGTCGCTGCGAACAGCTAGGCGGCGGAGGCTCCGGGCCGCGGCCGGAGCAGGAAAGTTATCCCACGGCGAGCACACACTTCCGGCACCTCCACTCTCCTACTCTCTTGACAGTCGTTTGTGCTCTGAGCCACTCTGGACAGGCCAGGGAAGCCCTCCCCCTTGGCGGACGCAGGCTCAGAGAGCTTGCAAATCGGGCCTGGGCTGGGAGACCCTCCTCCAGCCGCCGCACTCCCACCCCGCGCCACCCCGCCTCTTCTCCCAGTCACCCTCGGCCGCCACCCACCCGCCCGCACTTGGCTCATGCGCTGCGCGCGGCTGCGGCGTAGTTGCGCTCACGCCTTCGCCAGGGGCGTCAGCTCTGTCTCCTCCCCGGCACCTGGAGCTGACTAGCTCATGGCAACACTTTGCGGTTCTCCACGCCCCAAAGGATCTCAAACTACCAACGTACCTCCCCTACCCGTCTTTCTCACCACCCGCACCCTAAAATTGCCTGGGAGAGAAACCAACTTTAACTTTCCTTGAAGTTTGGGAAGTCATTTTGAACTCCGGTTGAAGATGGTACTTTTTAGCATTAGTTTAGATTTTATTTCACACGTTTCCACTAAATACGTATAAATTCCAGATTGAAAAGTTTTCCTACCTCTTTCCCACCGCTCACTTCCTTGATCCAAGGAAGTCAGAGTTTTTTATACTGAAAATGAAAAGGTTCATAGGCCTTGGGATGTTCCTTGTTTTTCCAAGTAGTTATGAAGGTGGAAAGATTTTAGACCATCCCCATCCCCCAGATACGCACCTTGGACTGAAGGGCTCCCACTTATAGAAGAATACTTACATCACAATACTATATATTTTGTTGGCACCTGGATGGAATTATCCTACAAGCATGAGGATTTTCAAATTGTTGAAGTTGGCTGGAATTCCAAATGAATAGTAAATTCCTACCAAGAGTCAGTTACCCCTTCTCTGATAGAGGATCACCTAATAAATTCCTGTTCTCTCCAAACCTTGACAGCAAAACAAAGTACTGCCTTACATCCAGTCCTGCCATCATCCATAGTATTTCTGAGAACTCTGTTATTTTTCTTAAGAATCTGCTTTTAATTTCTGTGTTTTCATTGCTCTGTACATTTGAACCATCTGTTTAAAAAACTCTTCTACAGATCATGGGAAAAATTCCATTAATGTACTTTACATTTTTCCCAATTAAGTTTCAGAGACTGTCAAGACTTTTAGTTTCAATTTTCTTTAAAGAAGTACACATGAACATTAAAAACAGTACATAAACATTAAACTAGGATAAGATGATGTAAACAGTGTATTTGATGGCTTTGATTTAAATTCTTCTCAGCCAAAAGGGTGCTTGGGTGGGTTAAATGCCGGACTCTTGATTTTGGCTCAGGTCATGATCTCACAGGTTCTTGAGTTCAAGCCCTCTGTGCTGAGAGTGCAGAGCCTATTTGAATTCTCTCTCTCCCTCTCTCTCTGCCCCTATCCTGCTTAAGCTCTTTCTCAAAATAAATAAATAAACTTCAAACAAATTTTTTAAATAAAATAAATTCTTCTGAGCAAGGAAATTGGACTTAAAAACCTTCCAACCATATTCGTATCATTGTACCTCTAAATATTATCAGAATGTCCAGTCATCACTAGAGCCATTTTAACTCCAGTGTCTAACCTATGTCTGTCAGTTAAATACTCCTCATTTGGGTAGGTGGGGTCAGATGGTGGGCAATAATGCCATTTGTCAGTTAATTGAGTAGCCCAAGCAGTGGGGCTGTTTTTCACCTGAAGCAATTTTATATTCATCACACAGCTTGAAAGACAAAAAAGTCAGGCCAAACAAATATTTTTCTTTCAACTTTTGCCATATTGTTTTTTCAAGCAAGTAAATTCAATGCCAACTGCTGAGATATGAGATAGGATAAAATATAACAATCTCTTCCTGTTTTTCATTAAATAAAATTTCTGTGATTCTTTAAAATGTATCAACAGTCTGAAAAGTAGCATTTAATATATTATTGGATGTCATTTTTCATTTTTTCAAAAGTCTTATATGTCAGGACACATTTATTCTAGATTCTGAGATATGGGTTATCATTTGCCCATTCACGTGTGTAGCTGCATGTTGTATGCCAACTATCTACATTAGTAGAATCTGAGTCAAGAAGTGATTTGTATGAGAAAACAAATAAAGCAAAGCGAAGTACCTGACCTCAAGAAATTCTAGGAATAGAAAACATCAAAAATGAGTACCTATACATTAAGCATAATATGCTGTGTTACAGAGCCTCACACAGATGCTGGACCAATAATGCATCAATGCCATTATTAGTGTTTCCATTCAGGCCCATAACTGCATTTACATGGAATTAAGATTTTTCCTCCTACCCTTCATCCTTTAGTCTCTAAATTTAGTAGGTTATAATGGACTTTTTTCCCTATAGGTGCTCTCAGGGTTACTCATGACTCATGCCTGTGATTCATACTTTAATTATACTTGCTAGTCAAGCTTTCTCTTATGCCACATTAACCAAGCAAAGAAATGGTTTTGCTTTGAGGTGAATTTATCATCAGTTTTGAACTGTTGTTTTTATGTATTATTTCCCCCACCATAATAATTGAACTAGATTCTTTCTAAAAGAATAGACTTTCTAAATCAAAGAGTGTCTATACCTGCAAGCTTCTTTTCATAGGAAATTTTAATGGATCAAAATGTACCCTTTCTGAAAATTTCTACTTCACAGTATGTGGGCCTGTCAGTGGCATGTGAGTTTCATAAATATTATTGGCTGACATACTCTTTGACATGTTTACTGGTACAGAGGCGTGTCTCTGTTAGTTTTCTTAATTCTGTAATAAATGGGATGTATGGGGCTTTGTTTATTTTAAAAAGCAAAATAGTGAGTTGGGGATAGTAAGCTAATATATGATATTTGTAAATCTGCCTATAACTTTTTTCTTGACCTAGATCCTGGCTGGCACTTAATCCTGGTGCTTGATATATACTTAATAAGTATTACTGTTGGGTTATTATTACAGTAGTTGCCCCTTAATTGTAGCTTAACTTTCCGTAGTTGTAGTTACCCATGGCCAACTGCAGTATGGAAGCAGATGGTTCTCTTTCTGACATATCATCAGAAGGTCAAGAGTAATCTAATGCTATGTCGTCCTTCACCTCACTTCATCTCATGAGGAAAGCATTTTATCATTTCACATCATTATAAGAAGTACAGTACAATAAAATATTTTGGGGGGAGACAGAGACCACATCCATATAACTTTTATTATAGTAATTATTATAGTTTTTCTATTTTATTATTAGTTGTTTTTGTTAATTTTCTTTACTGTACTTGACTTATAAATTAAACTTTATCATAGGAATGTATGTATTGGAAATAACATAGTATATATGGGGTTTGGCACTATCACAGTTTCAGGCATTCGATGGGGGTCTTGGAATGTATCTTCCATTGATAAGAAGAGGAATACTGTATTTTTCAATTTGTTTTGTAGATTTAGGCCTCTGAGACTCATATATTCTGAGGCCAAATTCAGGCCTGGTAAAAGGTTACTAAATTGAAAGCGAATGTACCTAGAAAGATTAAACATCCTCTTCAGCCTTTGTTACAGTGAGAAGGCAGGGACACTGTCACTGCCTGCATTTCTACCTATGTGTTATCTTTTCCCAAAGCATGCTCCTTGAAAGTAGGTTTTGTGCAATTCTATTTGAACTTAATATCACATCTAGAAAAACAATATTGAACCCAGATGAATAAAACACATGATTCATATTTCAGATTATATATATATATATATATATACACAATATATATATATTATTTTATATACATAATATATATATAACATAAAATTTACCATTTTAACTATTTTTTAAGTATACAACAATTCAGTGACATTTAAGTGCATTCACATTTTTGTGTTGTCATCACCACCATCCATCTGCAGAACTTTTTCATCTTCCCCAACTAAAGCTCTGTACCTATTAAAGAACAACTTCCCATACCCCTCTCCCCCAATCCCTGGTAACCACCATTCTACTTTCTCTCTATGAATTGGACTACTGTAGGTGTCTCATATAAGTGGAATCATACAATATTTGTCCTTTGTATCTAGAATATTTCATTTAGATGATTCAGTTATTAATAAGAGAAGCAAAGAAGACAGAAGAATCAGATTTGTTTTCAAAACCATTTTACACTAAAAAAAATTTATGAATCAGGAAAATTTCTAAGATAGTCTTCTGCTAGTAGAGGAAAGTTTAGATCAAACTCTTCCATAGCATCATAACAGGTATTGTTTATTCTGCCTTGATAAAAGTTTTGTTTTTGTTTTTGTTTTTGTTTTTTTTTTTAGTCTACACAGTGCTCCTAACATTTGTTTCTTGTCAAATTGGTTGGGATATGAACATGCATTCTCTGATAGGCAAGTATACATATCATTAGTGGCAGCAGCCTATGTGACTTGCTAATGTCCTTTGCAGCTGAAAAATGCTTTCATAAATTGCAGAGCCATTCTCAAATATAATACTCCCTCTTCCTTTCCACTGTTATCATGAAACACAAAAATGTTAAATGTAGCCCAAAAGAAACATCATTTAGTCCCAGGGAAAGAAATGGGAGTCTTTCCTAGGAAGAGCACAGAACATAGACCACCTTGTATAAGTGTATTGGATCCAAGCATTTGTTATTCAATAAATGGACTAAAGAAAAACAGTTGGAAGACCAAAAGGTAAATGGTTGAGAGATGAGAAGAGGGGATTTGGACCAGGTAGGTAGACATGAGAATGGGGAAGAGATAGGCACTAAGCATATTAATTAAAGGAAGGAAACATATTGCATGGATGAGGCAGGAATCTAATATAACTCTAAGATTTGAACTTACATAACCAGAAGCATTATCTTTTTACATGCAAGTCAAGACCACCAACTAAAGGAGCAGGAATAACTGCAGAGGGTGAAATTGGCTCCTCGTGACGGTTTGATTTTTAAGGTTACTTGATTTTTAAAGAACACAATAGAAAAGAACAGAATTCTAAATATGAAAACCTTATTAACAAACTATAGTTATGGGGGGCAGGGAGAAGGATAGAAAGAGAGAGAGGAATAAATGTAATTTTGGAAAGGTTTTCATTTGGGAGTAGGTTTTCTTGGGGTGTTTTGGGGGGTTATTTTGTTGTTTTATTTGTTTGTTTTTTATGGGGTTTTTTTTTTTGGCATAGATTTCCATTTCCATATAGTATTGCCCTCTTGTGGCAAACCTTGATGTTTGCTAATTCAGACAGAAAACTATAGAGCAGACTGCAAAAGATAAGGAGACTGAAATGTAATGAGCCTCTCTCATGCAGGGCATGATACTCAGAGTGCTTGCCTCATTTACACTTCTCCACAAGCCTGCGAAGTAAGTGTTAAGTAACATTAGCCCCATTTTCAACAAGTGGGAAAATTATGACTGAAAGTGGTTAACTTGTCTAAGTTTATATAGCTAGAAGGTACTGGAGTTGGAATAATCCAGGTATATCTAGCAAATTTTTTTGTTAAAAAAAAAGAAATGGATGTGTTAAACAAATATTTATATGTATCTGTTATATACCAGTGCTGTTGTAGATGCAGAGAACACAAGTGTAAGCAAAAACTTACCTCATTCTTGCCTAATTAAATTTTCAGTCTTATGAGTTAATAGTAGAGACATGAATCAAATGGTCACATAAAAGCCATTTATTAGCTAGGTAATTTAGGGAGATTTACCTTTCAGGCTTTCTGGCTTGGATATAAAATCAGGGATGATATTTATAATGAATATCATTTATTAAGCATTTGCAGTATGTCAGACACTGACTTAAATCTCCTTTTTAAAAATTTTTAATTCCAAAATAGTCAATATACAGAGTTATGTTAATTTCAGGTGTATACTATAGAGATTCAGCAATGCCATACATCACTCAGTACTCATCACAAGTATACTCCTTAATCCCCATTACTCATTTCACCAATCTCCCTACCTATCTCCCCTCTGGTAACCATCAGTTTATTCTCTATGGTTCAGAATCTGTTTCTTGGTTTGTCTGTCTCTCTTTTTTGTTTACATTTGCTCACTTGTTTTGTTTCTTATTTCCATATATAAGTGAAATTTAAGTGTTTCTTAAATTCCATATATAACTGAAATCATATGGTATTTGTCTTTCTCTGACATACACACACATACACCACTTCTTTATCCATTCACCTATCAATGGACACTTGGACTGCTTCCATATTTGGCTGTTGTAAATAATGCTGCTATAAACTTAGTGCATGTATCCCTTTGAATTAGTAGTTTGTGGGTTTTTTTTTTTTGATTTTTAATTTTTTTTTTTTTAAGTACCAAAGAGTGAGATTACTGGATCATAGAGTAGTTGTACTTTTAATGTTTTGAGAAAACTCCATACTGTTTTCCACAGTGGTTTCACCCGTTTGCATTCCCACCAACAATGCACAAGGGTTCCTTTTTTCCACATCCTCATCAACACTTGCTGTTTCTTGTGTTTTTGATTTTAACCATTCTGATGGGTGTGAAATGATATCTCATTGTGGTCGGCATTTTCCTGATGATGAGTGATATTGAATATGTCTTCTTTGGAGAAATGTTCGTTCATATCTTCTGCCCATTTTTTAAATGGATTATTTGTTTTTTGGGTGTTGAGTTGTAGAAGTTCTTCATATATTATGGATACTAACCCTTTATCAGATATGTCATTTGCAAACATCTTTTCCCATTCTGTAGGTTGCCTTTTAGTTTTGTTGACTGTTTGCTGTACAGAAGCTTTTAATTTTGATTCAGTCCCAGTAGTTTACTTTTGCTTTTGTTTTCCTTGCCTAAGGAGACATGTACAAAAATGTTGCTCAGGTGTCTGGGTGGCTCAGTCGGTTAAACGTCTGACTCTTGATTTCAGCTCAGGTCATGATTTCATGGTTTGTGAGTTTAAGCCCTATATTGGGCTCTGCTGACAGCACAGAACCTGCTTTGGGATTCTCTCTTTCCCTCTCTCTGTGTCCCTCACATGCACTCTCTTTTCCTCAAAATAAATATATAAACTTAAAGAAAACTGTTATTATGGCCAATGTCAGAGAAATTACTACCTCTGCTCTCTTCTAGGA
This sequence comes from Panthera uncia, assembly GCF_023721935.1. NCBI lineage: Eukaryota > Metazoa > Chordata > Mammalia > Carnivora > Felidae > Panthera > Panthera uncia. The sequence continues at coordinate 79,036,027 of NC_064808.1, read as the reverse complement.
TTTTTATGGTTTCAGGTCTCACATTTCGCTCTTTATTTATTTATTTTTTATTTTCTTAATGTTTATTTTTGAGACAGAGAAAGAGAGAGAGAGAGAGAGAGAGAGAGAGAGCAGGAATGGGGGAGGGGCAGAGGGAGCGGGAGACACAGAATCCAAAGCAGGTTCCAGCTCTGACCTGTCAGCACAAAGCCTGACACAGGGCTCCAACTCACGAACCATGAGATCATGACCTGACCCAAGTCAGGCACTTAACAAACTGAGCCACACAAATGCCCCCACATTCATTGAAGAGGTTGTCTTTTTCCCATTGGATATTCTTTCTTCCTTTCTTGACAATTAATTATCCATATAATTGTGGGTATATTTCGGGGTTTTCTATTCTGTTCTACTGAGCTAGGTGTCTATTTTTGTGCCAGTACTATACAGTTTTGATTACTATAGCTTTGTAATATAACTTGAAGTCTGAAATTGTGATACCTCCAGACTTGCTTTTCTTTTTCAAATGCTTTGGCTCTTTGGGGTCTTTTGAGTTTCCATATAAATTTTAGGATTAGGGGCACCTGGGAGACTCGGTGGGTTAAGTGACTGGCTTTGGCTCAAGTCATGATCTCACAGTTCATGGGCTTGAGCCCCATGCCAGGCTCTGTGCTGACAGCTTAGAGCCTGGAGCCTGCTTCCAATTCTGTGTCTTCCACTCTCTCTCTGCCCCTCCCTCTGTTTGCAGTCTGCCTCTCTCTCTCTCTCTCAAAAATAAATAAACATTAAAAAAATTTAAAAAATAAACAAAATGTTAGGATTAAATGTTCTGGTTCTGTGAAAAATGCTTTTGATATTTTGATAGGGATTGCACTAAATCTGTAGATTGCTTTAGGTAATACAAACATTTTAAAATATTTGTTGTCCCAATACATGAGCATGGAATGTCTTTCCATTTCTTTCTGTTGTCTTCAATTTCTTTCATCAGTGTTTTATGGTATTCAGAGTACAAGTCTTTCACCTGTTTGATTAGGTTTATTCCTATGTATCTTATTATTGTTGGTGCAGTTGTAAATGGTATTGTTTTCTTAATTTCTCTTTCTGCTGCTTCATTATTGGTGTAAAGAAATGCAATGGATTTCTGTATATTGATTTTGTATTCTGAGACCTTATGGAATTCATCTATCAGCTCTAGTCGTTTTTAGCAGAGTCTTTTGGGTTTTCTATACATAGCATCATGTCATCTGCAAATAGTGAAAGTTTTAGTTCTTCCTTAATGATTTGGATGCCCTTTTTGTTGTTGTTGCTGTCTGTAGCTAGGACTTCCAGTACTACATTGAATAAAAGTGGACATCTTTGTCTTGTTCCTAACCTTAGAGGGAAAGCTCTGTTTTCCCTATTGAGTATGATGTTCACTGTTGGTTTTTCACATATGGCTTTGTTTTTGTTGTTGTATGTTTTTTGAAAACATCATCATTTTGTCATGAATGGATGTTGTGCTTTGTCAAATGCTTTTTCTGTGTTTATTGAAATGATTATGAGGTTTTTATCTTTTTCTTATTGATGTGATTTATTACTTTGATTGACTAGCAGATGTTGAATCATCCTTGCATCCTGGAAATAAATCCCACATGATTGTGATGAATGATTTTTTTAATGTATAGTTTGAGTGTGTTTGCTAATATTTTGCTGAGGATTTTTGCATCTATGTTTATTAGATATATTGGCCTAAGTTCTCTCTCTGTCTCTCTTTTTTGTGGTGTCTTTATCTGGGTTTGGTATCAGGGTAATACTAAATTGCATGGCTTCATGCAATGAATTTAGAAGTTTCCTTCTTCTATTTTTTGGAATAGTTTGAGAAGAGTAGGTATTAATTCTTTTTTAAATGTTTGGTAAAATTCTCCTGTGAAGCCAACTGGTCCTGGACTTTTGTTTGTGGGGAGCTTTTTGATTACTGATTTAATCACCTTGCTGGTAATCAGTCTGTTCAGATTTTCTACTTCTTCCTGCTTCATTTTTAGTAGATTATATATTTCTAGGAATTTATCCATTTCTTCTAGATTGTCTAATTTGTTGGCATATAGTTTTTCATAATATCCTGTTACAATTGTTTGTGTTTCTGTGGTGGTGATTGTTATTTCTCTTCTTTCATTTGTGATTTTCTTTATTTGAGTCCTTTCTGTATTTTTTTTTTTTTTTTTTTGGTGAGTCTGGCTAGAGGCTTATCAATTTTATTGATCTTTTCAAAGAACCAGCTCTTCGTTTCATTGATCTGTTCTATTGTGTTTTGTTTGTTTGTTTGTTTGTTTTAGTTTCTATTTCATTTACTTCTGCTCTAATCTTTATTATTCCCTTCCTTCTGCTGGCTGTGGGTTTTCTTTATTGTTCTTTTTCCAGCTTCCATTAGGTGTGAGGTTAGGTTGTTTGAGATTTTTCTTTTCTCTTGAGGTAGCCTGTATTGCTATACACTTCCCTCTTAGAACTACTTTTGTTCTATCCCAAAGGTTTTGGACCATTGTGTTTTCATTTTCATTTGTTTCTATGTACTTTTTGATTTCTTCTTGATTTCTTGGTTGGCCCATAGTTTAGTAGCATGTTATTAACCTCCATGTATTTGTGCTCTTTCCAGATTTTTTCTTATGGTTGATTTCTAGCTTCATATAGCATTGTGTTCAGGAAAGATGCATGGTATGACTTCAATCTTTTTAATTTGTTGAGACTTGTTTTGTGGTCTAATATGTGATCAGTTCTGGAGAATGGTCCGTGTGCACTTAAAAAAATGTGTATTCTACTGTTTTTGAATAGAATGTTCTGAATTTGTTTGTCTGGAAAACTCTATCTCTCCTATTCAGAATGATAATGTTGCTGGATATAGTATTCGTAATTGCAAATTTTACCCTTCCAGCACTTTGAGTATATCATGCCACTCCCTTCTGGTCTCAAAAGTTTCTACTGAAAATTCTATTGATAGTCTTACGGGGATTTCCTTTGCATGTAATTGTCTTTTCTCTTGCAACCTTTAAAATTCTTTTATGTTTTGCCATTTTCATTACTATTTGTCTTGGTATGAACCTCCTTCGGTTGAATTTGTTGGGAGATCTCTGTGCCTCTTCAATGTGGATCTCTGTTTCCTTCCCTCAATTCCAGAAGTTTTCAGCTATTATTACTTCAAATACATTTTCTACCCCTCTTTGTCTTCTTCTGAGATCCCTATAATGTAAATGGTATTATGCTTGATGGAGTCAATGAGTTCTCTAAGTCTATTCTCATTCTGCTATATTTGTCTCTCATCTGGTCACATTGATTGCTTTCCATTACTCTATCCTCCAGGTCACTTATATGTTCCTCTGTTTCCTGTAGCCTACTATTTATTCCATCTATTGTATTTTAAATTTCATTTATTGAGTTCTTGACCTTTGTTATGTTAATTTTTATCTCTTTGTCAAGAGTCTTAGTGATGTTTTCCATCCTTTTTGAGGTCCATTGAATATCTTTATGATCATTACTTTAAATTCTCTATCAGGCATATTACTTATTTCTCTTTTGCTTGGATATCCTTTGTGAGTTTGTCCTGTTCTTTTATTTGAGTTATGTTTCTCTGTTTCTTCATGTTGTCTACCTATCTGTGTCTGTTTCTGTGCATTAGAAAAGTCAGCTACATCCTCTGGTCTTGAAGAATGCAGTAGAGGTCCTGTAGTGTCCTATAATACAGTGTCCCCTATTCAACAGAATCTGCCACCCTAGTAGAGTCTCCTATGAGTGTTGCTTGTGTCCTGCTATTGTGTCTGAGGAGCTTTTCCTTTCAGTCCAGTTGTCTGCATTGACTGTCTGCCTCGACTGTCTGCCTCTTGGCTGTACCTGCTCTCTGTGATGTTAGTGAGACCCAGGCAGGCTGGCTCTGAGAGGATGTGACTGCAGGAGGCTGGGAGCAGTATTGGCAAAATTTTCACCCTAGTTATAGATCAGATCCCCCATAGCACAGTGCACCAAGACCATGGCTTGTATCATGGGCAGTGACAGCTGCTGGGGCATGTGGTATCTATATGCAGAGGCCAGGCAGGATGTGCCCATGATTTTAGCAAAATTTACACTGAGCTGCTAGTTGTAGGCCAGATCCACAGAAAAGTGGTGGCAGTTGGGGGTGTGTGGCATCATGAAATGGGGGTGGCCAGAGGCAAATGGCATCTTTGGGGTAGCTGGGCACAGCATGCAGCGGTGGCTAGGGGTGGTTGATGTCAGCATGTGGCAGCTGGGTGAATCATACACTACATTGACAAAATTTGTGCTGGGTACAGGCCAGGGGGCTTGGAGTGGGGAAGCCCTCAGGAGAATTTGTGGGCAGGTACACTGCTAGCAAGTTAGGTAGCAAGTGTCTGTGTGGCACCATCTCTCACAGGTGGCTGTGTTTATGCTGGGGGTTGAGGGAGGAAAATAGGACCTCCCACTTCCTTCATTCCTGGAGAAGTCCCCTAGCATGCTCTGGAATCAGCATAAACAGATCTCCTCTTGTTTACCCCACGTGTTGTGCAAACTGTTGCTTCTGTATTACCTTTCCCCAGGATGTTATCTCTTTATGGGTGAGGATGCAGCCCCTCTGGTTTTCAAGGCCAGACTTTGTGAGGATTCATTTTCCCCATGTGGGCTTCCTGGTGCCTTCCTCTCTCTGCATCTGCAGCAGCTCCCTCCCTCCTGCAGGCAGCTCCCTACCACCATTTCTGCTCTTCTTAACCTCTCCCATGTGGCTTCTCCTCTACATTTAGTTGTGGAGTTTGTTCTGCCAGTCTTCGGATGGCTCTCCAATTTATTTACTCAGATGTAAGTGATATCTAGTTGTAAATGTGGGGTGAGGTGAACTTAGTGTCCTCCTATTCCACCATCTTCCCAGACTCTCTGACTTAATCTCTTTACATTCATTATTTCATTTAGGTCCTTTTCAGCTCTATACCTGAGACATCACTATGCTTCTAGGACTTAAAAGTTAAGATGAGCAGTCTCTTCCAACTGACAATGAGAATCAATCTTGGTGTTTTTGACATTTGACCCATGTGTGCTTAGAGACTTGCAGCTATGTTTGGAGAGGAAGTTTTATACCTCCTTACCTCTCACTGAAACCATTTTAGGAGTCGCCTCTGCTAGATTCCATAGCAACCATTGGGCATGTAAGAAGGAGGCAAATTTACTTAGCAACAACAGTGTCCCTGATCCCACTGGGTCTACTACTCTTTAACTTCAGAGGTAGGAATTTTATGACAATGAGGACAGAAAACCCACAACAAACAAAACAAACCCTCCAGGGTAAAAAGAGTTGTCTCAGACTCCAAGACCACATCACAGTGAATATCTCTGCTAAAACACTTAAATAGATGTATAACATATCTTTTCCACATTTACACCCTTTGATTTTAGACTCTAAGCTTTTAGGCCATGTCTTATTCTTCTCTGTATTTCTTGTACCTTAAACACTATCAACCCACAGAAGATACCTAATAAATATTTCAAATACATGAATGCTTTAAATCTTCTAAAAAATGTTTCTTGGTATCTCTGGTAGAAGAGCCTGAACAGATCTGTAGGAGAGCAAAGGAAGGGTTTTCTAATTTGGCATGGAGATTTTTCTACATGTTGTTGAGCATGAAAGGTAGAGTGGAGCTTTTGGTCTGTGCATCCAGGCCTTGAGTATATCTGTGCTGGAACTGCTGCCATTCAGCATGCTGTAACAGGCCCTGGAAAGGCAGTGAAAAATGTAATGAGGAAAATAACAAACCCAGAAGGAGCTTCAGGAAACTAACTTGAATAAATGACTCCACAACCAACAAGGAGAACTCATAACTCAATCAGAGTGAAGCACACTAATGAATGTGATAAGGAGCATAATTGACAAAGAACAGACCCACAATCTCTATGGTTTGAGCATTTTAGATAGAAAAAGAAAAAAAGACCAAATCTGAAAAAGAATCTGCAACCAGTATTCACAGTGGCAACTTCTTTTATGAGAAATAAAATAAAATGCATACTTTCCCTTAAAATGTACATTAAGTTACATTCTGTCAGTGCAATTATATCTGATAATGGAATTCGAAAATTTTACAAAATTGTGTATAATAATGGCATTTATTATTTTCAGAAAAAGCTGTTATTTTTCCATTTATTGGTGAATTCTTTTTTCTCCAGCTGCCAACTTGTTAAACTTTTATTGTGAGACAGAGATATATTACTGAGATTAAATTTTAGTTTACTAGATAAATAAAAGTAGTATAAGTAGTCTTGATTCCACTTAGTGCTATGGCACATTTCACCCTTCTAATCCTTTCCTCTGTTATCTTTCAAAGAATGCTTCAAAGATTTGTGAAGCTCTCTGAACTCTGTTATATTATGGTGCTAAGTAGAATAACATTTACCAAATACTGAAAATCTTTTTGGTATGGAAAATGAATATTTGATGAATTACTGTTATTCCTCCAAACTTGCTTTTTCCCCAAGCTTTATATTATAAAAATTTTCAGACAAACAAGCAGAAAACTAAAAAAAAAAAAAAAAATACAGTCAGTACTTACATGATCTTTACCTGAATTTAACAAACATCAACTTGTTGCCATATTTGCTGCTATTTCTCATATATATATATATATATATATATAATTTATATATATTTAATATATTATTAAATAATATATTTATATATATATAATTTTCTGAAACATTTAAAGTAAATATTAGACATCTTGACACATCATCCTTAAATATTTCAGCATGTGTCATCAAATAACTAAAACTTAAAAAAAATTAATGTATGATAAAAATATCATCAAATGTCCAATCGTTCCAAAAATATTCTCTACAGCTTAAAAAAATATAAGAAGCATAATGGTATCTAACTAAGGTTCCAAACTCAGTTTTGGTTGTTTTTGTTTTTGTTTTTGTGTTTTAATTTTTTTAAGTTTATTTACTTTTTTTGGGAGACAGAGATAATGTGAATGGGAGAGGGTCAGAGAGAGACAGAGAGACAGAGAGAGAGAGAATAACAAGCAGGCTTCATGCTGCCAGCACAGAGTCCCACCAGATGCTCCAACCCATGAAATAGCAAGATCATGACCTGAGGTGAAACCAAAAGTCTGGTGCTTAACTGACTGAGCCAACCAGGTGCCCCTCCCCCGCCTTTTAAAAGTAGCTTTCACACCCAACACAGAGCCCCACAGGGCTTGAACTCACAACCTGAGGTCAAGACCTAAGCTGAAATCAAGTCAGTCACTTAAACAACTGAACCACCCAGGCACCCCCATGGTAGCAATTGTTCTTAAAGAAACCTTGAATAATGTTTGGTTTCATTTACAAATTTAACACCCTTCCATTAACATTAATTTAATGGGCCAGGTTTAAACATTTAATATTTACTTTTTTCCTTTGTAGATCTCCAATCTTCTACCTAGGCAAAGTCTTTCTGAATAAGTAATCTTATCAATTTAGTAAGAAACTAAAGTTTAGTAAGCCTATTATAAAGCTGTTTTTATAAATCTTTAAAAATTTCAGTTTAACTCTTTAAGTCAAATAATTAAACTTTCTAAATGGGAATTATTTTTTAAAAACAAAACTCCCACAAACATTATAAAAATATAAAATATCAAACAAATTAATTTGTACCTGGAAATTTAATGCTATAGTTTTGATTCTTTTAGCTCTTTCTGGATGTGCCAAATTCTAAATCTTCCTGGAGTTAAAAGACACATTTACCACTTTTATCATCTCACATTTACCACTGTTTTATCATCTCACATTTACCACTGTTATCATCTCAGTTATTTAGACTAGATAGTTTAACCATGATGCTATCTCTTATTTGTAACCAGAATGGGACTTACTGAACAATCTTTTCCATAGTCATTCTATTATTCTATTATCATTCAAGTAGGTAGTCATGAGCCATTAACCTGAATTCAAATTATACAGACTGTATCAATGTTATTTCCAAACTTTTGACTCAATTCATATAGAAGGAAATGGATGTATTTCATACCATGAAGATACACATACACAAAAATTGCTGCTTCCAACTTACAATATAGATTTCATGATACATTAATAAGAAACAATTCCCATTTGTGAAAGGCTTTATAGTATTTCATTTTTCTGTCCATTCAAAGAAGCCTTCCAGAGTGGTCACTTAATGGAGTTTGCATTTTAGGACTCTACTATGGACTGAATTGTGTCATCCAGAATTCAGATGTGGAAGCCCTACCCCTCCATGTTGACTGTATTTAAAAAAAGGGCTTTTAAGGAGGTATTTAAGGTTAAATGAGGTCATAAAAGCATGGAACCCCAATCCTATAGAACTAGTGTCCTTATAAAAAAGTAACGGGCACCTGAGTGGCTCAGTAGGTTGGACGTCCAACTTTGGCTCAGTTCATGATCTCACAGTTCGTGAGTTCAAGCCCCACATCAGGCTCTGTGCTGACAGCTCAGAGCCTAGAGCCTGCTTCAGATTCTGGGTGTCCCTCTCACTCTCTGCCCCTCCCCCACTCACCCCCCCCTGAAAAATAAACATTAAAGCAATTTTTTTTTTAAAAAGTAAGAGACACTAGGATCTTTCTCTCTTTACCATATGAGGACACAGTAAAGCATTGTCGGCAAACTAGGAAGAGAGCTCTCATCAGAAACTGAAGTCTGCTAGAACTTTGATTTTGGACTTTTCACCTTCCAGAACTGTGAAAAAATAAATTCCCCCCTCCCTTTTTTTAAAGTTTATTTGATTATTTATTCATTTTGAGAGAAAGAGCAGAGGAGGGACAGAGAGAGAGAGAGAGAGAGAGAGAGAGAATCCCAACCAGGCTCTGTGCTGCCAGTGCAGAGCACAATGAGGACTGGATTTCATGAACTGTGAGATCATGACATGAGCTGAAATCAAGAGTTGGATGCTTAACCGACTGAGCCACCCAAGCACCCCAAATTTCCATTGTTTAAGCCACTTTTAGTGGCTTAAACATAGTATTTTGTTATGGCAGCCTGAGCTACTCAGATTCTGTTACAAATACATAAATGCAAAAATTAATGAAATAGGATGTTGTATTTTCTTATTAGGGGGGAGGGTCTAGTCTTAGCAATCCCATTTCTTAAAATGAATTTGATTGAACTCGGGTATCTTATATTAGACAGTCTGACTTGCAATCATAACTCAGGAAGCTACTTGACTAACATCCATCTGTGTGTAATTTCCTTATTATGTCTGCATTATGTATATTTTTGAAACCAAAAAGAGCTGTCAATTTTGGAGAATGTGCTTAGTGTGAGTACCCATTCTGGGAAAGTAACTAGCTCATCCTCAAAAAATCAGTTTAGATGAGGTTGGAAGAAGTCAGGTGAAATCTTGGGAAATGGGATGAACAGCAGTGATATGGTTTATCCAACTTCCTCAATACAAGGCAGTTCTCTAATTGAGGAGAAGGGTTGGAGGCAAGGTGAACTGTTCTGGATCAGTCTGGGTCAGGAGCAGACTCACCACAGGGATCCAAAGTATCACTTAAGGTAAACTTAATTGTTCCTTAAACACAGATGGGGAACCTTCTCAAACCTATCGTGTCAGGAAACAGAAGTCTATTTATGAACCTTTGACCACTAATGCATCTGCTATTCCATCCAACTGGGTTCCATTTGTTCTAGAGGAGAGGCCAGGAAGGCATAGAGAGGGTGGGAATGGGATTATGCAGGAATGAAAGATGCAGATGGGCAACAGACAGGGGGCACCTGGGTGGCTCAGTCGCTTAAGCGTCTGCCTTCCCATTCAGGTCATGATCTCATGGTTCATGAGTTCAAGCCCCACATCGGACTCTGTGCTGAAAACTTGGAGCCTGCTTGGATTCTCTCTCTCCCTCTCTGTCTCTACTCTTCCCCCATTTATGCATTCTCATGCTCTCTCTCTCTCTCTCTCAAACAATAAAAATAAAAAAAAATAGTTAAACTTAAGACGGGTAACAGGTAGGATAGGTTTCTTTTCTTGACCCAATCATTCCTTTGGGAGGAAAACTTAAGTAAAACTTCAAAGGGAGAACCTTTAGATGCCTTGGTGGCTCAGTTGGTTAAGCATCCAACTTTGGCTGAGGTCATGATCTCAGGGTTCATGGGTTCTCAGGCTGTGTGCTGACAGTTCAGATTCTGTGTATCCGTCTCTCTCTGCCTCTCCCTTGCTCTCTCTCTGTCTCCCAAAAATAAATTAAATGTTAAAAATATTTTAAAAAAAGAAAGGAAGAATGTTTGTTTTAACAATGACTCCCTGGTGTTAGGTTTTAATCTCATTATCAGAATGAAACCAGTATTTTGAGATCCTGCCCTATAGGTACTTAAATCAGAAGGCAGAGGATGATTCAGGACCTGGATGGCCTAACTTGTCCTTTTGTGCTGGGGTTGGGGACAACTGAAGAGGCAAAGAATTGGGGATCAAAATATTGAAAGCATGTTTGACAAGGAGAGGGAGACCAGAGAGGAGGGATTCTAAGAGACTAATGATAATGCAAAAAGAAAAGTGAGGAGCCATTTTGTGCCATTCTTAGAAGCCATTACATTCCTAATGATCTGTTGGGGTAATCTCCTTTCTGAACATAGTTGCTTTCTGCCCTTCAAGATAATATATAAGTAGTGGCTTACTTATGTACAAAAGAGATTGCCATTGATGAGCTTTCTCTAAAGTAGGACAGACTGTTACCTAGCATTAAAGCATTTTTCAAGAAAAAAAGAAAGAAAGAAAGAAAGAAAGAAAGAAACTCACAGTTCTCATTTTAGCTGTTTCAGAACACTTTCAAAAATGAGAAAAACATTTAGTAGCTAAGTTGTTTCTAAAAAAAATACTCCTGTTAATGTAGGAGGCAGGACTCTTAACTGTGATAGTATGAAAAGTATCATATAATGTTGGCCAAGAGTATGAAACTAAAGTACGCATTTCATAAATTCCAAGAATCCATTTAAATGTGTGGATTATATGGCAAGGTAAGGCAATAATTTAAAATTTAGCATCTTCTTCATAAGTTATTCCCTGATTATTATTTTTTTGCACTTGCTTTCACTAATCCCAAATCTACATTGCCAGGTACACCTTTATGGTGACTGCCTACTAGACATCTCCACAATGGCTGTTCCAAAGGTACCACAAACTCAATATGTACTTTGCTGTACTTCTTCCATTTTCCTGAAGCTGTTCTTCAAATTGTATTTCCTGCTTTAGTTGACTGAATGAGAAACTTGACATGCAATCAATCATTAAGCCACCTCCTTGGTATCTCTTATGTCTACCACCTCTTGTCTAGCCCCAGCTTCACCAATAGGTCAACCTCATTGCATGGGCAATTAAAATTAGCCCTTAGCTTGTCTCCAAGGCTCCAGTTAGCCATTTTCTAATCCATGATTGCAGCCAGAGTAATCTTTCTAAAAAAGCAAATATCATCATTCTCTCCAGGGCTTAAAATCCTTCAGTGACTTCCCTTTGATAACAGAGAGTCCAAACTTCTTAGTTTGCCAAACCAGTCTCTTTTATCTCTCTAACCTTATTGATTACCACATCTTTTGCCCCTAGAATTATGCTTCAGTCAAGGTGAGTTTCTTCAAATTCCCCTAATGGGTTAGTAAGAGGGCTCATCAGGAGTGCAAAAGGTGTCTATGAGAAGTTTTCTATTTTAATTTAGTGATTATCTTCTTTTTTGAAAAAATTTAATGTTTATTTTTGAGAGAGAGTGACAGAGCATGAGTGGGTAAGAGACAGAGAGAGAGAGGGAGACACAGAATCTCAAGCAGGCTCCAGGCTCTGAGTTGTCAGCACAGAGCCCATCGTGGAGCTCAAACCCATGAGCCGTGCAACCATGACCTGAGCTAAAGTCAGACGCTTAACCAAATAAGACACCAAGGCACACCTAATTTAGTGATTATCTTTAAAAATAATACAAGCATATTTATTCCATTTCATTGTATTCATTTTTCAAATTTTCAAAGGTTTTCCTTTTTTCTTTTTCTTTCTTCTTTTTTTCTTTTTCTATTCTTATCTTTCCCTTTTTTCTCTAATCTATCAAACCCATTTCAAAAAACAGACCAAAAACACCAGGATATAGCATCATTTATTTGACTTTTCTTGTGTGTTGTTTTCAAATTTAAATTGTATTTTTTTTACCTTATTAAATCTTTTTCTTCGTTCAAAATGGTGAAATAAACAAATTCACCCCAGAAAAAAGAGAAGGAAGAAATGACAGCCAGGGACTTAATCAACACAGATACAAGCAAGATGTCTGAAATAGAATTTAGAATACTGATGACAAGAATACTAGTTGGGGTTGAAAATAGATTTGAATCCCTTTCTGTGGAGATAAAAGAAGTAAAAGCTAGTTGGGGTGAAATAAAAAATGCTATTACTGAGCTGCAATCTTGAATGGATGCCATGGAGGCAAGGATGGTTTAGGCAGAGCAGCGAATCAGTGATATGGAGGACAGATTATGGAGAATAATGAAGCAGAAAGAAAAGAGGGAGACCAAGGCAAAAGAGCATGATTTAAGAATTAGAGAAATCAGTCACTCATTAAAAAGGAACAACATCAGGATCATAGGGTTCCCAGAAAAGGAAGAGAGAGAAAAAGGGGTAGAAGTGTTATGTGAGCAAATCATAGCAGAAAACATTCCTAATGTGGGGAAAGACACAGACATCAAAATTCAGGAAGCACAGAGGACTCCCATTATATTCAATAAAAACCAACCATCAGTAAGGCATATCATAGTCAAATTCACAAAATACGCAGCAAGGAGAGAATCATGAAAGCAGCAAGGGGAAAAAAGTCTTTAACCTACAAGGCAAAACACATCAGGTTTGCAACAGACCTATCCACAGAAAACTGGTAGACCAGAAAGGAGTGGCAGGATATATTCAATGTGCTGAATTGGAAAAATATGCAGCCAATAACTCTTTATCTAGCAAGGCTGTCCTTCAAAATAGAAGGAGAGATGAAAAGTTTTCCAGACAAACAAAAATTAAAGGAGTTTGTGACCACTAAACCAGCCCTACAAGAAATTTTAAGGGGTACTCTCTGAGAAGAGAAAAGATGAAAATGTAAAAAATAAATAAAGATCAAAAGCAACAAAGATTAGAAAGGACCAGAGAATGCCACCAGACATGCCAACTCTACAAGCAACATAATGGCAATAAATTCATATCTTTTAGTACTCACTCTAAACGCCAATGGACTCAATGCTCCAATCAAAAGACATAGGGTAACAATGGATAAGAAAACAAGAGCCATCTATATGCTGTTTACAAGAGACCCACTTTAGACCTAAAGAAACCTTCAGATTGAAAGTAAGGGGATGGAGAATCAACTATCATACTAATGGTCAACAAAAGAAAGCTGGAGTAGCCATTCTGATATGAGACAATCTAGACTTTCAAATAAAGACTGTATCAAGAGATGCAGAAGGACATTGTATCATAATCAAGTGGTTTATCCACCAAGAAGACTTAACAATTGTAAACATTTATGCTCCAAATGTAGTAGCACCCAAATATATAAATCAATTAATCACAACATAAAAAAAATCATTGATAATAATACCATAACAGTAGGGGACTTCAACACACTCCACTTACAGCAATGGACAGATCATCTAAGCAGAAAACCAACAAGGAAACAATGGCTTTGAATGACACACTGGACCAGATAGACTTAACAGATATATTCAGAACATTTCATCCTAAAGCATCAGAATACACATTCTTCTTGAGTGCACATGGATCATTCTCCAGAACAGATCACATACTGGGACACAAATCAGCCCTCAACAAGTACAAAAGATTGAGAGCATGGCATACATATTTTCAGACCACAACGCTCTGAAACCTAAAATCAACCACAAGAAAAATATGTGGAAAGATAACAAATATTTTGGAGACTGAAGACATCGTACTAAAGAATGAATGGGCTAATCAAGAAGTTAAAGAGGAAATTAAAAAGTACATGGAGGCCAATGAAATTGATAACACCACAGCCCAAACCTTTGGGACACGGTGAAGGCGGTCAGAAGAGGGAAGTGTATAGCAATCTAGGCCTTCCAAAAGAAGGAAGAAAGGTATCAGATTCAGAAACTAACCCTACACCTTAAAGATCTGGAAAAAGAACAGCAAATAAAACCCTAAACCAGCAGAAGACAGGAAATAATAAAGATTAGAGCAGAAATCAATGCTATCAAAACCAAAACGAACCAACCAACCAAACAAACAAAACCCAGTAGAACAGATCAATGAAACCAGAAGCTGTTTCTTTGAAAGTATTAACAGATGAACCCCTAACCAGTTTGATCAAAAAGCAAAAGGAAAGAACCCAAATAAATAAAATCAAGAATGAAGGAGGAGAGATCACAACCAACACAGCAGAAATAAAAACAATAATAAAAGAATATTATGAGCAATTATATGCCAATAAAATGGGCAATCTGGAAGAAATGGACAAATTTCTAGAAACATATAAACTATCAAAACTGAAACAAAAAGAAATAGAAAATTTTGACAGACCCATAACCAGTAAAGAAATAGAATTAGTAATAAAAAATCTCCCAAAAAAGAAGAGTTCAGGGTCAGATGGCTTTCTAGGGGAATTCTACCAAACATTAAAAGAAGAGTAAACCCCTATTCTCTTGAACTGTTCCAAAAAATAGAAATGGAAGGAAAACTTCCAAACTCTTTCTATGAAGCCAGAATTTCCTTGATTCCAAAAACCAAAGGCCCCACTAAAAACAAGAACTACAGACCCATTTCCCTGATGAACATGGATGCAAAAATTCTCAACAAGGTACTAGCCAATCAGATCCAACAATACATTAAAAGAATTATTCACCATGACCAAGTGGTATTTATACCTGTGATGCAAGGCTGGTTCAATATCCGTGAAAACAATCAATGTGATACATCACATCAATAAAAGAAAGGACAAGAGCCATATGATACTCTCAATAGATGCAGAGAAAGCATTTGACAAAATACAGCATCATTTCTTGATAAAAACCTTCAAGAAAGTAGGGATAGAATGATCATACCTCAAGATCATAAAAACCACATATGAAAGACCCAATGCTAATATCATCCTCAATGGAGAAAAACAGAGCTTTCCCCCTAAGGTCAGGAACAAGTAAGGGATGTCCACTCTTGCCATTATTATACAACATGGTATTGGAAATCTTAGCCACAGCAATCAGACAAAACAAAGAAATAAAAGGCATCCAAATCAGCCAGGAGGAGGTCAAACTTTCACTCTTCAGAGATGACATGATACTCTATATAGAAAAACCAAAAGTTTCCACCAAAAAACTGCTAGAGCTGATCCATGAATTCAGCAACATTACGGGGTATAAAATCAATGCACATAAATCAGTTGCATTCCTATACACCAATGATGAAGCAACAGAAATAGAAATCAAGGAATCAATCCCATTTGCAATTATACCAAAACCCACAAAATACCTAGGAATAAGTCTAACCAAAGAGGTGAAAAATCTATACACTGACAACTACAGAAAGCTTATGAAAGAAATTGAA
This sequence comes from Panthera uncia, assembly GCF_023721935.1. Lineage (NCBI taxonomy): Eukaryota > Metazoa > Chordata > Mammalia > Carnivora > Felidae > Panthera > Panthera uncia. The sequence continues at coordinate 79,020,507 of NC_064808.1, read as the reverse complement.
GAAGACACAAAAAAAAGGGGAAAATATTCCACGTTCCTAGATAGGAAGAATATTGTTAAAATATCAATACTACCCAAAGCAATCTACATATTGAATGCAATCCCTATCAAAATAAACCAGCATTCTTCACAGAGCTAGAACAAGAAATCCTAAAATTTATAGGAACCAGAGAAGACTCTGAATAGCCAAAGCAATCTTTCTTTTTTAATTATTTATTTTTAAGAGGGGGGGGAGGGGCAGAGAGAGAGAGGGAGACACAGAATCCAAAGCAGGCTGCAGTCTCCAAGCTTCCAGCACAGAGCCTGATGTGGGGCTCAAACCCACAAACTGTGAGATCATGACCTGAGCCAAAGTCGGACACTTAACCGACTGAGCCACCCAGGCACCCCGCCAAAGCAATCTTGAAAAAGGAAATCAAAGTGGGAGGTTTCACAATCCTGGACATCTAGCTGTATTACAAAGCTATAATCATCAAGACAGTACGGTACTGGCACAAAAAGAGACACTAAGATCAATGGAACAGAATAGAAAACTCAGAAATGGACCCAGAAACATATGACCAACTAATCTTTGACAAAGCAAGAAAGAATATCCAATGGAATAAAGACAGTCTCTTCAGCAAGTGGTGGTGGCAAAACTGGATAGCAACATGCAGAAAAATGAACCTGGACCACTTCTTACACCATACACAAAAATAAACTCAAAATGGATGAAAGGCCTAAATGTAAGCCAGGAAGTCATCAAAATCCTTGAGGAGAAAGCAGGCAAAAATTTCTTTGATCTTGCCCACAGCAACTTCTTACTCAATATGTCTCTGGAGGCAACAAAAGCAAAAATGAACTATTAGGACCTCATCAAGATAAAAAGCTTTTGCACAGCAAAGGAAATAATCAGCAAAACTAAAAGGCAACCGATGGAATGGGAAAACATATTTGCAAACAACATATCAGATAAAGGGTTAGTATCCAAAATCTATAAAGAACTTACCAAACTCTACACCCCAAAAAACAAATAATCCAGTGAAGAAATGGGCAAAAGACATGAATAGACACTTCTCCAAAGAAGACATCCAGATGGCCAACTGACACATGAAAAAATCCTCCACATCACTCATCATCAGGGAAATATAAATCAAAACCACAATGAGATACCACTTTACTCCTGTTAAAATGGCTAACATTAAAAACTCAGGCAACAACAGATGTTGGCGAGGATGCAGGCAAAGAGGGTCTCTTTTGCACTGCTGGTGGGAATGTAAACTGGTGCAGCCACTGTGGAAAACAGTATGGAGATTCCTCAAAAAATTAAAAATAGAACTACCCTACGATCTAACAATTGCACTACTAAATATTTATCCAAGGGATACAGGTATGCTGTTTCAAAGGGGCATATCCACCCCATTGTTTTTAGCAGCACTATTGACAATATCCCAAATATGGAAAGAGCCCAAATGTCCATCAATGGAGACTAAATGGGTAAAGGTCATGAAGGAATCTACTCCTGAAAACATTGTTGCACTATATGCTAACTAACTTGGATGTAAATTAAAAAATAATTAAAAAAATAAAAAATAAAATAAAAAATAAAAAAGATTCATAGGAATGAAGACAATATTGTTTCAGCAAGAAATAGCACTCACACCATTAAATTCATGTTGTTATTTAGAATAATACTATTTTTATGTTTTGCTTTATAATTAATATGTCCACGTGTTTGGTTTTATTATTATATAACAGTTATAAACGTTAATTTTTATACTTTGTTATATTTCTACATAGTTAAGAAAATAATTTAAATTGGTTCTAGTGTACAAAAGATAATTATTATTTTATAAGAGGTATAAATTCCATACAAATTTTAAAAACACTGAACTAAGCCAAGTCATGCCCTTTTGCCTTTGCTTCTATTGTCATCTTTGCCTGGAGTACCCTGTTCTACTCTCTTGCCAACCTTGCCACCTTGCCACCTTGCCATGTCCACTAAGCAAACAATTACTTTCTCTATGGCTCCTGCTCAGAGACTCATGGTCAATTTAGTACTACAATTCTGCCTTATCCTAATTTCCTTCATGAGGTCTATAACACTTGACAGTGTGTATGTGGCTGTCTCTTCTATCCCAACGAAAAAGACCTTGTCTTCTCTGTCTTCTCAGTGGTTGGTATAATGTACTTGCTCAATAAATGTTTTCTGAATGTATGAATAGATGTAAAATTTGGCTTGCTTCTTCCTTGGCAGAAAGAAAAAGTACATCAATATACCACATGTTCACATTTGTGGGTGAAAAAAAATTAAAAGTATAAAACAACTGTAATTTCTTCTACATGACATTTAACTTCAATATGTTAATTTAAAAGCTTTACTTGTCTTTTAGAGAATCTGCTTTAAAGTCTGTATTTTTGCTAATCTTCCAGAGGTCTGCTTATTGAGGTTAAAGCTTAGAGAGTTTTCAAACAATGTTAAAAGAACATTGTGATTACATTTTGGTTGATGCATCATCAGAACTAAAAATAGAATGGAAAGATTGAAAAATCTGTACTCAAACATCCAGCCAAAGTATGGTTAAACATGGGTGAGCCGGAATTGTGTTTCCAACTTACAGTTATGTAGGATAAATTCTGCAGCTTGTGGAGTCTCTGGCCCTGACTTAGCCCTGGTTTGGTTTTGTCATCCAGTTTTGGTTAGCACCTTCATTGGAGTTGGAATAGGGAGTGAAATTCACTTTGCCTTTAAGAAAAGGACAAAGCCTGAAATACATTTGAATTTATTAGATAACAGGATTGATGTGCTGGCCTATATAGAAAGAGGCTCATTTCCTAATCAGACCCTCTCTGAATTGACCAGGATGTTGGAGAGTGTGGAGTTGGGTTGAGGTTTAGGTTAGGATGAGGAGCTGGAGACCTAAAATTGGTTCCATCTAATTCTGTCTCTGATGTACAAACATGACTGTAGTGCTGTGCAAATACTATTTGAGAGAAAAAGTCTTGGATAGAGCAAGGTTGGGTGAGTAGAATTCAGAACTTGATTTTTATTTTATGTGCATGGCTGCTACCACTTCATTATCAGAATAAGATTCTTTTGACACTAGAAACCATAGCAACTTGTATAGCTTGAAGGCTTTGGAGGAAATTAATTCATTTATGGTTTCAACTGACCATTTCTGTACTTAGAATAAACAAGCTAAGAAAGGGATTTTTCTTTCAACTTTCTCAGAGTTACTTATTTTACTCTTTAGCCAAACTCATCTTGATTTTTCTTTTATTCTTTTTTTTTAAAGTAGGCTCTATGCCCAACCTGGGGCTTAAACTCATAACCCCAAGATCAAGTCAGCTCTACTGATTTAGCCAGCCAAGTGCCCCTCATCTTGATTTTCTTATTTCTTCCTGGACTCCTCTTCCTGGAATGCTCATTCCCATGTGTGATGGTTAATTTTATGTTAACCTGATGTGCTAAGGGACATCCAGATAGCTGGTAAAATCTTGTTTTGAGGTGTGACTATGAGGGCATTTTTGGAAGAGACTAGCCTTTGAATTGGTGAACTGAGTAAGCAGATGGTCATTTCCGATGTGGGTGGGCATTGTCTAATCCATCAAGGTCCTGGTGTAGAACAAAAAGTTGGAAGAAGGGTAAATGAACTTGCTCTCTCAGAGTATTCATCTCACTGCCCTTAGACTTTGGCACTCCTGGTTCTTGGGCCTTGAGACTTAATTCCTCCCTTCCTCCTTCCTTCTTTCTCCCCCTTCCCCTTTTCAGTTCTTGGGAATCAGAATTACATACTAGCTCACCTGGTTTTCCATCTTACAGATTATAGATTATGGGACTTTTCAACCTCCTAATCATGTGAACCAATTCCTATACTAAATTTTCATATGTGTCTTATTGGTTTTGTTTCTCTGGAGAAACCTGACTAATACACTATTCAAGAAAAAATAACTTAAAAAAAAAAAAAAACCACAACACCCTACCAGCTATTACTTCCTTCAAAAGCTTCCCAGATATCCCCAGGGAGAATTACCCACTCTTTCCCATGGGCTAGCTTACATCTTGTACAGGCTTCATAGAGGTACTTAATGCATAACATTCTATTTGTTGACTTGACCCCAACAGGGAAGGGCTGATAAATGTAGACATGTGGA